>NC_091408.1:7146800-7446900 GCF_032191515.1 Phaenicophaeus curvirostris
GTATTTCCATGAGTGCTGGAAGAACTGTGTGTGGTGCACTTTGCCCACTTTCTTCTTCACTGTCATCCTTTATCTTCATACATAAGGACCTTTTGGAAACCAAAAATATCCTGCTCTTCCCAGGGTATGTTCCCAAAGTGCTTTTCTGAGGCTGATCTGTCCACTATAAGAGCACAGGGCTGGGTATTGCTGTTCTGGTCCCTTCAGTAACAAGAATAGCTTGGGGTGACTTTACAGGACTTACTTCATCCCAGACAGGCAATCACAGTCTCATTTTTTATTTATAAATAAATAGACTTCTGCCAGGGCTGGAGCCGTGGTGCAAGTATGACACTGGGACTGTGGTCCCTGTGTGTCTCTTTGCAGTGGCCACTGCCTGGCATGGGAGAGAAAAAGGGCATTAGGTAAGACTTTAAAGTGTGTGGGAATTTTTAACATGAAGACATGTCTAAGGAAAACTTTTTCTTTCTGTTTTGTTTTTTTTTCCAAAAAAAAGAAAAGAAAAAGAAGAGGAGAAATGGGAACACCAACAACACACGCAAAGCACAGCCTAGACCGTGACTGTGCACAAATAACAGACAGGCACGGCAGGTAAGATGTACGTGAAATGTGGGCCATGGCATCAACAGAAAAAACACAAGTGCAGAAAAAGGAGGGGGGAAAAAATAAATAAAGAAAAAGAGAGACTGGGAAAAGAAAGTTATGTAGAAAAATCAGAAGACCAGAAGAAAAACCAAAGAACAAGTAAAATAATGGGGAAGAGGGAAGCTGAGAAAAAGCAAGAGGAAGAGAAGGCGTTGCAAAGGATTTATTGTTTTCATTTGTCTAGGGTTTTGTTTTCTTTCTGCATTACTTGACCCTGTCCCCAGGTGACTACAGGATTTCAGTAACCATCTGTGTGGCCCCCAGAAGGGCTTTATGGTCCAGAACAGACCTGGTGGCCATAACCATCCAGAGCCACTGGACCAGTAGCCAACACATATGCCCAAGACCTTCCAGCAAAGGGGACCCCGTGTACACCGTGCTGAGCTCTGTCCGAGACCTCCAGGCTGCAGAGCAAGAGCTGTTTGGGCTTCAGATGTTGTGAGGTGCTGGACACCACAGGGTTCTGGATGGTGTTTCCATTCCTTCCCTGAAGATGTTGTCCCTTAAAAGCAGAAGAGGGTACAGAAGCATCTCTTAAAGGCGATTTTAAGTGCTGCCAGCAGTGCCCTGGAGGAACTGCATGTCCCCTTCCTCTGGCAGAGCAGAGGGAATGGGGCAGTTTTGGTGATGTCGTGAGGAGCTGGGACGGGAACATCTCCAACCGGGTCCTATCTGCACCCTGTGCCTGCATCTGAGTTTTTACACCCTAGGGAGAATGGGGGTGAGGCAGTCCTGTTTCTAAAGTTCTGAGGTCTGATTTTCATCCCTTGGACAGTGAACTTGGTGAGACTCAGGTCTGTATTTTGTGCTTTTCAAACAGAAATACAGAGAATTCCTCTGAGGAGGATCTCTTGTGCCCTGGCTCCCACCTACAAGCAGCATCGCCCAAGGCTCCTCCAACACTCCAAGCCCAGGACACTGCGGGCTGCCCAAGCACCCACCCTGCAGATCCCCACCTCCTTTGCAGCTCTGCAGCCTGTTGAGGTGCCCTTGCTGTTGGAGACCCAGCCACAGCTCCCTCTCAAAGCCCACTTTGATAGTGTGCCAGCCCTCCAAGCATTGCCCAGGGCAGCCCTCTTGCCGGCCAGCCCAGGTGGAGCCTGTTAGCCAAGCCCAGGAGCACAAAAGGGGCTGTGTGGCTGCTGCTGGCCCTCTGGGAGCTGGAAGGAAACTTGGCATGGAGAAAAAAAATCTTTAGAGGCTCCTGGGAAGACTGAGATTTATGTTTAGCTGCTCTCGAGCAGAGAATAAAGAGAAACTTGAGTGCAAGCAGGTACAGCAGAAGTGATGTAGGCACTTTATTGTGGAGTGTCTATCTGAGGACAGCAGCAAAGGAGATGATTTGTCTCCATACATCCAAGAGGAGCATTTGACTGTCCATAGTTGTAGTTTGTCTTGATAAATTGTCTTTGTCACCTGAGTGAGGCGGATCCTGCTCCACTGGGAAAGTCTCTTGGGTTTCTGAGCGGGGAGGCGGTGGTCTGGAATAAAACACCTCAGCTATGTATTTTTTAACCTGAATGTCTTTAACTTTAGATTGTGGAGAACAGCAAGAAAGAAGGGGAAAAAAAAAAAGTCTCCCTGCGAAAGAGGCCATGGTGCACATATCTGCAAGCTGCAGCAGCCTGGAGAACAAAAAGGCTGCTGTTTGGAAATCCAAGCAGACACACAGTGAGCTTAAAGGCACAGCACATGGAAAACCCACCGCAAGCCCCATGGCCAATGCTCCCCAGAGAAAGTAAGGCTCTACTCCTGCACCATTGTTCCCAGGCCTCAGGTAAGATGAACTTCCCTGGGGATAAAAGGACCTTGTTGTGAATTTATTTTATGTTTGTGTTTCTAAAGGGCTAGGTCATGGATTCTTCTAGGTTTTTGTGGTTAAGTGCAGGCTTTCTGCAGCCAACCCCCCAAAATACTCATGTTAGCCTCAACTGAGCTAGGGCTAAGTCTCCCTATGGTCCTGGGAAATCTCCAGGATGGACTGGGCTGGAAGATCAGCCTGCAGTTGTGTGTGCTGCCCAGGCCAGCACAGAGCCGTTCAGAGCCGAGTGGCAAGGCTTGCACTGCAACAGAGCCTGCAAGATACACCAAGAATCTCAATTTACCTCTCGGTAATGCTCTTCCTGGTGGTCCAGCTCTTGGAGCCTTACTGTGAGAGTTTTCCAGCTAGAGAAAGGCACTTGCAATTGTATGGCAGAAGAATCATAGAATCACCTGGTTGGAAAAGACCCACTGGATCATCGAGTCCAACCATAATCTTCTACATCTTCTACAGCATCTCATAAATACCTTTTATAGGCAGATACCTATGAGGTGTTAGATCTAGCAGCACAGAAACATAGAATCACTTAGGTTGGAAGAGACCCTTAAGATCATCAAGTCTAGCCAAGAAAGGATTTAGGCCATTAATAATGAAGGGCTACCAGCCCCACAGTCCTCCAGAGAGGTCCCCTCTAGCCCTGTGTGTCTATATAGTTAGTCTTCAGCTTGACCTTGATTCTTTTGCAAGGTGGTAGGTCAGGAACCTGTGGTCTGCAGAGCATTTTCACGTTGGAGTTGCACACAAGTCCTTGTCATCCTCTTGAACTTCATTTTGTGCTTAGCTGAGCACTGATGTTCTCCTGTGTTACCAGGCTGCAGGCAGCTGTAGTCTGAGCCTTGTGTGCTGCTGAGAAAAGAGATCAGAGTCCACTGACTTGGTTCTCGGCAATGACATAATTTCCTGGTGCAGAGGGTGCTGAAGGGGGAAAGCTGGGAGCCAGAGTCAGTACAGCTGCAGGGAATGACTGGATCCCCATGAATGACCTCCTGTTTGAGTCTCTGCAAGCACCAGAGGAAAGCTCTGAACTACCAGCCCTTCTTGGCCAGGGTGGAACAGCTCTAGATAAAGCATCCCAGAGTGCTGAAGGCTCTCCATGAGGCCACTCTAATGTGTGTCTTGCCTGCCCTACCCAACCTCATTGGCCAAGAAGAACATTATTGCAGAGCACCCCTTGGGGAGGATCTACTGACCACTGTTCTCCTGTCCCTTGGCAGGTGATGAAAAGGCAGGGTTTCTACATTTGGCTCCTGTTCTCAGACATTTGGCTTCCTATGTCAGATGCCCAAACCGACTGAAACTATACAACAAATTTGGAGTGCCGCCATTTCTTGGAAGAAGGCAGCTCATACCCAGTGTTATGGGTTCTCTCCTCTTTCTCTATCCACACTGCAGGTCTCCAGGAAGCCTTGTGAATGGTGATTTATAGGCAGTGGCTAGTAAAAGGTAGAAGGAACTTGACTTGGGTGTTGCCTTTTGCAAGTTCTCGGGGGATTCTTGTGAATCGCCCCACGGCCGAGCTCACCTGAAGGGTGTTTTCTGGCAGTGTCTGCAGGCGGGGTGGACCTTGCCAAGGTAAGGTAGAACCAGAGGAGCACGAGACCACATAATTAGTTAAGGCACCTTCTGCAATGACTCCATAGGCAGTGTAAGAGCAAAAACAACTTGTAAGAGCTCTGAAGTTGAGGGTGGGTCCGAACTGAGCTAGCCCAGCTGCAAGCCTTTTTTTTTGCCACCAAATATCCCTATAATTTTATGGCCCTGGTCTATCCATCACGCCTAATACATGGATATACAACCCACATTTAAGTAATGAGACATGATGGGTTGTACATTTCTTGGCGATTATGGCATGCGTCATAAAGCAAAAAGCTGAAGGCAATAATCCCCTGGAAACACATTGCCCTGGGGTGTCTTGTTACTATTATGAAATAAACTCACAAATGAAAAAATAATGAAAACATTCAAGAACTCATGCACTCAAGCCACAGGTATGGTAGAACTGTCAGGCAATCAAACTTCCAGCCCAAACTGTGAGGATCATTTATGTCCAGTGTAAACACCCACTCACCCCGCTACATGCGTTATTGACACCCTAGCCCTGGATGATGATGTTTATGCAAGCAAGACTGAGAAAAGCAGCTGTTCCTTGGTAGCTTGAGGTTTTCACCTGCACTCTGCTCACTAATAGCTCATCACCCGTAGGCTACTGTCCTCAGTCCAGACCCTCAGAAACATTAAAGAAGTGCCCACTCCAGACTCACTCAATAGAAATCTTCATCTTTCTGGTTTTGCCCTGCATTTAAGGTTGAGAACCTTGTGAACCATTTGGGCTGATAATCTCTCTCCTATTTTAACTAGGCTCGAGGCAGAACCTTTCTGTGGGTCAGAGATGCGTGATATCTCAGGATGGAGTTCTCTGGGAAGCTGTCACTTGGTTTTTTTTCCGATTCTGGACTCTAGTTCAGCACTTTGATGAAGTTCCTCCTTCTCCTGGCCTCCGCTCACTACATCTGTGGCTTGGTTGTCTTTTCCAAGTAGCAGCAAGATTTCTTCCAGAGAATATTGAGGACAACTGCTAAGGGAGTTGCTTCTAAAGAACAACATCGATACGATTGTCCTGCCTTTATATATATGTACTTTATATTTTAACAATAGCATTAGGATGTCACAATTTCTAGAGGTTCTTGGTGCTGTATTACCACACAGCGAAAGGTCTGCCCTGGAGAATGAGAGTTGTAATGAGAAACAGGCAAAATGGTGATGCCAACATCAGCCAGCTGCTTGATGGGAGAGGGCTGGACTTCCCCAGCTGGGGCTGGAGTCCTCAGAGAGTATCAAGATGCCCGGTTGTAGAAAAGGGAAGCAAGGTCATGACTCCAGCTGAGCGACTCAGAGAAGGAGAAAGGCAATTGCTCTCTTGCAGCGTGGGTCCTCCCAGCCCTGGCTGCTGCTGCTGTGAAGTCAGTGGAACATTTTCTGAAACAGCTTCTCTGGACGGTCTCATAAACCAAACAGTCAATAACGGAAGAAGTTTACTTGCATGCTGTGACTCCACCAGGGAATGCCTTGTAGCTCTACTAGTGGGTGAGTAATGCAAGCAGATCAGATTCATGCCAATAAAAACTTCTCTGTGAGCTCTGGATGAGACACACGTCATGTGAACTGACTTAATAGCAATGTTGGCAGAAGATGAGGGGTGTCTGCATCATCGCATTGTGTCCTTTGTTTTGCTTCGTGGCTGAACCACCAGCTGGGAAAAACTGAAGCTCCCTAGACTGGGTAAAAGTAAAGCGCTGCTGTCAGATCAAGTCTCTGTCCTAGGAAAGAGATTTAGAGCATGGTGTCACGTTGTACTTGGTGGTCTTGGAATCTGACAACCCAATCAGACCAAAGAAAACATGCACACACACACACACACACACAGATGTTAGTCTTGAAGGAAAACAATACACTGATATGACCATTTGTGACAAGGGAGAGGTTTTGTGTAGGACAGAGGGCCCAGGGAGGTCATGGGATCTCCATCCTTGGAGATGGTCAAGGACCGACTGGGCAAATCTCTGAGGAAACTGGTCTGAATTCAATGTGGACCTTGCTTTGAGCAGGGGGTTGCACAAGAGACTTCCCCACACCCCCAAACTAAGTTATTCCATGATTCTATAGAAATACTATGCATTCTGGGGGTGTTTAGCAGCAAAAGTCGCCTTTCATTTCTGTGCAATCTTATCCACAAGCAGGCCACTAGTGCTAATACAGAAGAGTTTTTACGTTAAGGCTTTTTATCTCTCTTCTCAGCTTCATTTTCATTAGATAAGGACCATGATCTGCAGCCAGAGGTTTGTAGGAGGGCTTTCACCACCACACATGTGATATAAATGCACATTTTCTCCCTTGTGCAAGCTGTAACTCCACTGTTGCTGAGCCACCAAGTGAATTGTCTGCAGCTGTGGAGATGGTTCATAGTGTGGGTTATGACTGTCACCTGCCTTCTGCTCATCAGCTCCCACAGCAACAGTCCTTGAGTTGAGAAGGTGCTGAGAAGCTGTAGCATGAAGGTATCCTTTTTTTTTTTCTTCTTTCTCTTTTTTCTTTTTCCTAAGCTTAAGAAAAGCATGCGACAAAGAGGATTGATTCTGTTTCCTTCCCACAGGTAACATCAGGAGTTACCAGGTAAAGGTGATGCTGACTGAGGAACAAGATGTAGTTTTCCACCCCAACAAGGTGATGTCTTTGATGTTCATCATATTCAGAGTGCGTTTGCAAATTATTGAGCTTTTAAGAAAAGAGAATTTTTTGTCACCAGTTCTATTTTCTTGACATACTAGAAGCTAATTCCTTTATGTTAACTGCCTCAGGTTTTTGCTTAACTGGTAACTCAAAAATGTTAACGGAAGTTTCCATCTTTCCTTCCTCCTTTCCTTCTTAGAGGGGGAAGAAAAAGAGTCCAAGAAATTCTAGTGCCTTGAAAGCTGACTGAGAATTGCAGTTTTTAGATTTAAACCAATTAAATGACATTTTCACATTCTGGAAAGCAATTAGAATGAGGCAACAAGGCTGGTGAAGTGTCTGGAGAACAAGTCTTATGAGGAGCAGCACAGGGACATGGGGCTGTTTAGGCTGGAGAAGAGGAGTTTGAGGTGAGATCTCATCACTCTCTGCAGCTCCCTGAAAGAAGATTGTGGTGAGATGGGTGCTGGTCTCTTCTCCCAAGTAAGAAGTGATAGGACAAGAGGAAATGTCCTCAAGCTGCACTAAGGGTGGCTTAGACTGAATACGGAGAAAAATATTTTCACTGAAAGAGTGGTGAAGCACAAGAAGAGGCTGCCCATGGAATAGGTGGAGTCTCCATCCCTGGTGGAGTTCAAAAGGTATGTAGACATTGCACTTAAGGATATGGTTTCATAGTCACGGTGGTGTTCGGCTGATGATCTTAGAGAGCTTTTCCAACCTTAGTAATTCTGTGGTTCTAGAAGCCAGAACTGTTTATGCAGTAAAACTGGATGAAAGCAAAAAAAAAAAAGTTTTTTTGGAAGTCTCCAGTGCTTCCTGACCCTGTTCTTTTAAAAATGCCATTTGTTTAAATAAAAATCTGATATTTTAATACAAGAAAATATTTTGTTTGGACTTTTGTATACATAGTTTAAATTTACCATCAGAAAATACATTATGACATTTAATATATAATAATATGTCATTAAATATTTTAGTATATTTTAAAGAAAATGCTCGACAACACAATGTCCAAAATGAAATTGAGTGTTCCAGCACTGCCTCTGGAAAGTTGAGGCAAATGCTTTGACCATCTTACTTAAAAAAATTCTTAGAAATCGAAAAGTTCTTGCAAAATGTTCTGATTTTGATCCAAGTGTGGTTTTGGAAGGAAGGTCTCCATCAGTAATTCTTTGACCAACTGTTTTGGATTCATGGCTTTCTAGTTCCACTTGGTACACAAAAATTTTTTTTTTCAGCATTGTCTTAAATAAAACTATCTCAGCCCCTCAGAAGGGAAGGAAAAATCATTTGTTATTCTCATTTTACTGACAAGGAAGCCAAACTACAGGAAGAGAGTTTGGCCAGAACAAATGGGGAGGGAAAGATGAAGAAGCCAAGCTTAGGGGCCAACTCAGTGCTTCCCCCATACCCGGTGGATCATATCCAGCTCCTCCAGGACCAAACTGGGCACTTCATCTGTGGTGGGCAGGGTGGATGGGGCTGTGTGAAGTTTGGGACTGGAGAAGAGGAGGCTGATTGGTGATTTCATCACTCTAAAACTACCTAAAAGGAGGCTGTAGTGAGGTGGGTGCTTCAACCAAGTAACAAGCGCTAGAACAAGAGGAAAAGACTTCATGTTGTGCCAGGGGAGGTTTAAACTGGATATTAAGAAAAACTTGTTCACTGAAAGAGTGGTGAAGCACTGGAACGGGCTGCCCAGGGAAGTGGTGGAGACTCTGGTGGAGCCTCATCCCTGGAAGCATTCAAAAAATGTATGGCTGTGACGATCCAGGACATGATTTAGTAGGCTCGGTGGTGTTGGGCTGATGGTTGGACTGGGTGATCTTAGAGGTCTTTTCCAACCTTAACGATTCTATGATTCTATGTCAACCCCTTCCTGAACCTTACTCAGATGTACAGTGCTGTGTGCTTTGCTGTACACTGAATAAACTGGGGCCCTTACATGCTGCAGCTGGTACTTGCTTGCATCTTGACTTATTACTTCAACGTGTTGCAATTGTCCGCTCTGATTACTCTGGCAAGATGCTGCACCATCAAGGTTGTGCTTGGAGTTCACCAATGCTCTATTTTCTGGGTTGTTGTGGTGTAAAACTGGAAGAGGGGATGGGAGAAGAAGGGTACTTGCTTGGACAAAACTCAGGGTTGAATGAAGGTTGTATCTTGTTTCCTGAGGCTCTGCTTGATCTTGATGTTAGAAGAAGCTTTCTGAAAACAACCCGACAACTGTCGTTTGTCCCATCGTAGTCAAGGTTTGTCCAATCAAGTTACCTTCAACAGATCTGCAGCGGGTTGGTCACCACACAGATTTCTGAGAGTCAAAGCATGCGTTTCTTTATTTTTGAAGTGCCTGGTTTTACCTGGGGGCAAGCCGTATACTACGTGGAAAGATCAAAGAGTGAATGAATGACCTCTCTTTTTGTGCATAGGAGTGTTACAAACTGTTTCAAGCTGAAAGAGAACACAGGGAAGATGACAGACTTGTTTTTTGATCCCCTTAAATTCCTATTGAAAATAAACAAACGTCCTCACAGAATGGCACTGTTGCATTTCTTTACTTAGAAAACATGATTTTAATAACCAAAATATGGATGGGCTCCATGCAAAAGTCATGTGCTAAAGGAAGTAGTGCCTCTAACGAGGCAGCTCTAGCTTGAAATTGGTAATGAAAGTGACCTTCACAAAAGTGTCTGTCTGCAGTCACTTCTTCCAGGCTCTGCAATTTACAGTCAATCACAGCAGCATTGACCTTGGCGCGTAAAGCCCTTTGACCTAAAGCCTTAGTGAAGTTTGAGACAAACCCAGTGGTACCTGGAGCAGGATAAGGTACAAATTCGTATTTTTCTGCTTTTTTTTTTTTTTTGTCCTTGTACAATGCATCAAACATCATTCCCACTGCTAGTTTTGCACTTTGGAGCCATGTTACCATTGCAGCAATGGATGGGAACCTGTCCGCTTCCACATCTTTGTTAGCCCAATGCCATGTTTAGAACATCTGACTCAATAGCTCCTAGAAATGTGCATAGCCAGGGTAGATCTGTGGTTTCACATAGCAGTAATGATAACACAGTAATGAAAAAGTGACCCTCCAAAGAAATCCCTTATCTTTTCTGACAGCCACTCACAGGAAGAACATTAATTTCCAACCTGTGTCTAAACATACTGACAGTGGACGATTTGGGGAATGAGGGAAGCAATATACCAGGTACCTGGTCATAAATGAGGAATTAATTGCACACTTTCTTTTAATTTCCCGACCCTTACCAATGCTGTACTGATCTTGCATCTTTGAGGCTGACAATGTGCTTGCCGGTGGAGGAAAGATATGCAGAGATTATTTTATTTTCTCTGTTGTTTGGTGTTTCCATCACTTTCTGCTTGAGTTGGACAGTTCTTTTCCAGACCTTTGCTATTTTCACACCACCTCTTGCTTCTCGGCGCTCCTTTTCCAAGTATGAAAGCACTAGGAGGAAGGTTTGGGTCGGTACATTTAGCAGAGTTTCCTGCAGTTACTGGGGTCTGTGTAAAAGATGTTTTGTTCATGATATCAGTTCCAGGTTGTGGCAAAGTTTAGTTGATGCTATGCTGTCATCATCCTGTGCAATAGCCAGAGACCATGAACTGCAGCAGCCCTGATTTTGGAAGATTGGCTCTCCTCTGTCCCCCATTACATCCCTCGTTCTGCAAAGTATGTTCCTGGTCTGGACCTGATATGACTTTGGAGAGATGCTGTGATCCTTGAACTGGGTAGCAGGTAACTACAAGTTAAGCTCCTTGCCCTAGAGAAGGGGTAAGCCACAGAAAAAATATTTGCTGCTGTGGAAAAATAGGCTTTTTCTCACTTCTTAGTGTCTGTGAGACTGGGAATCCCTCAGCAGCAGAGCTGTGTTCCTGGTAGGCTTTGCAGCATCTTTGTCTGCATCCTAGAGATAAACTCAGAAGCAGACATAAATGACCAAGTGGAAGAAAAGTTCTTCTGAAAATGATGAGGCAAATGAGGTTGTGTCCAAGCAGAAATAGGAACATAGCGTGGTCACCTTAGGTGGTTTTTTCCCCCTTCCTCTCCACGTCCTTTTTGTCACCACTTAGAGGCAAAAAGAACTTGTGGACACCTGTAGGTCTCTCCAGTGTGTCTCTCATTCCAGTTCAGATCTGCTTAGCTGACTTAGCCTCTTTGCCCTCAGTACTGGGCTTTCCTGGTGTGGCCTCAAATACTTCTCCCAGGGCAGTGGGTACCATCCATCAGCCCAAGCACTAGGCAAGATTTGACCCTGGTTTTACCACTAAGGAGATCCATGGCCTGATGCTCACAGTACTGCTTCTGATCTTTGGAAGCACGTGGAGCCAGCTGTCCACATTTTGCAGCAGAACATGTATTTACGGAGGAGATTTATCTTTGTGCAACACTGGGAGACCTGAAGCTTTCCTTTCTCTTTTTGTGGGAGATCTGAAGCTTTCCTTTCCCTTTTTGTCTCTCCTTCTGGTCTCCTGACCATTGCCTGGCCCCAATTACAGCCTGGGTGCTCTCAGAGGAGAGGCAACAAAGCCCCGTTGCATGCTGTCCTGCCAGCCCTACAAAGACTACATCTCCTGGACTTCTGCCTTAATGAGAGCAAATTTTTTGTCCAAACATTTGAAGCAAGGAGGTGCCTTCTCTTACCACCCCCTGCTGGGATTAATATTATTATCCAGTTTGCTCTGGCTAGAAATTATAACAAAGGCATTTGCTTCTTTTAATGAGAGGTGACAGTGGCTCCAGCGCTTCAGAAGGGAATTAGGAAAAGAGGGATGGCTGTGGAGCCCGTCTCCACAGATTCTTATCCACTGGCCCTTCTGCCCTGGGCAGCGCGCGGGATCAAAGGGCACCTACCTGCTGCTGAGCACAAAATCCCCAAGGACAACCCCTCCCACGGTCCTGCCTCACGCTGGAAATAATGGCTTTAAAGGGTAGTATAATATAGAGCTCCGCTTCCCTGGGGAAGGTGGGGCAAGGAGGCAAAGAGGGGATCCCATCAAGCTTCTGGGCATCGTAGCCGGGTCTGCTAAAATGGGGGTTTTGAAGTGATAAACCTGATTTTGGGTTTAGGACTTCAGTGGAGGAGAGAAATATTGTTGTAGCTGGACTTCATGCAAAACTGGTGATGATGCAGCAACTGAAACGTTGTGGAGAGAGTTTTGGTGGTAGTGTTTTTTTAAATGAAAAGCTTTGAACTTAGGTTTTCAGTGGATTCTTTTGTCTTTAGGGAAATGTTTCAGATAAAGGGGTTTTTTGGTTTGTTTTTTTTTTTTAGGAACTGAAAAAAGTGCTTATTATAAATTCTCACGAAAGGCTCCCCCCGACTGATGGTCTTATCATTGAAAAATAATGAGCTAAACCTGTTCTTCTATCTGTCTCAGGATAGTTTTGATTAGAAATGTCAAAAAATATGGGACAGAAATGTGAATTTTTAATCCTATTCTAAAGGCCCTTTACCCATGCGTGAACTTTCCTTTTGAAGTGCTGCAGTTGGGTCTTCTCTAGACTGCTCAGAAAAATGTCTCCTTGGAGGGGGAGATGGCCTGCGAGCCCAAACAAAGATTCCTTTCTGAATCCTTAGAGCAGACAGCATTGATCACTACTCATAGCAGGACATTAGAGTGCTGGCTTAATACACTGAGCTGGGCTGGGCATTGGGATATGACCAGTATATCCATTTACTGGAATGCCAAGGTGCTTTGAATGTGGAAAGAGATGGTGGGGAGCAGACACTGAACCACGTAACGCAGACCCCGGGGTGTGAAAAAGGATTGAACAGGGTGATAGCAGTGATTGCAATCGATTTTTGTGCTATTTTGTGTGTGCGTGTGCTGGAACAGCTTAGAGCTGCCCTGAGAAAGGGATGGAAGGGGAAAAGAATTCCCTATGCACAGATCACATAGAGGATGCTTTTTGCAAACCTCTGCTGTGGAGCAGGGTTTTCATGAGCCTTGGCGATAAATGACTTTGGTAGCTGATATGGGATGGTTCAGCCCAAATCCCACCCGGTCTCATGTGATTGTGCCCTCCCTGGGAGGAGCCTCCCAGCTTAAATTCATGCTTTGGGGTTACTAGCATGAATCCATTTGAGGTGGCAGCGTGTTTCTGGAAGCAAATGGGAGAGAGCAATTAAGGGCCATGTGGATATTCCCTCTCTCAAAGAGCTGGGTCAGAGGCAATGTTGCCAGTGGCTGGGGACCTGGTGGTTATTGCTGTCCCCTTGGTGGCACTGGGAACCAAGGGACAGCAAATAACATCTTCACTAGGGTATTCACCACACCAGGAAAACAGGAACAAGTGTGTTGCAGTTAAAAACGCATGGAGAGGAAAAAAAAAACACCTTTCCCCCATACTTGCTGCAGAGGAAAATTTCTGTTTGGTTTATTTTTTTCAATTGGAAAGCTGAAAATCAATGCACTTTTAGATTTCTGAATGAGACACTTCCAGTTTTCAATGGATGTGCAGCATGGCTTTGTGATTCTGCCCCTCAGCTCTCACCTGGATTATTGCGTCCAGTTCTGGGATCCACGGCACAAGGAGGACTTGGATCCATTAGAGCGAGTCCAGAGGAGGCCACAGACATGATGTGAGGGCTGGAGCACCTCCTGTGTGAGGACAGGTGGAGAGAGCTTGGGTTGCTCAGCCTAGAGAAGAGAAGGCTGCAGGGAAACCTTAGAGCAGCTTCCAGCACTGAAAGGGGCTCTAGGAAAGCTGGGGAGGGGCTCTTGATCAGGGAGTGCAGGGATAGGATGAGGGGGAATGCTTTGAAGCTGAAAAAGGGGAGAGTGAGATGAGATCTTCAGAAGAAATGTTTTGCTGTGAGGGTTGGGAGGCCTTGGCTTAGTTTTCCCAGCGCAGTGGTGGCTGCCCAACCCCTGGAGGTGTTCAAGGCCAGGTTGGATGGGACTTGGAACAACCTGATCCAGCAGGATGTGTCCCTGCTCATGGCAGGGGGTTGGAACTGGATGGTCTTTAAGGTCCCTTCCAACTCAAATCATTCTATAATTCTATTTTGGTGCTTAGCTCTGCAGTGGGTCAGGACCATGTGTGAACCACTGTAGCGTGCAGCCCCCACGGAGCAGCAGGATGAATGGTGTGAACCCTCTCACCCACCTGTCAGGGCTGAGGGCTGCTCACAGCATGAGTGGAAGTGCCTGGAGCCATCATCCTCGCCGAGGGCTGGGTGGGGGAAGCAGAGGAGCAACCCCCAGGGAGCAGGAAAGCTGTAGCTTTCCAGTGCAGGTACGCTCAATAAATAGCAGCCAATAAACCAGCTGCCTCCATCAGGAAATCAATTAGATATGAGGCCTTTGGGCTGTTTTCTTCCCTTTTTTCCCTCCTCCCTTCCCCTCCTCTTATTCCATTTTTCAGGCAGATGTCTAAGGTGAGGGTTGTGGAAGCAATTGCTTCTTGAGGCAGTTGCTTTTCTGTTCCCTCCATTCACAGCTAAAGTGCAGCAAAGCCCATCGCTCTGGGGCTTCGTGCTTCTTTGCTGTTCCCTGCGTCCGCTGGGAAGTTGGGTGGAGAGAGGCTGGAGCTGGGGAGGTTGCTGGTGTCGTGCATTTGAGATGCTCACAGCCTGGAGGAGGAGATGCGTCAGTGCTGGAGCCAGGCCCAGATTGAAAGACCCAGAGCAAGGTGTTAGCAATTTTCAGGCTTGGGATGAGAGAGAGGAGGATTTGGAAATGTTAGCTGCGATGCATTTGCTCCGTGTTTGGCTTTTGAGCTTGATTGGAGGTGAGGAGGCGTTGAGAAGGGGGTTAAATCTGCCTGTGGTCAGGGAGAAACAGCAGGGTTACCTGCTGGTCCTGGGATGGGCTGGACGTGAACGGGCAACACAAAGTGTTTGGCAATAGGAGACTGATCAGAGCAGTTCTGGTCAGATGTGCCAGTGACTGGAGAGTTGCTGGTTTCCCCTTGATGGGTCAAAGCTTCCTGATGACCCATCAGCCCTGCCATGGGGCACTGGACAAGGCTTTTCCTCAGCTCCCACCTGTGACTGTTTGCATCAATAGTTCTGCCAGAGGCACCCAGACCTCTGCTCCCATCCCCTCCCAGGCAGAGACAATGGATCTGCATTTTAGCAGTGATGATGTAAGCCCACCATGCTCCTTCCCCAGCCCTTCTGCCCTCCTTACCTCATGTTTTCAAGCCTTTCTGCCCTCCAAGCTGATGTTGTGCTCTTCCTCGTGCATTTACAGCACCCTCCAAAATTGCTCGAGGAGTCCAGCCCAGCAAGAACCATCCAAACCCACGATGTGCATGTTGAGGTGGAACTGGAGCTCTCCCTCATCCTCAAAATACCCAAACAGGTTTCACTCATAAGTAAGTGAATGAAGGTTTTGCACTTAGCATGATGTGTCTGAAATAGCTCACTTGTTTTTTTGCAGGCAGTCCAGATGTTAGAGAAACCCAAAGCACTGAGCTGATCACACCTTGAGAGCATTCACTTGTGTCCTGCGTGAATTCATAACTACAGCACACAGGTATTTGAAGTTCTGGTTTCCTCCTTACACTTTCCTGATTTTACCAGAGTTGCAAAGTCCTTGAGACATTTGAAATAGTGACGGGTTAATTGATTGGATTTGGATTAAGAAGGAATCAGAGATGTATTTCCAGAGACAGGCCTGTAATAAATGAAATAAAATCCAGTTTATGTAGGTGGAATATATGTTTCTAGCTTTTTTTTCCTTGTCAGCGTAGGAAAAGCGCAGTATTTGATGGGTCAGGCTTGATGGATTCAGCAGGGCAGTGTGTACTTCGGAGTGGATCTGCCTTGGGTTTTGGAACTAGAAGTTCAGGTTGAAGGGTGACCCAGCCTTCAGGCACCAGCTTTGAGACCAAGTCTTTCATTTTAGTTGTTAACATCCTTTTGTCACTTTTCCTTCTCGGTGTTTTATGACCTTGTCTCTTGTTTGTCTCACTCCCCACTTAGCTCGCAGAAGTTCAAAACTGTGTTGTGTTTTCTGCTGTTGGTTGCAGAGAGACCTGAGCATGTGAGGAAGAGATGGCGTTGGCTTAGTTAAGGAGAGCCAAATTGCTTTGGTTTGAGATCTGTGTTCTTTGCAAAAAAAGAGATGATTTTAGAAGATCAAACATGGAATTAATGTTGAAAAATTTCCTGCTTTGAGAACTTCAGAATATTTGGTGGGGTGAGTCTTGATGTCATATATTTGTAAGTCAAAATAGAAGTTCCTACACAGACTTTGCTAACCTAGTAGTCAGTGAAAATGTCACCAGCATCTTTTGCAAATATATTGTGACTTCTGTAAGTCTGCTTTTTCTGCTGGTAATTGGTGTCGGGAAACAAGCAGCAGCCTCCTCCTCCAGCAGAGAGTGAAAGAGTGTTTTCCTGGAGAGCAGGAAGCAGAGGATGCTCTCCTGCTGGTGCTGTTGTTTGTCAGGGACCAAGCAGAGGACAGATTGCCTTGAGTCCAGGTCCTAACCACAGTACCTAGATGTAGGGAGAGACCTTGATATATCATCTGTCCCTTTGAACAATCCCAGGGTGGATGGGCAGGTTCATTCATCTTCTCTCCCGGAGAAGGAAAGGAGCAAATTCTCTCTGGTCTGGATTCCAGATGTTTGGTGGGGGGGTAGATTTTTGTGGCAGGACCTGAGGATGCAGAGATTGTGTCTTATCAGAGTGCTCAGACCTGGAGAGCACTGAGTGCTCCTGCTAAGAGGAGCCAGCAGCAGTACATACGTGTGTGCAGGCAGACAGTGCGCGCAGACCTGCTCCACTCTCCTGAGCACTGTGGGCTGTGGTGTGGGAGAATCAGTCTTGTCTCCTGGTGGACTTGCCACCCGTCAGCTGAGTGGATGTAAGTGGCTGCACCCATGTTCCTTACCTGTTGCAAATGTAAAGTATTATTTAAATGATTTCTCTGACTGAGTGGCTTAAGCTGACAGAGGTAACTTCCCAGCCTCATCATTAAAGCTCTGCTACCAAGAGATGCCTCAGCTGCTTTTAATCATATGGACATCCCATGAGCTCCCAGATGCCACACTTGGGCTTATTACCCTGCAGGAACTTGTTAGACTGTCAGCTCTAAATGTTCAAATATCCCAGGTGAACCGCCTCCCATATTCATTTAATTACAGCTCTATGCTCAAACATACATATATATTCTCACAGCTTGTAGGTTAAAATAGATGACTCTGAAAGGAATGGATGTAAGAGTATGTTTACTTTGCCTTTTGTTCTTTAACCATCAGATATAGATTTTAAATGAAACAGACAAGAAGTTCTAGGATTCGGCAACAGGGGCTCATACATTTGGGGCTACTTGCGTGTCTGATGCATACAGGAGATCATAGAATCATAGAATAAAAAGGTTGGAAGAGACCCACCGGATCATCGAGTCCAACCATTCCTATCAAACACTAAACCGTGCCCCTCAGCCTCATCCACCCATCCCTTACACACCTCCAGGGAAGGTGACTCAACCATCTCCCTGGACAGCCTGTTCCAGTGCCCAATGACCTTTTCTGTGACATTAACACCATTAACTTGTGCTTGCTGATTGCTGCTGGTGTCCTTCCTATGTGGGGTCTGCTTGTGGTCCTCTGCCATTGTTGCTTGCTGTGGTTTGAGCAGAGCTGAGCAGCTTTGTGCTGGCTGAGGAAGATGTAGGCAGTGAGGAAAGACCTGTACATACTTGTCTTTCCTTGAGTTCTTTCAGTATTTCTCTTTGAGCCTGAGGCTTTTACCTGTTGGCAGGTATTCTACTCCCTACCAGAGCCGGGAGTGTTGAGCTGGTTAAAACTTGTGCGTTTTTTTCTCTGTTAACAAGCTTGATGTGTCTTTCTGGTTCATAATTTCAGTGAAGGTTCTGGGAAGATGGTAAGAGCGAGCTGGAGGCACTGAACATCGCTTGGTTTGGGCAAGGTGATACTTCTCACTCTTTCTGAAACTTATTGGGATAGTGCAGTTAGCAGGAGGGAACACTGTGGCTTTGTTCAGGCTAAAAGCAAATGGAAATATTGTCATTAGAAAGCTTCAGAATGGCTTGACTTGGGTTTGGTTTTTTTTTGTCTGCATGTACATGGTGTAATTTAAACTTGTTTGTGTAAAGCACCATATCTGCAGTTGGCCATCCCGTCACAGCCCAAGTGCTGCGTTGTAGCTCACATTCAGCTGGATGGGTGCCCAGGCTGGTCCCCATGAAGGAAAGATCAGGCCATGAGTTACGCTTCTGCCTCTGAACTGTGTTTCCTGTTCACCCCAATTGGTTAAAAACACACAGGAAGAAGTCTTCTAGGGATTTTGTCTAGTGCCTGTGAGCAGTGGCTTTCATAGAAGCATAGAATCACCAGATTGGAAGAGACCCACCGGATCATCGAGTCCAACCATTCCTATCAAACACTAAACCATGTCCCTCAGCACCTCGTCCACCCATGCCCAGGCTTGAATGCTTGGAGCATCATTCTCATCACTCTTACAGTGAACCAAGGGCTGGCTGGAGAAAGGGTGGTTTGGAAACCAAGCTCATTTCTTTTAATACCAGCTGCCTCCATCGTGGTTGTTCCCTCCCAGCCCATCCTGTTTCAATCCCGCCAGCCCAACAATGTTATTTCAGCAATCAGCTGCAAGACAAAGCAGCTGGCCCCGTCAGGCGGCGTGCGGAGGTGTGGAAAGTCCACTGGGGGATTAAGCTGGTCTTACCATCAGTCCTCACTTGTGAAAATACAACCTACTAAGTTTTCCTAGATGATGCAGTTTTCAATTGCTTTTGTTTGCTTTTCAGACAGGTCTTAAATCAGGCTGTCACTCAGTCTCCCTTCCTCCCCCCGCCTTGCCTCCAAGGCAGCTTCCAGGCACTTTCTAGGAGGACCTGTAATATCTTTCCTATTGCCATTTATTTATGGGGCTTTCCCTTCCTGCCTGTAAGAAGGGAGGTGCTGGGTCTTGCATGGCAAAGCGTGTGCTCTACAGCTCATTTTTTTGGAGCCCCCAGATTATTGTTGCTGCTGGGTACTTGGCAGCAATACAGCATGAAGTGGGGGGCAATATCTTAGGGCAGGACCAGGGGTACCCTGTCCCTGTGCTCAGTGTCTTTGCATCCAGCAGGTCTTTTCCAACCCGGTGATTCTACGATTCTATAATTCTGATCTATTCTGCAACTTTCTACTATCACCTGTGACGCAGCAGATGCAGGAGGATGGGGACATAGTTATCGGTGTCCCTCTCTTCACACCTGCAATGGGGGATTTCTCGTAAAGAGCTTTTATCCATGATTCCCCTCCTTTGTCTCCTCCTTCAGCTGTTACATCCATCTTCTTGGCCGCAAAAGATATTCACACAGCATCCCGTGGATAGAGCAGAGCTGAAGGCTCATTAGAGCTCATTGCTAGAGTTTCTTCTCCCAGCCAAAAAGGATGCCATGGGTTTTGGAAGATGAAGTACTGGGTAAAATGTGGAGGAAGCAGGTCTGCAAGGTGCAAGCCTGTCAGTCCAGTGGGAGTCAGACACTCAGCTCAGTCTTGTGCTCCATCCCACCAGGCGCAGTTTTATATATCTTTAGGTGCTTGAGTACAGTCCTGTCAACACATGGGAAAGGAGGTGGTCCTGTCTGTGTGTACGCAGCAAATCCAACACATCGCAGGCAGAGATTGACTCTGCTTGACATATGGAGCAGGTCGGTGCCTCTGGGATGCAGCAGCCCCGTGGCAAATGTTATGCAGAACTGCTCTGCATGTGTTTGTTGGAGGTTGGTCCAGGATTTCTAACCGTCCTGAGTAAGCCTCGACCTAGGTCTCTGAGCATCAGATTACTGCTCCAAGTCGTGGTGCACAGGTCCCACTGGCAGAGGTGGCCAGTCTCCCAGGACCTTTACAAATCTGGCCCAAATCTTGTAAGCAGCCATGGCTACATCTCTTCCCCCCCACCCGGCCTCAATGTTCCAGGTGTTTTCTTCCACCTTTGTCTCATAACACAATACACAAAGGATAGACTTCTTCCAGATATGGGAATCTGTGCGCCAAGTCCAGTCCCAGCAGCCCACTAAATCCTACCCCTCCATGTAATTTAAATCGCAGCGGTTGTGCCTAGAGGAAGGTGGGGGAGGTTGCTGGATTTGAATGTCACCTGGTTAATGAACGTGCTGCGATACCTTTTCCCCCCTGTATCTGCAGCAAAAGTCAAGGGATGGAGGGGGTTTGATCAGCACTTCTGGCTGAAGAAGCTGATTCCTCTAGCAAAGCTGCTGTGGCTGGTATAACGCAGACCTGGTGTGCTGGCGGAGCCAGGATGACGTTAGCAGACAGGGCTTGCAGCCCTCCTCAAGCTCCTGGGGGAGCACGGTGCTGAGCTGCTGGCAACTCTCATCTCAGATAAGGATGAAGGCAGAGAAAACCCAGTGCACGTTCCCATCCTGGAGGGGCTGAGGGCAAGCGGCTGGGTTTCTGCATGGTGCAAGTGATGCAGGAGAACGGCCCCTTCCTGGCAGAGACGTACCCTCCCAACTAAGGTAATGAAAAGTGCAAATGCTGGTCTAATATGTTCCATTTTTGCCATGGGTGTGCAAGACATTGTCCCTCAATATTTTTATTTGTGAAAAGGATGGATATTTGGGCAGATGAGTGAGGCAAGGTACCCTAAAACTTTTTGAGGATAGAAGAAGAGGTGGGTGTAATCTGGGGGTGCGTGACAAGCAAGTGAGTGGTGATGCTCTCTGGCTGGCCGCAGGAAAGCAGTGGCGCTTGGCACTGCCGGATGAAGAAAGGGGCTTTGCAGATTTCCCTTCTGCTCCTATTGACTGATGTGCAAAAGTCTTGAGCAACTGGAAAGCCTTTGAGAGAACCATTGCACACACATAGCCCCTGTATGAAGGGAGCAGAGGGTGGCTGCTTCTGACTTACACAGCCAAATCCACAGGAGCCCTCACTCCACACCTTGAACTGGTTTTACATCTGATTTCAGCCAACACTGGCATCTAGATAAGGCTTTGTTTTACTTCTATTTGCATCTCCTGCTAAGCAGCCTGCAGACACTTGGAGAAAACTGCCTCTTCCAGTACTCCAATGAGGCAAGAAGGACCCAGATTCCTGATCTTAGTGTTATGTAGCCAACCATAAGTCAGACTGGTCTTGCTCTGGGCAGCAGAAATACGAATGAGCTGAACTGAAACATAAAAGTGTCTGTGCTGTTTAAGGGTCCAGCCCACAGGGTGAGGGGAAATGTTTTCACTTGGGCCAAAGCAACTGGAGGACCAAAAATTGCTTGCTTCACAACCCCGATGTGGAATCCAAATTGCCTACCCTGCACGCATCTGCAGCGTTGTTTCTTCCGCTGCCTTTGGGAGAAATCAAGGCAGGAACAAGCCATGCCAGATGGTTTCCAGCACAGAGTGGTATAAAGGCCTCAGGTGCTTTGCAGGTGAGGAAGGCAGGCTTTAGTGCACGGGATGGCTTGGAAGCCTTTGAGGGATGCTCTGGATGAGAGTCACTTTGTTGTCCTTACAGCAGCACTGCTTGAATAGCTTCATCGCTGGCAGCTGGAGTAGGGTTTTATCCAACTCCCAAGCTCCCTAGGGCCATGGTTCACTCAGCTGTCTCATCTCCAAGATGGAAAAGCAGCTGGCTGATTCCAGGGCTGTTTGTGGCTGATAGAGCAAAGAAACATAATTGCTCTGTGCTTTGAACCATGCTCTGCTGGATCTGGGACCTCTTGGATTCATAGACAGTCTTTCTGCTCTTGAACTGTGTTCCCAAAACATCCCCCAGCCACTGCTGCTGGACAAGGGGAGAGGATGAAAGGAAGTCCTTCAGACTCTGGTGATGGGAAGCCATGGCCCCACCTTGTCCTGGCCTGGCTCCTTCCCCTTTGCATCAGACGTGGGGTGGGTTGAAGATGCCCAACTGGGAGTCAATCAGCACATCGCTGCACAGACAGGACAGAACTACAGAGCAAGGCATCACTTAGCCTAAGGCTAAGGAACAGCATTCCTCCTGCTCCCAGAGGAGGGGCATGAGTTAGGTCCACCTTGATATTGAGCTATCTATGTCTTCATCTCTGGAGACTTCACTCCTGACATTAACAAAGCCCTGGCATTGGAGAGCATGGCCCAGAGCCTGAGTGGAAGGTCACACCCCACATGGAGCCATTTGAGTGTCTCTGCACAATACATGTTGCTGCTAACTTGGAAGTTCTCCCTGGTGAAGATAATGTCTGCTCTCATTTGTTCTGCCCTGCTTAGGGAGCAAATGATGTTTGTAACTGGAAACCTTGCTTCATCCTTTCCTCTTGCAGCCTAGGAAGAACAGCTGATTGGTGCCTTGAACACCTCCAGGGATGGGTCAGCCACCGCTTCTCTGGGCCAGGGCCTCCCCACCCTCACAGCAACACATTTCTTCCCAAGATCTCATTTCAACCTCCCTTCTTTCAGTTCAAAACTATTCCCTCCATCCTGCCCCTGCACTCCCCTTTCCAGCTTTCCTGGAGCCCCTTTCATGGCTGGAAGCTGCTCTAAGGTCTCCCTGCAGCCTCCCCTTCTCCAGGCTGAACAACCTCAACTCTTTCAGCCTGTCTGCATAGGAGGGGATGCCGGAGCCTCTTGTCCCGTGCACAGGGGCTTGGATGAGCCAGTGGGCAATGCTTCTTCAAATCCCCACCTCAGAGCTAGCTCTTTGGCCTTAACTAGGGGTACGGTCTGAACTCCCTAAGCTGTTCCTTCACCCTTGTGTTTTCCTTGGAAACAGAAAAATTTCAGAAGACAGCCTCTCCTGTGTGGTGAAATTGTTGGGAATGTCCACTTTCTGCAGGCAAGTGGTGTTTCTGCTGCCCTCAGCGCAGCGACGCCAGCCGGGAGAGGCTATGCTGATGGTGAGCTCCTTACAGCTGCTCCTCCGTTATAAATCTGACTCACGAGCTTACCCAATTCATTAGACACTGCCTGTTGAAAAGGCAGTAAATCAGCTAAAACCTCAGTCAGAACTGGCTTTGGCATGTTTTATGGTGGAATTAGAATAATGAATGAGGAGCCGGCTGTTTATGTTAGTTTTGGCTTGCAAGCTGAAGAAAAATTCTGGTGTTGAACTTCATGATAAACTCCCCACACTAGTGGGCTCTAAGATTGGAAACAATTTTTAAGAGCCTCGATGGCCTGAGAGGGTGAGAGACGGGCACCTCACAAGCTCGGTGAAGACTAGGGCTTAGGTAAGAGTCATGGCATGCTTTGGGACATGGAGCAGGATGAGATCTTGCTGCTGGAGGGGCTCTCCAGAGCTTGGATACCTGCAGTCTTCTCCTTGGGGTTGGTCTCCACACCATATGCTTGAGAAGCAGAGTGAAACAGGCAAAGTTGCAGGTGTCCAGCTGTTTCAGTGCCCTGACAAGCTTATTTATACCTCACTTGTATGCTTTGGGATTCCTCCATACTTTGTAGTGGGTCACTCATCATCTGTCCTTGGCAAGTTTTTCCAGCTTGGCTTTCACATCCTTCGTTGAGTTAATCTGTAAAAATGGGCTTCATGCTCTGAATCTACCAGAGCTGCAGGGGCTGGAGTGAACTTCACTATGATTTTCTTCAAGTTTTAACATGGGCCTGCATGGTTCATAGTGGAGATAGTCCAGTTTTCCTTAGACTGGTGAAAAGATACTCTGGAAAACCTGATGAACAGTTAATTTGATACAGCCCGGATGGATGGATGGATGGATGAATGGATTTTGTGCGTTAGTATTAATAACGCAGCAATGCAGTTACAATGCAGTATCCATAATAGAGGCACATTGCAGCAAATTCCCATTTTCTTGAGTACTCTTTGTTCAGGCAGCCCTTGTGGGGTCCTGGGAGAACTGAACACCTTGATGTGCTGAGCTTCCTCCACCCCACAACTCAGCAGGGCTCTCCAAATAGCTGATATTACAGCTCCTTGCTGAATCCAGGGTTTCATTCCCTGGTGGTCCTTTTTTTCCCCTCTGATGACACTTGTTGCTTGACTCAGCGAGGGTCATTCCTTCCACCAGTTTAGAATCCTTCTGTCACAACGCTTTTACCCCAGTCAGCAAAGACTAAGCAGATGGATCCACCATGTGTTCTTGTCCCCCTATTCTCCCTTTCCTATCATATGCTGAAGGTAACCACACTTAGTCTAAGCTTATCCTGGGCTTATTTTCTAGCTGGATAATCCTCCTCAGGCTCCCCAGAGAACCAGGACCGTGGCCGCCTCCTGGCGGAGTGGCTGGCTCAAGGGCAACCACCCTCCTTTATCTCTTTGAAGATTAGGGGGCTTTAACGTGTCTTTAAAGTGAATTTCTTCCCCCCACCTTCCTCTGTTTTATTATTATAATTGATGAACAGCAAACTTTTCTTTTCCTTTATCTCTTAAATATGTTTCTTTACCCTTAAAAATGCAATATTTCTTTTAACTCGGAATATGGATGGGTCTGTGCCTAGCAGGGCCGCCTTTGAATCATCTGTCAATTTGATTGTGTAAAGCCTCTGTTTTCAGCTGGCATCCAGTGCAGATTTCAAAGCCGTGACTCACCAGTTCTTGCAGAGTTAGGACCAAAAGGAAAGGTAAAATAGAAAAAAATTAAAACCAAAATGAACATTTTTCAAGCAGTTAATTACTAGGTTTTATTTTGTGAGGTCTCTGTATCAAGACTATTAGGGAGTTGTGCATGTGTGTGCATGGGAAGGATTAAAAGCGTTGCAGGATTTCAGCAGCCAGGGCTACAAAATGAATGGTTGTTGCCTGGAAAGAGGAGGTTGGAAGACATAAAATGATTGTAAATGAGGTTAGGAAGCCAGAATGCAAGCTTTTTTTTACAAAGCATGAGGCAGGGAAGGGGGAAGGCACTTGAATGATTTTTATATATAGTCAAAACATTGCATTTCTGTAGAACGTATACACATTTATGTAGTAAATGCTTAAACGGAAGCTGCTTTTTCTCTCTGTGCACGTCTGTATAAATAGCTGAAACAAATCTGCTTTCAGCATGAAAAGATCTGCTGAAGTAAAAAACAGACATTCCCTGTCCTCTCAAAATGTGAATATGCCACCTTCTTTTAAGCAAAATTTTCCCCCATTTGTATAATTTTACCAAAAAAAATCTTTTTTTTTTTTTTCCAAATGCCATTTTTATTGGTGTAATTGCAGCCCCACACAGCCCCGAGCTGGGAACTGGCTTGTGCTTCCTGGGCTGGATCCCCCAGGCCAGGGTGGACCAGGGTTATGAACACTGTGCCCCGCGGGAGATGACAGGGCACTGTGCTCCTGCCACCGATGGCTTCTGTTACAGAATCCCAGGCTTTAACCAAGACAACTCTACAAATAGTGTCAAAAGAATATCCATGGAGCAGCTCAGTGTTTCCTCTCTTGTCAGATATTTTTATGACACCTTATCGTATGCATCTTAAATCCACATGTAGAGAAAGCAGGCATTAAAAATGAACGTTTGTAACCGACTGATGAGCGCTGGTGCAGTCTTTGGGTCAGCAGTAGGAGGCTACCAGCAGACGGGATGTTTCCTACAGGCAGTCCCCACTCAGAGGTAGGGCAGGACTTGCCATGCTATGTGTGAGAGTGTCAGCTTCCAGCCCTCCTTAGTTTAAAACCTCAAGCTCCAAGATGAGGCAAACCCAACTCTTTGCAGGCTTTGCTCTGTTTGCTTTGGACATGCGGGGACAGGATGATGTGCTGATGTGGGTCCCAAGGAGGTCACAGATGTCTGTGCACTCAGCGTGCTTTGAGGGTCCTGTCAGGACCAGCTCTGTGCTGGGAACACCTGAGACCCGTAAAGGCAGAGTGATCTTGTGGTTAAACATCACCATATAACACCACAGTGGACACCAGAGAGGCCATGTGTGGCAGCAGGGCCATGGTGGAGCTGTGTTGTCAGGAGGTGGGTGGATCATAGAATCACCAGGTTGGAAAAGACCCATTGGATCATTGAATCCAACCATTCCTATCAAATACCAAACCATGTCCCTCAGCGCCTCATCCACCTGTCCCTTAAACACCTCCAGGGATGGTGACTCAACCCCCTCCCTGGGCAGCCTGTTCCAGTGCCCAATGACCCTTTCTGTGATCATGGAAGCTTTTGGAAGCACAGGTCAGTACCTTTACATCTTTACAACACTTTTCCCTTTGCTGTAGTGAAGCCTATGAAAGGCTCCTGTTACTGCCCAACATGCTGGCCAAGTACATGTCTTTCACCCTAGCTGTAGACGTTGTGCTTCATTTGTTCATTCCTCATTCCCAGTGCTAAACTCAGCATTTATTTGGCAATCCCAAGCAAGGTGGATTTGAGGTGATGGCTACTGCAGCATCTTGTGGAAAAAAACATGATTTTAAAACAGAACTTGCAAGTAGATTGAGATGGAAGGTACTTCATGATGTCAAGCACTGAAGAAGAGCTAGGATTTGACGGTTGTTCATGCTTTGTAATTAAGGATAATGCATTAGCATAGGACGGGTGTGAAGAGCGTGGAGCTAGATGCATGAAGTGCAGAGCCCACATACATCCAATCTCATCTACTGAACTTACTTTTCCTTGTACCAGCCAGTGTCTGTAATTATTCCTATCCTCAAGCACAGACGTTCTCTAAAGTGTTTTGCATATCGATGCCTCCAGCTTCTCTTCTGGACCCGTGTGGGAAGTGCAACTTGACCAGCTCTGTTGGGTCTCAGCCCACCATTGCCATGTGAAATGGACCATATTCATCTTCCCTTTACTGCTTCGTTGTCAAAGGCTGCTTGGTCAAAACTTGTTTAGCATCAAGTTCCTCTTGAAGGTGGCTTCAGTGTTTTCTGGCCACCAGGAAACGTGTCTGGGCTCTTGCATGATCAGAATGTGGCCTTATGGGTTAGCTTAGAGCAGCTGAGAGCCTGAAATTAGCACTCTTCAAAACCTTATTGTTCATCACATAGTTGTGTTGGGCAACTCAAAACAAAGTAGAAAGTATGAAACAGAGAAGTGAATGTTGGAAGGAGACGATGGGACAGACAGAGAGGAAGGAGACCACAAGCTCTGGGTGGTCGTTGACTGTCTTCATCTCCAGAACTACAAAATTCATCCCAGAATACCCCAGAATTAGAGTTGTTCTCCTGGTGCCTGGGTCTGAGAACCCAGGTGGGTTCTTTGTGGTGACTCCAAGCTGCTACTGAAACACGATAGCGAATTGGCTGGGTTTGCATAGGAACGGATGGGAATGGTTGGACTCAATGACCGAGAGGTCTTTTCCAACCTGGTAATTCTATGATTCTACATGGTCCTCCATGGTTTGGTCCTCTTGCAGACACCCATCTACTCTTGGGAGCTGCAGTGAAGACATGAGAAAGCAGTTTTAAAAGCAGAGTGTGAGTCAGCTAGAGCTGGGAAAAAAGCTCTAGCAGAGTCCCACTTGACCAGCCAGGCACCCAGCGCTCTCGGGGGGCTGTGAGGGCGCTGCCAGCAGTAGCAACTGGCTCAGGCTGGATCTGAGCCTGTGAAGCGAGAGATGAAAAGCTGCATTACAGGTCCAAGGAGCCCACCCAGGGCCCTACAGCCGGCCAAGTGCCAGGCGTGAGGATGGATATGCGGGCCATCGAAAGACCTCATCCAGCGTATATTTGGTTTGTCTTGTGTGACACAGAAAACCTGAGTTATTATTTGATCCTGCTCTGAGTAATAACCAGATAAATGGGCCTGCAGATTTCCAAATAAACATTTTAATAAATGATGGGTGAATTAAAGGAGAGCTGCTCCCCCCCTCCCCTGGTCCCAATATTAATGTTCAAATGAAGGCAGGCAGTGTCTAACAGAGCCCCGTGTACTGTAAATACATTTCTTGCACTGTCACATATAAACACTGGAGAGACGGAGATCAAAAGGTCTCGCTGTGCAGAGCAGAGCTGTGTGATGAAGTGAACATGTTGCTTTGTGGCTGGGGTGGGGTGATGGGACGCCTGAGAATAACAGACTGGCTGGAGACGTAGGAGCCCAGAAGGCCTGGGGGGCCTCAAAGGGGGGAAAAAAAATCCCCACTAGCAGCAGGAAAAATAAATAATTCCGTTATCTCTGATGAATTTCTGCCTTTGATCTAGTTTTTCCTCTCCCTCGCGCTGCCTTTTCGTTCCCTCTTGTCCCCCCTGCTTGCAGCACCCCACCCCCCACCTCCCCCTCAGACACTTTTTCCCCCTTTCCCTCTTGCAGTTTGATTTATCCCATGACTGGCTCGGGAAGCCTGACGGGCCCTGATGAATGGGCAGAGCTCGTCTGCCCAGAGCCCTGCCCCGGCGTCTGCCAGGACATCCTCGGCTTCTTTTCATTCTTCGAAGCCCGGCATCCCGCTGGGCAGGCTTGTGCAATAGATTTGGTTCACGGGTTGTGCTTTCCTCATCTGCCTTGGAGAAGATGCTCTGTGCCTCTCCCGTTCATACAAACGCACACACACAAAGCCCAGCCTTCCCCATCCCAAGGTTATTCAGCTCAGCCTTGACAGCTGCTAAATAATTGGGTGTTTCTTCTACAGCCAGTACCTCCTTTCTGAGCCAAAATGGGTGCCTCTGATATTTCCCTGCAGCATTGCCAACAAAAAAAACTAAAGATGGGTTTTTGGAGACAGAGCAGAGCAGAATGGAAGTGGTCTGAGTCAGGATGGTGGCATGGGAAGGAGAACAGTCCTCCAGTGAGGGATGAACTGGGAGCAGAGTTGGGAGCTGGTGGGTTTCCACTTCCTTGGGGTTCACAGAGATACTGAGCTGACCCTTTCAAGAAAAGGAGAGAGGAGTAACACCAAAATATTTCTCACGTGCAGCTGATGCTCAGCTTAGCTCTGAAATTTGTGTCCTAGAAGGGGCCCACGTCATAGCACAGTTCAGCACAAGCGACCAAGTCGGGGCTCTTGTGTTTCAGAGCCCAGATGATGATGGTGATGTCTTTAAAAAAAAACATCACTGAAGCTGAAAAAAAGATGCCAGTGAGATGCTGTGTAACAGCCTGTCTGTCCCTGCCTGCCCCGGCTGTGCTCCACTGTCCCATTCCTCTGCTGGTGGTGGGACAGACTCCTGGGTTGATGCATCAACCATTTCCCATGGCTAGAAGCCAAAGCTCATACAGTAGTTTGACTATTGGATTGTTAAGAGGTCCATTAAATAAAAAGTCCTGCAATTCTGCATTGACATCTCCTCTCTCCCAGTCCAGTTGGTAAAAAATTTTGCTCCTCTGTGACATTTAATATTAACAATTTCAATAAAAATCACTGCTTTTTCTATCTGATTAAAATCCATGGATCCAACCCAGCTTCTTGGTCAGATTCTGCCCCCCCCCCCATTTCTTTGTGCCCACAGTGCTGTTCTGGTTTATCATTCCTGTTTTTCCACCCCCTCAAGATATCTTAGTAAAAACAACCTCCCACTTTGGGCTTCTTGTCCCTGAGTGAACTCATCCTTCTCCCAGAGGCGGTCAGTTTGAAAATTCATGCTCTACTCTTGTTAAAGCTGGTTTTTTACATTGATTGAGAGGTTTGGTTTCTCCCATAGTCTGTTTATTGATCCACTTCTCTATCCTCTAATCCTTTTCTTTACATTCTATTTCCTCTGATCTTTTTCTTTATATTCTGTTTCTCTTCCAGATGAAATGGAGTTTTTTCATGGAGGAATTTTAAGGCTTTTTGTACAGTCAATAAGTTCGTGAAACCTGCTGGCAATGAAATACCCCCAGACTTCTTATCCCCACCAAAAGGTATGTAAACCTTGAAAATTCACCCACAATGTCTTAAAAGCACTAAAATCCAACCCACCCATTGCACTGAGCACAATACAACCCATCATGCAAGGCATTCCTGCTCTAGACACTCAAAGCAAGGATGAAGATCTAACAGCCAAAAGCACAAGAGATGAAATAGCTCCAACAAAGTCGCAGAAGGAGTTGAAGGAAGAGCTGGGAGGAGAAATTGAGTCTCTCAAAATCTGTATTTCTTTTCCTAACCTGTTACAGTATCCACCCACCATGTGTCACTAAGATCTCTTGGAAACCTGTCTCTGGTAACTATGCATTTGTGTATTGAATAATTAGGAGTTGATCCATATCCCAGAGGTGGGTTCTGGGGGGCTGTGAGGTGAACAGTAGCAATCACAGTGCCAGGGAAGGTCATATCCAGCCCATGGGCTCCCAGGGAGCATCCAGCTGCGGTTTGAAGACATCCAGAGATGGTGAATCCATCACTTCCTGTGGAGAGCTGTGCCAGTGGTTAATCACCCTCACTTAAATATGCATGCCTCGTTTTTCACTGGAATTTGCAGGGTTTCAGCTTTGAGTTGCCTTTCGGTTTTCCTTGCAGAACCACAGACCTTTCCATGGCCAATACATGATGAGTTCACAGCACCGGCTGCGCTGCGCAGCACCCTGATGAAGGACTCAGGTAGATTTTTTTAGGCTTCTTATCTGGGATGCTTAATTAATTCACTCTTTTCTATAGCTCCACACCAAGCTCTTTCCCCCTAGCATGATCTCCTTATATTAATAAGGAATAAACAATTGTGTTTCTGTTATAAATAGATGTATTTTCTTACCATTTGCAAAAACAACAGTCAACTACCAAAAGCCTGCACAATAAGCAAGGTGCCTTCTTTATTTCTGTAGCATAATTTTGGCTTTTTTTGGTTTTCATTTGCTATTTAAGGTAATATTCTACATTATATATGATAAATACTGCATCATTTAAGGAAATACTTTTAAGTACCATTTTGTTTCAAACCATACACTGCAGACCAGCTGTAGGGCTCCACACACAGAGACAAAAGTAAGAAGACCTCTACTCTGATTTTAACAAGGAATGGAATGTCCTCACCAGCACAGCTGGTAAAAACCCAGGAGGAAGGCAAGAGGGCTAATTAGCCGAGCAACCTGCTGATAATTAGGGAAAGGGCAGGACTTCCCTTCCTGGGGTGGCAAACCTTAGGTAAGCCCCAATACCAGAGTGGTTGTAGCGATGCTGGTGGTACTTGGGTTACAGCAAGATGTGCTTTCCACAAGGTACTTGGAATTTTTTCATATGGGAAGGAATATAAGGTTGCTTATTTGTGTCATTTGCAGGAGGGCACAAATGTTTTGCCCTGGGTGCTGCTGGTGTTCAAGGAGCAGTGTTTGTGGTGGATGTCCCACAGGGCTGATACAATGGTCCAGGATGCAGCTATGGGCAAGTTCTTGCACATGGAGTCCTGGAGGACCAAAGAGGAGGGTTAAATCCCTCACTGTCCTCTAGACCCAAAGATTGCCCTGTGTTTCTTCAACAGAAAAAGGATGTTTCATGATTTTCAAAGGGAAGATTTCCTGTTGCAGCTGGGTCAGTTTTGATGCTAAATGGGTGAACTAGGTGGATAATCTCTAAAAATCCTAAGAGCCTCTAGTTTGGGGCTTTGCTGACTCCAGAAGTGAAAATAGGAAGGAAAAATGGATGTATTTAGTTCTGGGCTTCAGCTTTTTTTCCTTTCCTGTTTCTCCTAAAGTGAGATGGACAGACAGCTTTTAGGTGACTTTCCTGTAGAAGTGAGGGGTGAGGCAACTTCTCTGCTAGAGTGGTGTTAAATATGGAGAGGGGAGGGCTCAAAGGAGCCTGGTGTGGCTCATGCTCTGGGTGCCTTGTTCTCTAAGTGCCCTCTAGGACCAGAGGGTGATGAACACAAGGGTAAAGGCTTGTAGCTTCTCTCCTGACCTCCAGAAGGATATTAGTTTGGGAAAAGCTCTCAAATGCTTCAGATGAAGCAGCCCTTGGTGAGCAGAGCACTTGGAGCAAGGAGTAGGAGCTACTGCCTGTTCTATGAAAATAACTCCTCCAGCACAGATTTCTTGGGGAGTGACTTGAAACATGTGAAGTTCTAACTCTGTAAAGTTTTTGTTCTGTGCTTCAACTCTCTGCTTTTAGCTGAGTGTTTGTTGCCTCCAATCGTGTCTGCTCTGGCTCCATCGTGGGCTGCACAGCTCTGCACGTGGGGCACAGATGGAGGGCAAAGGCTGTTGGAGATGCTGGGGACAAGGTGAGCAGGTGGGAGCTCACCTCCCAGCACAATTGTAGCAGCAACATGAGGAGGAGGTTGTTGATCAAACATTTCTGGAAGACCAGATTTGAATGCGCTTGGCTGAGTGACTCGCAGAAATAGCCCAGGCTGCCGTCCCTCCTGGGGAGCAGCCACGGCCGGCGATCGCGCCGGGGCTTATCTTTTCCCCCAAACATCAGAGAACTGATCTTGCTCCTGAGGCCAGGACCTGACAGCCTTGTACATTAGCACTTTTTAAAAGCGATGTCCGCTTTTGAAATAGTACCTGTCCTGAGAGTGGTCACTTCATTTGACAAATGCCAGTGATGACAGCTGGACACCACTTTACAAACTCCAGCCTTCTGCTCGCCCTTGCTACAGCCCTGCTAGCAGCTCGCCTGCCCCAAGAGAGGACATGGAGGAAACCTGTGTTCCCCTTTGCCTTGTTGAGATATTTGTGTGTAGCACCCTCTCCGAGCCCATGGTCGTGACACGAGGTCTGTGTGGGCCTTGGACATAGTCTGTTCCCCCTGAGACATGTGCCTGGACCACACCAGCAGCACCGAGCATCAGCAAGCAGGACAGCAGAAGGCAGTGAGCAAGTAGATGGGGATTTTCCTGAAAGGTCGGTGGGGTTTTGTCACCCTCTAATGTCTGCCCAGTGTGAGAAGTGAAGTGAGGCAGAGAAACCAGTCCTAACATTATGTTTAATGTAAACCCTGTTGGACAGGGAAGGTCTGCATAGACTGGCTTCGTGGAGAGATGATACCTTGCAGGACAATGGTTGTCTCTGTTGCTAAATGGCACAGGGAAGCGTTCCAGGCTCATTCATGCTCCTAGGGAATAGGGAGCCTTGGCAACTCGTTCCCAAATGAGCGTGGTCAAACACTGGCCCAGGTTGCCCAGGGAAGTAGTGGAGGACCCATCCCTAGAAATATTCAAGGTCAGGTTGGATGGTGCTCTGAGCAACTTGATCTGGTCCCTGTTCCTGCAGGGGGAATTGGACTGGATGACCTGTAAAGGTCCTTACCAACCCAAAAGCATTCCATGACTATGAACTCATCAGCTTTTTGGCAGTTTTGGGGTGGTGGCTGGAAATCAGATGGATTCTTTTTCTCCCTTGTCTGCATCTTAGATGCTTTCCCCAGCCACCAGCTCATCTCTTCCTGACCACCTCTCTGCCGCAGCTCGCTGAGCCATTTCTTGGTGCCCACCTCTCTGTGTGCTGGCACTCCCATGCAGCTGCCCTCTGTCCCTGCATTAGTCTCCCTCCACGACTCCACTGAGATGCAAATTATTATGTGAAACTTGGACATGAATGGACAACTGGCACAGCCCAAGCTGAGCCTGCAATTTCCTGGCTCATAAAAACATGAGCTTCCTTCGGGCCCAGGTCTCCATCAGGTCCTACTGATCTGAGTCCCACACCTCCTCCCCAAGGCCTCCCACCCCCCGATATTTCGTGACAGAAGCTTGGAGCTAGGTTTTTTTATTGCTCCATATGTTGGAGACACATGGAAAAATGCATTGGAGAAATCCCTTTAGCGAGGGAGTGAAAAGCCACCAAGTTTACAGGGTGTTGCAAATAATCTGAGGCAAAACAAATGTTTAAGGGCTGACTTGACTGCCAGTTTTGAGTACATTGTTTTAAATCTGGAAAACCAGGCCAAGGGGCAGCTGTTAACAGGCCAGTAGTTTTCTTCCTTTCTGGACACCCCAGAGCAACAAACATCAAATATTCCTTGGGAAAGGAATCAAATGTGGGGGCCTTTTTATTTACTATATCAAAAGGCATCATTGACTTGCCCTCACAGAGTGCTGCTCCTTCCAGCAAGGGGCTTTTACAAGCAATAACCTGTTTGCAATGCAGAGCAGTGAAGCCACACGGCCAAGCTTGCGGCTTATTGTTGGTGCTGACTTTTATAAGACACTGCGGGGCCTTCCAACAGACGTGCTTTTGGTAAACCAGTCCATTAAACAACACAACCTGAGCTAAACAGCAGCAGGGGACAGAGCCTCTGGGGATCTTGCCGAGCCAACCCCTGCGCTTCTGTAATAAACTCAGCGGCATCCCACTTACAGCTCAAGCAGCAAAGAGCCTGTACAGAGAGGCTAATGTACTGCTACAGAGAAGGTCAAGTATGAAAAGACCCAGGCTGGGATTTTTCCAGAGTATGTGGTTGTTGCTAGGGCCTCAGTTGCCCAAAATGCTGCTGGTCCATGTGGTTTTATCGTTGGTGATGCTTTGAGCCCTGGATTTGGGATTTTGGGATCCTTGTTGACAAGGTTTTTCTCACTGGGGCTTGGTGGGATCTTATGGTCATTGAACTGGTCTGCAGCCCAGGAGAAGTGGCTGTGTTCTCGGCAAAGGTCCCCAACCTGCTGGGGGTTGATGGGTTGCTTGTTGTAGCTTTATGTTCCCATGCTGGGCGCTGTGTGGCTGTGATGGCTCTGGGCACTGCATGCAGCTGCGTTACAGTTTCTTCGGCTACTATACAGGGACAAGACTGTTTCCAGGAGACTTCCTCAAACAGAGCCAGCTTGGGTTTTGATGATAAATTGTCTTTCTCCTGGGCTGCAAGAAAAGGAAGGACCTGTTGCCTTCCAGCATCAAGTGCAGGACTTGCACCTCTCTCCACTTTCTGCACATAGAATCACCAGGTTGGAAAAGACCCACCGGATCATTGAGTCCAACCATTCCTATCAAACACTAAACCATGTCCCTCAGCGCCTCGTCCACCCATCCCTTAAACACCTCCAGGGAAGGTGACTCAACCACCTCCCTGGACAGCCTGTTCCAGTGCCCAATGACCTTTTCTGTGACATTAACACCATTAACTTGTGCCTGCTGATTGCTGCTGGTGCCCTTCCTATGTGGGGGCTACCTGTGCTCATCTGCCATTGTTGCTTGCTGCGGTTTGAGCAGAGCTGAGCAGCTTTGTGCTGGCTGAGGAAGCTGTAGGCAGTGAGGGAAGACCTGTACATACTTGTCCTTCCTTGAGTTCTTTCAGTATTTCTCTTTGAGCCTGAGGCTTTTACCTGTTGGCAGGTATTCTGCTCCCTATCAGAGCTGGGAGAGGAAAACAGGTCACTAGAAAACTCTTGAGGGTTTGTGCAGGTCCGTGTGCTGACACTGAGGTTGGCACTGGTTGCACTTTTCAACAGTATTTTTGGTTGGAAAAAAAATCCTGACAATATGGGAATATTGTGGGAGTACAGAGAGCCCTGCCCTATTGCTTTAGGAAACTCAATTTCCCCTCAAGTCAAAATTCTTTATATTTGCAGAATAGTCCTGCAGTTTGTGTGGTTTGGAGCAATCTTTCCTTGTAACTATTTTTATCTTTGATTTTGAGGTTCTTGCTCAAATTTAATTACTCTGGAGCAAAATATCTTGATGTGTCTTTGGTTTAAAGACATTTCCAACTTGCTTACTTGCAAAACCCAGGATGTTCTGAACTGAGATAATACTACTCAACCGCCTCTGTACTAATTCAACTGAACAATTTCATAGTTTAGTTTGGAAGGGACCTTAAAGCTCATACAGTTCCGCTACTCTGCCATGGGCAGGGACACCTCCCACTGGATCAGGTTGCTCCAACCCCCATGCAACCTGGCCTTGAACACTTCTAGGACCTCCCCACCCTTATCAAGCAGAGTTTCTTCCTAATGTCTAGTCTAAATCTTCACCCCCTCCAATTTAAAGTAATTTTCTTGCACAGATACCTACTATTGCACTCTGGAGCCCAAAACCTTATAATCATTAGTTTGAAAGCAATTTATTCTACTTACTTTTGATCTAAAAAGTCTGAGTTGCAGGTGTCTGGGTGGATGAAAGCTTTAAGAATGAATGATTCCAGCCCATAAAGGGCTTGAGGACTGGGACCACGGGGGCTTATCTTGTTGTGCTGTGCTGAGCATACATAGCATCCCGTGGTCCAGCACGGGTCACTGGGGGATGCCGTTTCCATAGAAACGGGAAGATGCTGAGACTGAGATGCAGTTTGGTCCCCACTGCTGTTTCAGGGGATGAGGTGTCGAGGCTGGAGCACCCCAGGAGGGTCGGGGGGACCCGTCGGGGCAGGCTGCCCCCAGCCCCACTCAAGAAGGTGGCCCCACGGGGGGCTTAGGGGGCTGCGGGCGAAGGGTGCGGGTGACCTCTTGTGGCCACGGCTCCTCGCCGGGGCTGCGCAGTGATGCGGCCGCAACAGCCGAGCCTGCTCGGCTCAAATCCCAGAGCCTGAGGTGGGGAAAGCTGCTCCGGTCCCTCGGGCTGCAGCCTTGCTCCGAGGCTTCTCTGCTGGCTCCTTTCCCAAGTGCCCACTCGCACATCCTCGGCCAGGGCATGAGGGTGAAGCTGATGACAAGGTAGCCCCAGTGCCCTGCAAGAGGCTAAAATCGTTTTTTTCCCTTTTGCTGATCAGCATCCATACCAACAAGTGACAATTCCAGCCATCCTCATAAGCACAGATGCAGCCAGGCTTTTCTGGTCTTGTGCCTTAACGGGGACCGGTTGTGCTTGGTTTAGTCAATCCTGATGCTCTGCAGCAAAACCCAGGGGGCTGAAACCCATGGAGGGCTTGTAATCAAATGTGGACTCACTGCTGTGAGGTGCTGTGGAAGCCAGGAACATCAGCAGCCTCAAAATGGGACTGGAAAACTTTGGGAAGAAGGTGACTATCAAGGGATGTTTAATGCCACAGTTTGGAGATAGCTTAGGATGATAACTTGAGAGGTTTAGACCAGACGTTAGGAATACATGTTTTTACGCTGAGGGTGGTGAAACACTGGAACAGGTTGCACAAAGAGGTGGGAGAAGCCCCATCCCTGGAAATATTCAAGGTCAGGTTGGATGAGGCTCTGAACATCCTGAGCCAGTGGAAGGTGTCTCTGCTCACTGCAGGGGTGTTGGAACTGGATGATCTTCATGGTCTCTTCCCATCCAAACCTTTCCATGATTCTGTGTCCTCTGGCAGATGAGGCAAGACAAAAACAATATGTATGTTGTTTCAGTGCCTGATGCTGGTACAAGGGGGAGAATGCTTAGCCAGGTCTGTGTCTGGCTTGGTCTCTTGCCACTGTTCCTTTGTGGACTTGGTCTTTTGGGAATTTGTTTCAGTTACATCTGAAGGTGTTGAGATGTAAAATCAGGACAGAGCTCTGAAAATCCAACACACACACTAAACTGCAGCCAGTGCCTGTCCTTGTGCTCTGCCCCACAGAGGATAGGGCCAGCAACTTACTTAGAAGATGGCAAGGGTTTAAAAGCCTCTGGTTCTTTAGAGTTTTGCTCTCGCTGCCTTTGCTGTGGAGGAAAAGGTTAATCCCCAGGCAAGAGTGATGGGTGGGGCTGTGCTGCTGCTGAGCAGCTCAGGGATTTTCTCTTTCCCCTTGAGTGTGGATTGTCCCCTGGCTCCCAGTCCCCATGACTGACAGGGACCTGCCTCCTCCAAGGTGCCATGGGAGCAGCCTTGACCTTTGCAGCCAGCAGTGCCCAGCATGTCCCTGGCACGTTTATGCCTCAGGTACCCAATGTTGTCAAGCAACTCCGACAGAAAGCAAGGAATAAAGTGACCCTGCAGGTTTTGGTACCTGTAGGTCAGTGGGGACCTGCTCTTTGTCTCTGACATCCCTTCCCTGACACTAGCAGGATGCATCTCCCACTCTGCATGTGCATTTTTGATGATGCAAGGTCCCTGGTTTGAGTCACCGTGGCTTTTTTTTGAGGTAGCTTGTTCTTGGTTTGTACAGTTCCTAGTGGAAGCAGGACTTGAGGTGCAGCTGGGATTTGGTATTTGATCGAGGGGTGTAGGTACTGTAATGCTGCAATTAATGAAATGGATTCTGTAGGGAAAGATGTGGGGTGAGCCCCTATTTTGGGGGTCGTGGCTCTCCTCTCTCCCATGGACCCATGTGGGGGTCAGGTACATCCCACAGTGACTTTTGAGAGCACCTCTTTGGGCGGCTGATTTGACAGAGGGTTAATGAGTTGAGAAGGTCTCCCGCTTCCTCCGCAGGTGGAAAGGTTTAACTCTACCCTGCCTCAGCCACCATTTTTCTGCTCGGGTGGGCAAGAGGCTTAAAATGCCACTTTGGCTGGCAGCAAGATGGGGGCCAGGGGAAGGGCGAATCAAAAAGCTTTTACTTCCAAAAATAACTCTGAAACAAAACGAAGAGGTCAGAGGGCATGCAGGGAAACAGAGAATTACCTTCCCCAGGGGCAAGCACTGAAGTTTTCTTCCTCTGAGTACCCGAGGAAGGAAAGCTCTGCTATATTAAAGACCATCCCATGTTGCCAGGGCTAAAACAAGCTGCGGCACCACAAACGCAGGCACACGTGAGAGCAGCAGGGTGATCATGGCATGAAGCATCTTACTACCTTTCTTTCTTGTCTGTAGCTGAGCTTCCCCTTCCCATCCTCTAGCCAAATTTTTCTCCTCCATGCAGTTGAAGCTGGGATGCAGTGGGAAATAGCATGTCCAGACAGGGTAGCGGAGGCGTCACAGTGTTGACTATACTGCTGCTCATGGGAACTCTCATTGCCTGGATCTCTGGCTTTTGCAGAGTGATGCTGCGGCTTCTTCCCAACCCCAGTACTCCCATAACTGGCAGGAAGGAGAACTAAGGGGCTCCTCTGCTCCCATATCAACGTGTGTGCTGGTCCATGTCCACGTACAGGGCTGTCTGTCCTTGGAAATGAAGATGGGACAGGATGGGATCACTCAGAGGATGGAAATATGCACTGCCTACACCAGAGGACATAAGAGAGAGGGAGGAAGGATTGGAGTCTGCTGGTGTCCCCTTAGCTGGGGACCAGTCTCCAGCCTTCCTTTACTGGGCAGGATTGGATTCAGACCAAAGTGCTGGCCATGGGGAAACTCTGGCTGGAAGTTTTACAGGTGGTGGAAGGAGGAGCTTGCTGCTCTGCTGGCTGCTTCCTTCCCTGCTCACTTGATCTAAACACCAGTTTCTCACCCTTGCATGGAGCTTGAGGCTTCCTGAAAGAGCCATTCCCTCCAGCTTTGTGCTGAGCCAGTCAGAGGGAGCAGCTGTGCTGACAAGCCCTGAGCCAGGAGCTGGCACAGCCCTTGAGCTCTAGGACACAGGGAAATCCTGTACTAAAGTGGGGAAAAAAAAACAGAATAACCCCCACAAGGGTGTCTCCTGGCCAAGAGCAGACCATCCTGTGGCACCTTGCAGGGCACTGTGGCCTCACAGTCTAGGGTAAGGCAAGTGTAGGGGCTGTCCTCGATCCCCACCCTGGCACCCAGCCCTGGACCCAGCACCCATCCTTGCCCCATGCAAGGAGCTTGCCTGTGGGTCCCAGTACCTGATGCTGCAAAAACCACCTCCTGTGCATCAGGTCCTCCCCAATAAAAAGGGTTTTACTTAAGAGGAAAATGCTAAGGGTATTTCCCACAACAAGGATTGAGTGGGCATTTTATTGCAGGTGATGGCTGGTGTGCCGAGAAATGCTGTTATTTCTTCTCTTCCCAAGGCTGGGAAGAGGCTGGGATAAACACTAGGGTCTGCCTCCATTCAGCTGTGATCCATCAAGGCAGGGGGAGACTCACACCAGAGAGCAGGTGAAGGGAGGTCAGTGGTTGTGTAAACAGGCACTTTAAGAGTTCACCCTGAGCTGGTATTACTGTAATTCATTAGAGGTGTCAGCCCTCTTTGTAGTTCCTCGCTTGAAGAGTCGCTTGCCTGGCAATTTCTAACATCCAGCCTTGCCAGAGGGAAAACAAACAGTGCAAGATGTCTTTGCAGGAGACAAAGTTGCAATTGCAGCATTACACTGGAGAGAGAAGAGAGGGGGGGGGGAAAAAAATTGAGATTTAGCATCTCTGCTTGTTTTCAGGGCAGGATGTGTTACTCTAATGAAGGCTCCTCCCTCCACTGGAGCACCTGGTGTTGAAGGAGTCCTATTTGTTCCTGCCAAACTGATGCTAAGTGAGATGCAACATGGTACCTGACCACCCTGGTCAGGCACAACTCACCCACTGCTGAAATTGCAAAATTTGCTCAGGAAAAAAAAAAACACGTGAGGGCACTGAATGCCCTTTCCTGCAGCCAGGATGTGGATTTGCTTTGGGGGACCCCTAACCCCTTCTAGGCAGGGGGCTGGGGAGCATGGAAGTCTGCTACCTCTCCCTGGGCTCCTAGGCTGATATGCCTGTATGGATCATCCTTTCTAACTTGGATTGAACCACTTGTACCAAACCCCTACCAAATGGAAACCTCTGTTCTTCCCCAAGTGGCAGGGGGCTTGGGGAGTGTGACCTCTCCTTCACAGCCCACCCGGCTGCCATGCTTAGTGTGAAGCTCGGTAGCTCTTGTTAGTATCTGGGAATGGAGCAGGGTTTTGCAGGGAGCAAGCCAAGCCCATATGCTGGAGGAGGAGGAGGGCTGCAGTGCTCTCCCGCATTGGAACAGCTTGTTCCCATCCCGTCACTGGCTTGCTCGGCTGCAGCACTTCACTTGACTTAAAAGAGCACTAAATTCTCCCTCCCAGTGGTGGGGAAGCCCAGCACAGTATATAAACTGCTGGAGGTGTCCAGTGAGCAGTTCATGTGGTGGCTTACAGGTCTGTAAACATGGGGGAGGATGAAGTGCTGTGGAGGGCAGTCTTGGGGATGTAGCATCTTGGATGTGCTCTCTGGTGGTGATGCTGAAGACCAAACTGCAGGACAAGGAGGGAGTGAAGCGGTATTTTGCTCTGTCCAGAGGGGATTAACCTCCCAGGCAGGATAAAACTGCTCCTTCCAACCAAACATCCCTGTATATGTGCTTGGTAAAGCAGAGGAAGAGACTCTGCAGGTGAAAGCATTGGATGGCTGTTCCTGCACTGGCTCCTGCATGTTGCTGTAGCTTGGAGATGCAACGTGCTCTCCTAAGAAGAGATAGGGCTTTAGATGTGTGTTGACAGGAGATGACCTGAAGATTGCGTCCTCTGCGGGTAGGGCTGTGCCTTGCTGTGCTCTCCAGCTTGGTGAAGCTGCTTGGGGTGACCTTGTGTGGGACCACAGCATCCTGGCCAAGTTGAAGGTCACCACCCAGTGCTGGGGGGGCTGTTCCCAATGACATAATAGCAACAGGCAAATAAATGCAGAGAGTTCAAATCTGCTTCCAGATGTGGGAGCCTGGTGAACCCCTCTAAGGAACTGGAAGGCTGCCATGAGACCTTAGAGCAGCCTTCCAGTACTTAAAGGGGGCTCCAGGAAAGCTAGGGAGGGGCTTTTGATCAAGGAGTACAGGGATAAGATGACAGGGAATGGTTTTAAGCTGAAACAGGGGAGATTTAAATGAGATCTTAGGAAAAATGCTATCCTGTGAGGGTGGTGAGGCCCTGGCCTAGGTTGCCCAGAGCAGTGGTGGCTGCCCCATCACTGGAGGTGTTCAAGGCCAGGTTGGATGGGTACCTGACCACACAGGTCAGACAGAGCCCACCCACTGCTGCAGTTACAGAATTTGCTTAGGAAAAAGCTTGTGGGTGCTGAATGTTCTTCGGGGTTTGTGAGGACAGACTGCCACAACCCTACAGAAAAGCCAGTGGCTTGATGTGTCTTGTTCAGGCTGCTAGAGTGACGCTGCCGAATGGCTGTGTGCTTTGGTTGGGGTGGGAAGAAGAAAGAACCTTGGGATGCTGTGGGGCTGACATCACTTGTGGTCTTTACATCAAGCTCTGGTGCTGTGCTCAGTGAGGAGGATGTCACCTGAGTGACAGTTTCCATTTCTCCCTTATCTGCTGCCTCAATGCCACAACCTAATCTAATCCCATCTTTCCACTTTCTGAACTCATTACTGTGGTATGAGGGTACTATGTTTCTGAATAAGTTCAATCTCTCCTGCTCTATTACGGGAGGGATTGTGTGCACTGGTGAGGGAAACGTGTCTGTGATAGACCTGCTTCTGATGCCTTTGCACTGAAACAAGAAAACAAGTGTCGGCTCCCAGCACTGTAGTCACTAATAAACCATCTGGCATTGCTTATTTTGATTGCATTGTGCTTCGATGGAGGGTCAGCAAGGAGAGAGGGTGTCCTACATTCTTGCATACAGCATTTGGTTGGGGATAATTGTGCTGTGCAAGTGGCAGGATCCCAGCACTGGGGCCTTTGATTCCCAGCCAAGGGAGGCAGGTGCTTTCAATATTCACCCTGCTAAGATCCCCTGATAGGGTAAAGTATTTGCAAGATGCATATGGTGGAGGAGAGGCCAAGGAGGTAGTTCAGCCTGGGTAGGCAGCAAGTCCTTGGTCTGGGCTGCCCTGTGGCCTTGTGCCGCAGCTGTCTCTCACCCTTCTTGTGCTGCCTGCTCAATATTTGCTGTGTGTGGTGCTCCCAAGATGTCAGCAGTGGTCTGTCACCCCAAGCTTCCTCAGAGCAGCTTGAGCGGTGACCACTGCTTTTGCCTTCCTTCCCATAGCCCCCTGCCCCTTGCTGCTGCCTTTGCTCCCCTAAATTCTCTCTCCATCCATGCCCAGGTGCTGGCTCTGGTTTTCCTGTTGGGTTGGGATGGGTCAGCTCGGCTGTATCTCTGTTTCAGGAGCTGCTTCTGCAGCTCGGGAGGCCTCCAGCCGCCTCTTTAACCCACCAAAAGTGAGCACCTTGGCACAGTCCTTCGGTTGCTCCTAGGGCTGGAGCAAAAAGAGGCCAGGTACAGCAAAGGGCAGCTGCAGTTACATCCCTGGCTGTGTCACCACACTTTCCTCTTCCTATGCCTCAGTTTCCCTTTCTGCTTTTTGGTTTTTGTGCTCATCTTCTGAGTGATGAGATGCAGGACTCTGAGCAGGCGTGGCTGTAGATGGAGGCTGTGGTCTTCAGTTTGTTATGAGATGGGGGAAAAAGTGGTCTGTGGGATATTTTGACTGATAAATCCTTTGGGCTGGGACTTGTATGATGCGACTATGTCCACGGGGACATGGCAGCAGTGATCAGGCCATCGCTCCTGCTTTCCTTCCCCTTACTGGGATCTCATGGTTTTTTTCAAATCTTTCCCAGGGGTTTTCAACTCCATTCGCTTCCTGGGGAGACCCAGCATCCGCAGCCCTGCATCACGACAGCACCAACAGGGAGAATGAAGAGTATCTGGCACAGGGTTCAGCATATGGCATGTCACCACCTTGTCCCATCAGTGCAGAACAGGGCTGGGCTTCCCTCTCCCTGGCTGTCACCCATCCTGGTCTGGAGGTGGGATAACTGAGCCTTCCCCACTTGACTTAGCAGCCCCTCCTCGACTTAGCAGTCTGCCCGTGTGCCTTCAGCTCACTGTGGTGACCACCAGCATCACCACAGCACAGAGCATCAGCACTCTGGAGTAAGCTGGGAGCCTAACCCTTGAGCTGCCAGTCTGTTCCCACTGCTCTTTGTCTCCCAGATCCCACTCTCCCACCATCCTCTCTGCCAGCCCTGTCAGCTCTTAAGCCCAAAGCCCTCCATCCAAACTAAAAAGGCTCATCCTTGCCAGATCCCCCAGCATGGTGTACAAGCAGACATTTTCAAGTCTTTTTTTTTTTTTTTTTCCCCAGGGTTTGTTGATAAATCCTGTCTCCATAACCCCAGCCTTGATTGACTCATTATCAGGCAACGTGCAGGGAGGAGGCGACCTGTGACCCTGCCTGGGGAGATGGGGTGACCCCGGAGGAGGAACCCTTATCGGCCCTTTTTAAAAGCTTCCCTTTTTAACATGACAAAGGAGCCTCAGCCAAGCCAAGTAATACCTAGATAGCAATGGAGCAGAAGAAGGTGTGGAGGGGTTGAGGACAAGGGGGTGCAGGAAGCATCAGGCACATGAAGGGGTGATTACTTCTGCTGGAAGAGTGTGAAGGTGTTTGCTGAAGCTGGGAAGAGCTTCTGCCTGGGTGAAAACATTGACCTGGTTCCCATCAGAAGAGTTGTGGAGCGGGGCTGGCTGTGGCTCAGCAGGGCTGAGCTTGCCTTCACCCAACACCTTGCCTGAGTCCACCTGCTCCATGCAGACAAGCTTCCCAGCTTCCCACCAGGGTTATCAGGAGAAAGCCTGCCAGGAGATAAGAGTGTCTGTGGGGGAAGGTGGCATCAGACAAGCTTGGTGTTGGGGCCAAGCCCACACATCAGGCTGTCCCATGTGCCTGGGATGGAGGAGAGGCTGAGCACCATGTCCTTGCTGTCCCCAACCCCTGGCTGTCTATCAGAAAGGGGCTAATTTATCTTCTCTTTTTCTCCCAGATGTTTTTATAGCAAGCAACCTTTCAACTCTGATCACAATCTTTACAGAGGCGATAAAAGTGTTAAGGCATCACTGTTCTGCTTTCCCTTCAGCATTCCTTCCCAGGGCAAAGTGTGGGGGACGTGGGACTTGGCACGTGCTGAGCTGCTGGCAGGGGCAGGCAGGACAGCAGCAAGCTGTCAGGGTTCCTCAACATGTGGGCACAGGGATGAAGCCACACAGGGCAAAAGAAGTAGTGGAGAACCCGTTGCTTGCCTTGTGGTAGAGAGGATAACATCTTGCTTGGGATAGAGCCCCATAAAGCAGGTGGGAACAACCTTCCTGCCTCTCACCCTGTGTCATGGCATGGATCCCTCCCTTCCATGGGCTGAAGGTTGGCCTGATCGTGTGGGTTGCTGATTCGACCCCCCAGCTCCCAGCAGGGATTAGTGGAGATGGGTTTTTGCCAAGTCCTGGCTGTCACTGTGTTCCCACCTTTGATCAGGAGTCGGCATTCCTGAAGTGCTCCATCTCCCACATGTTCTGCTGATCAAAGGCAGCTGTTGCCTGGACCCTCCCCTGTGTCCATTTACACACATACACCCAAAAAATACAGAAATACAAAGGAAACTGAAGGCAGTGGAAGGGGTAATGGGTGAGGGAGAGACCCAGGCAAAGAGAAGCAGTAGGCAAAATCCCTCTCGCTGGTCTCCTTGCAGAACGCTCCATATGCAGCCTTCAGGAAGGCTGGTGGGGAGTTTGTTGTGGGTCTAAACAGAGATGCTGAAGGCTGGCTTGGGGTACCCCAGGAAGGAGTTGGACCTTATCTGCCTTCTGAAGGAAGTGGTGTCAGCAATTGCCTGGACTTGACACAGCTGCTGCAGAGCATGGCCAAGATCTCCTGTGGTTTTACGTGGCATCAAGGAGACTGGATGAACAGACTGTTTTCTTAGGTCAGGTGGCAGGTTCAGGTGAGTGAGGGTTTATCTGGTTGAAAGCCAAATTCTGCTGCCTGCAGTGACACTGTAGCAATCACACCCCTCAGGGAAGGAGGAAAGCATCTTCTCCCTCTAGCAGAGGGTCTGGCAGACCAGTCTGGGCAGAGTCCCAGCTGCCCAGGATGAAGCCCTTTAGAAGGTCAGTTTGTCCTACTCTTCCCTTGGCCCCATCTCGCTGTGCAGCACACAGCATGGCAGGTGTATTGGGCACTGCATTTCCAAGCACCAGCTTTATTTCCTTTCCCCAGGACTGGGCAAGACAGTTTTCTTGTGCAAGGCAGGTCCAGCCATCTCTACTCCCAAAAACTGAAGTCTCCAGCAGCAAAACCAAGGAAGTTCAGGCAGCATTTCCAATGGTGCTGTTAATATAACGTTACCTGCATCAGCAGAGTGCCGTGGTGGGGTGCCAGCACACCAAAACAAAGCAGTGAGTGTTGCTGGGTCACATTCATCCCTGTCCTTGTGGTACCTGTGGGTTAATTTAATCAGCCGAAGAACGTACTCAGCCAGGTTACAGCCTTTTTTTGGTAATCCTCCAAGGCTGAATTTTGCTCATAATCAGCATCTAAAGAAAAGGGGAGGGATTCAAGGTCTGAGTATCAAGGAAGCAAAGCACATTCTGCCATTGAGGGGTGTGGGTTCCCTCAGAACCCCCGCTACAACCCCTAAACCTGCTCAGCAGCATCCTGTGTGCACTGGAACAGCTGATTGGCAGGGCTGCATGAGGGGCATGCTGTGCCAGCAAGGGTGACCCTGGCTCAAATGGCTCTCGCCTTCCCTGTTCACCTTCACTAGTGTCCAGTAGCAGCTGAGGTGTTCCCAATCAGACAGGCATGAAGGGCTCCTTGGGGCTGTGCTCGTCCTTCTCAGGCAGGGCTGCCAGTGCCTGCCCCCAGCCCAAGGCACCCAAGGGCAGGCTAGCTTGTCACCGCAGCAGCCATCCTGACTTGAGATCACAGCTCTGCCTGCCCAGGATGGCAGGAGTGACGGGCTGTGCTGTGGCACCTGGGGAAATCGGGGGAAAAACCTTTGGTGCCCCTTTGGACACTGTAGGGGCTGTAGACCAAGAAACGCACCACTCCGAAGACCACAGTGATTTTCCTTATGACCTCTCTCTTATCATAGCTAGGATAGATGGGGTCTGTGGCAGCTTCTTTCTTTATCTCCTTCTCAATAGCACTTTACCCCTGGTGCATTCACCAGGGGTGCTTGGGTACCCGGAGTACAATGTCAGGAACCATTTGCCCCTCTGCCCACACCTGCCTCTCCCCACTGAGAGATGCCCTAAACACCGTATTCCCTTGCCTTAACCCTGCTTTCCAAAGTTCAGCTGCTTGGCTGCAGGCAGCCCATAATACCATTTTACAGCAAGGTGACCCCTGCTCTTTGACGCTGTGCAACCCCCTGTCCGGCGCACTGACGAGCTGGCCACCTAACACGTTGTGACAGCTCGACTGCATGGAGCTTGTGGAGGGACCACATCTTCCCCCTCCTCTCAGTGGTGGGGGTGACAGCGTTGGGTCCCACTCTGCTGAGCATGAGGGGAGGGAATTGGAGGAGTGAGGTCAAGGGGACAGGCATCACCTGCACCCTGCCACTGGCCCCTCGGTCACCCCAACACAACTTACTGGTGGAAGGGGAGGGCAAACCTGATGCTCTGTCCAAACAGCACCCTGGCTGTGGGTTGATCTTGTGTCACCTTTGCTGGGCACATCACCTCTTAGTTATCCCCTCCCTCTCATTGTTATAAGCCAGTTTAAGAAAAAAAACCCAGCTGGGCAGAGTTGCTTTTCCTTTCACTTCCCCACGCAGCTCCCGGTGAGGCTGCCAGTGTCCAGCCTATCTGCTCCTGGGGACACCTCGCTGGGAGCAGGTCCACCGCTGCTGTAGGGACAGTTGGTGGTACAGGGACAGGAGTAACTGACACTGGCATTGTCAAAGACAATAGTTTCCCTAGAAGGAGAAAAAACCCAAACCCCAAAATAACCTCAAATTAAACCACAATTTACACAGTCTCCTCTGTGGTCTCTGCTTTGGAGCATGGGCTGTTTGATCTGCACCTAGTGAACCACCCAGGCTGGTTGTACAATGCCCTGACTCTCTCTGTGTGCCAGCATTAGAAGGGTTAAGGATGATCTTCAGGACAGAATTGAAGCACTGGGAGTTGCTTTCCAAAACCCCTGGTGTGACTTCTCAAGTCAGGGCCTCAGTTTCCCTCTTGTTTGCCCAGGGCTGGGGTTGCTGATCAGTAAACAGCCTGCCTTGGGGAAGGACCTTCCATGGTGCAGCAGAGCCTCCCGCTCTCTCTGATGCTTTCAAATCTCCAATTTTCCAGAAAAAGGATGTTCCAGCTCCTACATTGATGAATTTAGCATCTTGACCCACCCTGGAGAGCAGAAACCACAAAGGAAATTGAATTTGAAGTCTGTATTTGTAAAGCTTGTGCTTCTGTATTGAATTTTTCCATCCAGAGTTGGCTAAAATATCATAGAATCACTAGGACCCACTGGATCATCGAGTCCAACCATTCCTATCAAGGAATGGTATGTTGTTTTCAGAGAAGCAAGATCAGAAAAGCTGAGCATCTCCATGGACCCTGAGACTTCTTTGGTGGGATTAGGAGTCAGCTTGGGTACCTGGCTGGGTTAAGCACTTCTCTCTCAAGCTTCAGTGGAGAAAGGTCTCTGTCTAGTACCAAGGCTCCTCTGTAGCTGAAGGCTGGGGAGAATCGATCCCAATTGCAGCCCCAGGTGAAGTTGTGGCTGGAGGTGAGGGCCCACCAAGAGCAGAAGGGCTGGTTATGGCCAAGGTACATCCCTGTCCCAGCAGGGCCAGGTTAGGAGGCGTGGATGGACAAGGACTGTGCTGTCTGGCCATTGTGGATAAGAGATGGGCACTGCTGCTGGCTGCAAGCAGCGGGTGAGGAGGAGATGGGGAGGGAGAAAGGGGCACAAGTGTCTTGGAGAGGATTGGATTGACAAGGGCAAGGCCTGGATGTGTTTGTGACAGTCTAAGTGTAGTCCTGTCAGTGCCAGCCCTCATCCCAAGTGACAGGCCTGACAGTCCGGACAAGGACACGGCAGGAGCAGAGGGCAATGCAGGGAGGGAACTGGGTCCCTGGCACTGTTACACCTAACGGAGACCTCTTTGAAGGGCCAGGTGAGCAGGAGCATCTCCTCCTGGGTACCTCCAGGTGCAGCTGTGGGTTGTGAGGGATTTGTGCTGTGCATTGTCACTTTGAACAGGGCACCAGGTGACAGCTCCAGCAAGCATCCCACCCTCTCTCTCCTGTTTCCTCTGCACTGAGCCTGGCCATTGCCAGCTCTCTTTCCTTGGAAAATGCAAGTATTTACCTTGATGCTCACTTCAGGGGCCAGCATGGGTTCAGGTTGGACTCTCCAGTTTACATGCCTGCATCCCAGTCCTGCCAGGACATAGGGGATGTAGCAGTGGTGCGGCTGGATTGAGGGCTGCCTCTCCCAAGCAGCTCACTCCTTGTGCTCCCTGCTGCTTTGAGCCTTTGGGATGGGCACAGCCAGCTGGATTTGCCTCAGAGGGGTGTTAGGAGCTGGTGCTCCTGCCCATGCTGTTTGTGGGGTGGGAGATCTCTGTGCCAGGGTGGCATGGGCTGGGCAGAGGCTGCCTTAACCACCGGGGTAAATCAGGTTGCCCAGAGAAATTGTGGCTGCTCCATCTCTGGAGGTGTTCAAGGCCAGGTTGGATGAGGCTTGGAGCAATCTGATCCAGTGGGAGGTGTCCCTGCCCATGACAGAGGGATGGAACTGGATGAGCTTTAAGTTCCCTTCCATCCCAAAGCATTCTGTGATTTTTTTTTGCCTCTTTCGTCCATGGCAGCTTCTGCAATGGGAAATCATAGAATCATAGAATAACCAGGTTGGAAGAGACCCACCGGATCATCGAGTCCAACCATTCCCATCAAACACTAAACCATGTCCCTCAGCATCTCGTCCACCTGTCCCTTAAACCTCTCCAGGGAAGGTGACTCAACCCCCTCCCTGGGCAGCCTGTTCCAGTGCCCAATGACCCTTTCTGTGAAGAATTTTTTCCTGATGTCCAGCCTGACCCTCCCCTGGTGGACCTTGAGGCCATTCCCTCTTGTCCTGTCCCCTGTCACTTGGGAGAAGAGCCCAGCTCCCTCCTCTCCACAACCTCCTTTCAGGTAGTTGGAGAGAGCAATGAGGTCTCCCCTCAGCCTCCTCTTCTCCAGGCTGAACACACCAAGCTCTCTCAGCCGTTGCCTCTTGTTCTCCAGCCCCTTCACCAGCTTCGTTGCTCTTCTCTGGACTCGCTCCAGAGCCTCAACATCCTTCTTGTGGTGAGGGCCCAGAACTGAACAGAGGATTCGAGGTGCGGTCTCAACAGTGCCGAGTACAGAGGGAGAAGAACCTCCCTGGCCCTGCTGGTCACGCCATTTCTGATCCACCAGCTGTGTTATTTAGCTGGTCCTTGAGGAGAAGGTGCTTTGTCTCAGTCCCGTTACGCCTCCCTCGTGGCTCCTGCCGCGTGGGGTTCAGGTGGGAGAGCGGAGCCGCTTCCCCGCGGGAGTTTCTCTCCCGTGCCCGGTTCGGGGATGCTCGGTGGGCGCCGAGCTCCCTCCTCCGGCCCCGCCGAGCAGCGCTGTTCAGCCTGGAGGAGGCTGAGTGGGGGACCCCATCGCGCCCTGCAGCTTCCTCACATGGGGAGGAGGAGCAGGTGCTGAGCTCTTCTCTCTGGACACGAGGGAATGGCAGGAGGATGAGCCAGGGGAGGGTCAGGTTGGACATTAGGTTCTTCCCTAGAGGGTGATGGAGCACTGGAACAGCTCCCTGGGGAAGCTGTCACAGCGCCGAGCCGGACAGCGCTCAAGAGGCGTTTGGACAACGCCCTCACACACACGGGGAGAAGGCTGGGGTTGCCCTGCTCAGGGACCCAGGGGGATCACGGAGCCGAGCTGCTGTGCAGGCCCAGGAGCCGCACTCCACGACCCCTGCGTGTCCCCTCGCGGCCCCGCGGTTGCCAAGGACCCCGTTGCCAGGGCCCCGCCCCCGCGCCTGCGCGCACCGCCCCGCGCCCACGTGACCCGCGCCGCGCCCACGTGACCCAGCGGGACAAGATGGCGGCGCCCGCGGGGCGGCGTGCGAGGCGTTGAGTGTGGGGGGCTGTGCCCTGTGGCCCCCGGTCCCCGTCGCAACCCGGTCCCCGTCGCAGCGATGTCGCGGCTTATCGTGAAGAACCTCCCCAATGGGGTGAGCCCGCCGCGGGGTGCGGGAGTTGGGCTAGTTCAGCCTGGAGAGGAGAAGGCTCCGAGGAGATCTTATAGCCACCTGCCAGTACCTGAAGGGGCTACAAGAAAGCTGGGGAGGGGCTGTTCACAAAGGCTTGTGGTGACAGGACGAGGGGCGATGGGTATAAACGGGAGAGGGTCAGATTTAGGCTAGACATAAGGAGGAATTTCTTCACCATGAGAGTAGTGAGGCCCTGGCCCAGGTTGCCCAGGGAAGTCGTGGCTGCCCCAGCCCTGGAGGTGTTCAAGGCCAGGTAGGATGGGCCTTGGGCAGCCTGATCCAGGGGGAGGTGTCCCTGCTTATGGCAGGGGGTGGAACTGGATGACCTTTAAGGTCCGTTCCACAACCCAAACTATTCTACAGTTCTGTGGGTCTGAGGGGTTGTCCTGGGGGGATGCAGGTTCCAGGTGGGGAGAGGCCCTGGGAGGGGAGGGGTGACACAACAAGTAGTTACTGTTACAAAAAGTGGAATGTTTTTTATTTAAGCTGAAGTAATATATTTTCATTTAAGTAATTGCATTCTTTGAAAGTTAGACAGAATGGCCCATTGACAGCAGGTTTTCTTTCAAACAGTGTTCATTCTTTGAAGATGATATTGTCATGTGTTCAGTATGATTTGTGCTGAACAGATCTCTTTTTCTGTAATCACCTCTGCTTGCGGTATTTCCCTGTCTCAAATACAAGGTGAAGCAGAGTACTGGAGCTAGTTTGAAATTAGCAAGAAATTTGGCTGTTGTGAAGTTTCGTAATAGCATTAAAGTTAGACTTTGGAAAATAATAGAATATGCATAAGATTTCTGGGGAAACTTATGCCTATGCATGTAAGCGGGAAATATATTCTGTACCCAGCTCTTGTCTCACTGCATGTGATTGAGAAAGATCACTCCCTCATGTTGCCCAGGCCTCATAAAGGATGCTTGCTTTCTGAAAATCCAAAATGAGTCTTGGAGAGTATTATTTGGTGGCATTTTTGATATTGTGGGACCTCAGTGTGTTGGGGACGGGGGTGAGTGGAGAGATTCTGTGGGAGAGAGGATCTTTGGGTGGGGGGAACAGGGAGATACCCTGGGGGAAGGTGAGATGTGCTAGGGCAGGGGGTCCTTGTGGGAGAACAGGTAGACAGCTTTGGGGGTAGGATGGCGGGGAATCCTGAGCAGGGAATGCTCTAGGAGAGGTCGGGGAGGTTCCCTGGGGGGATAAGGTAGAGTGTGAGGCATGGGCTGGGGTGGTGTCCAGCAGGGGAGCTTGCATGCCCCAGGCTGGGAGAGCAGGGCTTGTGGTCATTGTCCTCCCCTTGCTCTTGAGTAGCTGGATACAGGTGTACGCTGTGCTGCTCTACTGTTATCCAGGTCCTGTTATTGGGGATATGGTTTAATAGTGGACAGGTACAGTTGGACTTGATGATCATAAAGATCTTTTCCAGCCAAATGATTCTAAGCCAGTGCTGTGAGGCCATGGGCTCCCCAAGAGCTGGGTGCACCCTTCTGTGGGGCAGTGCAGACAGAGATCTGTACGGGGAGTGGATTCGTGAAGGAGATTAATCGGTTTGGTGGCTGATGTGTATTTTTTTATGTTTTGCCTCAACACAGTGTGGTTCCTACAGCACTTTGGAGGCCCTCTGATACCAGATATTTTGCTTTGGATGCAAAGCATCTCTTGTTACATTGCTTATTTCCTTTCCTGTTGACCTCCCTCTTTTCCCAGATGAAGGAAGATCGCTTTCGGAAGCTGTTCGCTGCCTTTGGACCACTGACTGATTGCTGCTTGAAGTTCACCAAGGATGGCAAGTTCCGCAAGTTTGGCTTTATTGGCTACAGATCTGAAGATGAAGCTCAGAAGGCACTGAACCACTTCAACAGGAGTTTCATAGACACCTCCAGAATCACAGTGAGTTGATCTTTAAAAATAGCTCCTTTTAATTGTTCAGGAAGTTTGTCATTGGAGATTTTGGTAGTGCTAGGGGGGGAAAAGCCAGGGGCTGAGAAAGCCTAGAGACCAAGTCCTCTGCAGCAAACCAGCAAAGCATGATGCCAGGCCTTGTTGCTGGACTCTCAAGCAGATTCTTGATTCGGGTAGGCTTTGTTTATGCACCAACAGTGATTTTAGTGCTGGTTGGAACAACAGTGCCAGGTTTTGAGCTGCCATAGTCTAAACTTTTGAACTTGAGGTCATTTTTTTGCTTCAAGTCGTTCATTTTGCTGTTCTGGACAAAGGATGATTTGTGATAAATAGAACAACTTATTTGACTACGCTTAAGTGGGCGCAAAACACTGTTCTCCGTGTGAGTGAACATGCAGCCCTGTGTTTTTAAAATCACAGAATTGTAGAATGGTTTGGGTTGGAAGAGACCTTAAAGATCATCCAGTTCCAGCCCCTGTAAAGCACATTTACATGACAATGTCTGTTCTTCTGCATACATCCCCTCCATCCTGTCAGGGTTATAAGAAGGCTTCCTGTATAAGGCTTATCTGCCAGCTACAGAACCAGACTGTTGAACATATGTTTAATTAAAGGTGTGATTCTTTCCAGGTTGAGTTATGCAAGTCTTTTGGTGACCCTTCAAAACCCAAGGCATGGAGTAAGCACACTCAGAAGGCCTCTGCCTCAGAAAAACAGACTGAGAAACCTGTGACAAGTCCAGCTCCTGCAGGCACAAAGAAAGTGAGTCTGGCTTCTTTCCTTGAGGTTCTGATGTACTTCAGAGCCTCAGCAGAGAGGAGAGTGTGTGGAGAAGGGGACAGAGTAGCTGGGACAGGGGATGTTGAAGTCCTGGTTCTGGTATTTTCTGCCTTAGGTTCTATGTTCTCTGTACCACTAGGTTACCTGAGATGTGATCTTGGTTGTGTTTGTAATAAGGCTTTCTAAAAATGGTTTCTTTTCCTAGAGTAAAAAGAAGAAAGATCCAACGGAAAACTTAAAGGAGGTGAGTCAAGATGGAATTGCGATCCCAGTCTTTGTGGTAGCTTGTATTATGAGCAAGAGCTGAATAAATTTCTGTACTGCTTCCAGTGCAGATTAATTCAGGTGAAGTGTATGGTTTGACCAGCTCCCTGACAGTTTTACTGTAACAAACCATGATTTTAATAATCCCAGTACTGGGGACCAGATTTTTAATTGTCAGCTACTCTGTGAGCACTGAATCCAGGACAACCCTGTTTCAAAAGCTCTGGTTTTCAACCATATGTGAATTTTGTCATGTTTAACTTGTACCTTTTTTTTTCTCTTTTTAATGTTTCATTTTCTTTAAAGTGATTTCTTAACATCAATTACAAAAAAGAAAGAGTAGGACTGAGGGATCTTGAGAAGACTAGTCACTGTAAGTGCTCACCTTATGAGTGTAAACTGGCCTCCCCTCTTAGTCCTTTTTTTACACTGCTGGAAATGAGGTGATTTCTTTGAATTAATATTTACTGCTAGCTCTCCCGTGTCTGTATTCACAGCTTGTCTGCTTGGTTTCTTTCTCCACAGCTGGAAGAAGATAAGACATTCCAGGAGTTCTTGGTGGTACACCAGAAACGGTCTCAGGTGGCCACTTGGGCTAATGACACTTTGGTAGAGGAGCCCAAGAAGGGGAAAACAAAACCAGCAGATGATTATCTCAACTTTGATTCAGATGAATCTGAATTGCTGAGTGAGGAGGAGGGTGGGAATGAACCCTCTGAAGATGGGGAGGAAACTAAAGGTACTGAAAGGAGCCATCACCTTTTGCTTTTCTTTGTCTCTGAATGTGAGAGCTGGTGTGCTGAGAGGGCCTAATTCAGAGTCCTGCCTCCACATGGAGGCAGTGTAATCAGGCAGGTGGTTTCTCAAACATGAAACTCACTCTGTGCACTATGGATGGACATTTTCCCAAATCTGGGGAAATGTGGGAAATGTGGGAAATGCAAAAATGTGTGCAAAATTTCTCTGGTTTCTCCTCTCTGACAGCAAAGAAAGGAGGGAAGAAAGCAGCCACCAGCAAAGACCTCTCAGATATGGATTACCTGAAATCCAAAGTGGTGAAGGATTCTTCCTCCTTATCCAGTACAGAGGAAGAAACAGATAGTGAGGAGGATGAAGAGGAAAGCGAGAGTGAGGAGGATTCAGGCATTGCAGAAACCGTTGGCACCCCTACAGATAAAAGAGGGAAGCCAAAAGCCCCTCAGACACAGCAAGAGATGCCAGTGGGGAAGAAGAAGAAGAAAGGATCCACACTGGAGGTATCGCTGAATTAGACTTTTGTCTTATCTAAAGCAGGAGCTTTACGGGGTAGTATGTGTCTGTCGGTCACTCCAGGGATAAGCTGAAAGCTTGAAGTCCACAGGGTCCCCAGATACCAGCTTTCTTGGCTCACTGGGTGGTAGCCATTAAAAAAACCTTGCTGCATCTCCTTTTAGTGCTGATTGAACTTCTTCCCACCCCTGCCAAGACAGGGCTTCCAAACAAGTGCTGCTAGTGCCTTTTCAGAGGCTTTTCTGTTTTCCCTGTGTCCATCGCCGTCTGCAGGAAACACTGCCTGCAGAATTCCATTTTTGTGACTGGGTTTCACGATCCCAGTCAAACTTTTGCACCCTCACCTTGCACCTCCTGCTCAGGCTGATGCAATTGCAAGAATCCCTTGATATTCTCTCCCACTCTTCAGCCTCCTCCTTGGAGGACAAGCTTGTACTGTGACTTTTTCTGGTTTTCACTCAGCTTTTCTTTTTTTTGTTTCCCCATCCCTCTGTCCAGAACCAAGGCGGCTCAGCAGAGACCAGCACACCACACACAGTGAAACTTCGTGGTGTCCCCCCAAATATCACTGAGGTGAGCTTTGTTACCAGGCTGGGAATAGATGCTCAAGGGTGTTTTCAGCATGTAACTCAGCATGATCTTTACAGAGGCTTTTATCTTATGGAGCTGTTTTGAGGGTTGTAAGGGTGCTTGGGAACACTTTTGAACTGGCTTTATGCAGAGGTGTTGTATATTGCTTGTGGTGTTTTTATAGTGCATTTTAAAAACCTAGATCTGAAACCTTCTACTTCCTGCATCTGAGAACTTATTTCAACAACTACAATTCTTTCTGTAGCAAAAGATTCGTGAGTTCTTCTTGCCACTGAAGCCAGTGGCAATCCGGATGGGAAAAAGCACCCAGGGGAAAAATCCAGGTAATGTGTATATGTGAAAGGGGGGATGGATCTGTGAGTTAGAGGACCCTTCAATCACACCTGTACTCTTTTTATCTGCAGTTTCAAATTGCTGGCTTATGTCCCGATTCTTACAGACCTTGCTGTGACTTTGCAGCTCACCTGCCCTAGTTGCTGTCCATAGGAAGCTGTGCGCACAGTAATGTTGGCTACACTCCCTTAGGAGCAGCAGCAGTTCTTTGATCTGCCTCCAGAGCTTTCCTAATCATCCCAAACTAAAGTTGTTGTTTTTTTCACTCTGGGACGGCTACAGCAGCACCCAGGGACTTTGACCTGTGCATATCATCTTCAGAGCAGTCTGTAGCTGAGGTGGGTTTCCTGACAGGCTGTGGCTATGGAAGGGACCCATCAGAAGAGCATGGAGTGTGTCCTTGGAGCTGACAGGAAACTTTCATAGCCTAACAGCAGATGCACATTTTATTTGCTCTTGGAGACACCCGTGAAAGCCTACTTCAGCTATTAAGTCAGGCTTCTTTGGTTTGCGCGTAGAGAATAAGCTTTCAAAAGGCAGCCTTCCAATCTGACATGACCATTTTCAGGCTGGCTTGAATCTTTAATGAAAGCTGAATGCTTTATCTATAGGAATCTATATTAAAGAAAGCCCAATTCACCCTTAATTAGCCAATTAGTGGTTGTGTGTTCCCCACATGATGCTCAGTTGAACCTTTCCTCCCTCCAAGGTTATATCTTTGTTGATTTGAAGAGTGAAGGAGACGTGCGAAGGGCCTTGAAGCGAAAAAAAGAATACATAGGTAAGGGCTATTTGTTCCTTCTTGTTCTGGCTGATGTTGATGGCAGGGTGTTCAGCTGCTGAAGTGTTCCCTGCGGAAGTATCTCCCGTTGTTCTAGTTTTTCCCAGGCAGATGATGGGGGTGGTTTCCTCCACTCAGCTGACATGGGATAAATCAGGTACCATAGCAGTGACCGAGCTTTGCATGTTTCTCTTCAGTCCTTGTTATTGTCATGTGCCCGAAGTGTATCTTGCTCTTCATATAAAAATGCTATTGTTTAAATCTGGTTAGGATAGTGCAGGGGATTGCTACAAATGATTCTGTGAGCCTGTGTTTGAAACCTGTTCTTGGCCTAACCCTTAGTGGAACTGCTAAAATTGTATTTACAAAAATCCTGGGAAGAATGGGAATATCTGCTTGAAAGCCTGTGGCCTAAGTTGGTGCAGGTAGAAGGACTGGAGCTCTTTGAAAGGAAGAGTGACTTAAGTTGTCTAACAGACGTTATCCTGGTTTTTATGAAAACAGATTTCTTGCAGCTCCTGTGCCCCCTGTTTTTTAAAACTAGGCAGAGTTCTGCTTAAAATTTGTGGAATTGTAATTGCTTGTGTCACTGCTGTAAACCCAGGGTCTTTGCACATTGATACTGATTGCCCATGGCCTTGCAAAGCATCTAACGTGGCTCTGTGTGTGTTTGTGGATTAGGTGGGCGATGTGTTGAGGTATTCCGATGCACAAATACCCCAAAGGAAACCGTTACAGCAAAACCTGAGAACCAGCCTTGGCAAAGAAGGAAGAGAGATGATGAGGAGGAAGAGGACTTATCTGAATCGGGAAGACTCTTTGTCAGGAATCTTCCCTTTACTAGCACTGAGGAGGACTTGGAGAAGATCTTTTCCAAGTATGGTAAGTATTTGCTGTGGGGCAGGGACTTGCAGGGCTACATCTTTCTTCCACATGAATGTTTGCTTGCTGGGTGTGAATGGACAAAGCTCTGCGTCCCATGCCTCTCAGATATGGACCAGCTCCCATCACCCTTGTTGCCTGGTGTAATGGTGTGTGGCTGCTTGGCTTTGAAACTGGTGCTGGCTCTGTGCACCTTCACTTGAAGCATTTACTGCTGTGCGTGCCTGCCCTTGTCCCTCTCGGTGCTTTTCTTGTACCGCAGTCGGTGTAGGCTCTGAGTCCTAGTGAGATGAGGAGGAGAAGATAACCAAAAGCATCTGCTGCATTAAATCATGCAGCAGATTTCTAGATACTGCAGATAAGTGGTGAATCTCCAAGATTTACCCCAAATTCATATTCATGTTTGGCATGTTAATTGGAAGCCTGAAAATTCCCATTTTCTAGCTCGAAGTTGAGCAAATGTAAGGCTCTATTGGGGATTATAGTGTGTCCTGGAGGAGAGAGAGGGTTAGGTTGTGGAAATCTTGATTCCTGGCTGAAGGTAAGTGCAGCTGCTCGGAGGCTGCTTGGTTTGTGCTGTGTGTCAAAGCCCTGGGAGCTGCCACACAGTGCACAGCCAGACTTTGAGTGCTTTTGCTGGGTCTGCCTTGTCATTCTGCAGCCAGCAGCTCCTCACCGATGCTGGCAGCTCACTGCACATCCTCTTAATATCCAAAGCTGCTCTGCACTCCCTGGCCTCCCGTCTTCCTTGGCTTTTTGGTGGTTCAGAGCATGTGATGGTTATGTGAGGACATCTCTCATGGAAAGGCCTTGCCTTTTGCAGGACCCATCTCGGAGATCCATTTCCCTATAGACAGGCTGACCAAGAAATCCAAAGGATTTGCTTTTGTCACCTATATGATTCCTGAGCATGCAGTGAAGGCCTACGCAGAAATGGATGGACAAGTATTCCAGGTACAGTGACTTGATGGTTTTCCTGTGCTGTTGGACTAGAGCTGGTGGTAATACTTACTAGTAACATGACTGAGTGTTTGTGTTTGTGCTTTGCTGAAAAGGTTGAGTGTCCTGCCTTGCTGTATGGGAACACAGTTCTTTTTGGTAGAGCAGCCTGGCTTGAACAACCTCGCAGGTTCCAAAGTCTGAGCTAGAGGTGAAGGAAGGAGATCTGAGTCTGTCTCTCATATTCTGTGGCTGCTGTGAGTTGTAATAATATCTCCTCCTTCCGTGTAGGCTACTTGACTAAGAAAGGTGCCAGGAAATTTCCTCCACTCTGCTTAGTTCACAAGCTTCTGTGGGTTATTTCAGAGCTGCTGGACTAGTTCTTCCTTCCTTCTAGGGTAGAATGATGCACCTTTTACCATCTACAATCAAAAAGGAAAAAATCGAAGGTGCAGATGCAGAAGAGTCTTCCTCCTACAAAAAACAGAAAGAGGCCAAGGATAAAGCCAACAGTGCCAGGTACAGAGGTGTCTTGTAGCAGAGCAAGTCTGCACGACCTGCCCAATTCCCAAGTGGCAGGAACGCATGTCGGGTCTTTGCAAGGGCTCTGTAGATTACCAAAATCAATAAGCATTTGCTGTGCAGCTCTCGGCTTCCTCTATCTCTTCCCTACTTGATTCTTCTATCCAAGTAGATCTAGTAGTGCAGTGAGCATCAGAAGTTGGCAGAGGCATGATTTTCCATGCCTTTGTGTATGAGTTTATTTCTCTGTTATCTCATAAAAGTTGGTCTGATGTGGTAGTTCTTTAGGGTAGTGTTTTCAGATCAGTTGCATCTTTCTCATTTACTTGGCCACACCTGTATTTATAAAACTTATAGGAACTCTTACCTTTTTGTGACTTATTAGTGTTAAGGCAGCAGATACTTTAAAACCTGAAGAGAAAGTAATGCACCCTTACTTGCGTGGGCTTTGTGTTTAGGAAACTAGTTGAAAAAAAACATGTGTTCCTCTGAGCCAATGTCTGAATTTCCAGCTGTAACTGCAGAGCCATGGCCAGTGATCTCTAGGGAAGAAGAGCAAAGCTCCCTGCACTGCTACCTTTCTGTTACCTCTCCAGTCTTGCCTCCTTCATCCTTGCCCATCTCTAAGGATCTTCTACTCATCTTTCTCTCCAGCTTTTCATTCTGGCTGCTAACGGCGGCATTCAAAAGCTGTTTTTTCCCCCGAGACCACTGGATATAGAGACATAAGTGGAAGAAGGGACTGTGTGACCTGGCTCTTCTTTCTCTTTCCAGCTCTCACAACTGGAACACATTGTTTGTGGGGACAAATGCTGTGGCTGATGCCATTGCTCAGAAGTACAATGCTTCCAAGAGCCGAGTACTGGATCATGTGAGTTGGGTTATTGATCATCTGGAATGGAAGATCATTTTCCTATCTGTTTCCTTGTGCCCAGCCCCTGCCTGGTCTTTTTGTACAGCAAAAGCTTCTATATATCCACAAACACCACACACCGGCTGAGAGATCAGTGGTGCTGTAGCCCCTCTGTGGGATCTGAGCCTAACAATCCCTTTGTCACTGGAAGACAAAGTCACACTCATGGCTCCCCCACCCACTCTGTTTTTCTGTGACTGAATTTTGCATTTCTATGTAACTAGTTTTTGAGAATTTGCATCCTTAAAGCTCGGATCCTTCCTGGAAACTTCATTTTGCTTTGGGGAGTGTTCTGACTTCAACAGCAGCTTCAGAGCTGCAGTGTTTTACCTTCAAGTCAAATTCCCTTTGCATCTGCTTATGAGAGCAGCAGGAACAACAGGTGCCTAGCATCTTCCTGGATCAGGCTCTTTGCTTCCCTCTTTTGAGCTTTGTCACATTTTCAACTGATGTTCGTGCCTGCAGGAGAGTAAAGACAGCGTGGCAGTGAGGGTTGCTCTGGGAGAAACGGAGCTGGTCCAGGAAATTCGCCAGTTCCTCATTGAAAACGGAGTCAGCCTGGATTCCTTCAGTCAGGTGAGATGCACAGCTGAAGGCACCTACCTATTCCATATGATAACCTGGTCCTAGCATCCTCATCTCCCTTTTTGAAATAAGTAATTAAATCATCCGCATCTTGCAGGATTGAACCCTTATGTGGTTTAAGAAATGTTCTGTCCATTTGAAAATGCACCCACCCTTGGGGTGGTTGAAATATGTAGTATGAGAGCTTATAGTTTGATGGTCAGCTTGTTGTAGGCAGAGCCCTGTCTCTGTACCAGGGTGGACCTGGAGCTGAAAACTCCATACATGAGCATTTATGGAAGGAGCAAGTTGTACTGGGGCATGGATCTTATAGGAAGTGATTTCTAAATGACCATTGGCCCTCTTGGATTCTTGAAAGAGGTGACATGGAGTGAGAGGGCATGGCGTGTTGAATCCAAAATCTTTATTTAGCATGGGGTTTGCTTTTTTAAATCCAATCTCACCTTTCTTTTCACACTGAATGTGGCAGGCTGCTGGGGAGCGGAGTAAAACAGTGATCTTGGTAAAGAACCTCCCAGCCAGCACGAGTGTAGAGGAGTTGGAGAATGTTTTTGGCAAACACGGCAGCCTGGGCCGGGTGCTGCTGCCAGCGGGAGGTGTCACAGCCATTGTGGAGTTCCTGGAGCCAACTGAGGCCAAGCAGGCATTCACCAGGCTGGCCTACTCTAAGGTGAGTGCAGTAGGGGTAAGCAGCTGCCTGTAGAGTGAGGATCTTGGCTAGGTGTGAAGTTGCAGAAAGGAGTGCTTGTTTCAAATGTGAGGGGCAGAGGGTTTGTGAGGGAAGTGAGTTATCCCAGAGCCTCTGCTGTTACTCTGTGTCCCTTGCATTTAGAGATGCCTACTGCATCCTTGTGCATCAGTGGCTGAGTAGGGCTCTCAGCCTGTAGAAGACAGCTGGAAGAGGGGACTGTGATGCACCAGAAAAGCCTAAGTGGCCTGGTGAGGGTTTCTTTTACCTTTTGCAGTAGAGGAGTGTTGTACATGGTAGACTATGGTCCTGTGTGAGGCTGGATACAGACTCTCCTTCAGTGAAAGGGAGTTTAGCCAGCTGAAAAAAATTGCTCAGCTTTTCCAGTGCTCTTTTCCATTACAGAGTGAGAGGAAAATAAAGCTGAGAGCAGAGCTTTTTCTTGGGGCCTTGCCCTCCATTCTGCATGTCTCTCCTGTGTTCTCTTTACAGTTTCATTCTGTGCCATTGTATCTGGAATGGGCTCCAATGGGTGTCTTTGTGAGCCCAGCCCCTCAGAAGAAAACTGTTCAGGTGCCAGAAAAGGAGAGCAAAGCAGGACTGGTACCAGGTAAGAATTTTGAATTTGAGACAGAGATATCTCTGGTTGTTTTGCAGCTGCTTTATGTGTAAAGCAGCAGTGCTGATATTCCTGAGAGCCTAGGGGTAGAACCAGCTTCACAAAGTCATCTGCATGGCCGTTGGAGCCAAGTTTATGGAGTTTCTGCCCTCAAAGAATAGGCAATATTTTAGTTTTCATGAGAACATATTCATATACCATATGTGGAGCTGGCTTCTGTCTATATCCACCCACAAACTGCCAATGGAGAAGTGGCCTGCTCCTGCTGGAGTAGTAACTATTAGCTGGGGTAGTGGGCAAGCTCTTCCAAAATTTGGCTTTGTTACTCTTTGTTACAAAGTTGGATTTATACTTTTTATTTCAGATGATGGCAGTGATACAGCTGTAAAGGTCTCAGAGGAAACAGCAGCACAGGAAGAAGAGGTGGAAGAAGAGGAGGAGGAAGAAGAAGAAGAAAGCATTCCTGGATGTACCTTGTTCATCAAAAACCTGAACTTTGCCACCACAGAAGACACGCTGAAGGAGGTGAGCCATAAATGAGGAGGGGGGACTGGGTTTTGCTTAGCATAGTCCACTGGGATGGAGCAGGAGGGAGGAGTTGAGTGTGTGGTTGAGGGCCAGACTGAGATGGCTTATGGAGTAAAGCCCCCACTCTCAGCATGGGCTAGAAGAAAGGGCTTTACCCTGCTGCAGAAAACAAGGGGCAAGCTGTTCTCTACCTTTGTTGTGCTGAGGATAAAGTGTTTAAAGGAATTAAATTGCAGCCCATGTGACCTAATGGGAGATGAGGGAGCACTGGCTTGTACTGGGACTGGTAACCTCTAGTTTGGGGTTTCAGGCATCCTTTAAGACAAATACATCTGAAACTTTTTTGGTGGGGTTTAATTCCACCTCAGGACAGGTGGAGGCAATAGGAGATCTTTTAAGACTCCTCATTTCCCATGCTTTCTGTAACGCTTCTCCTTGGGATAAGCACTTGTGCAGCTGTGTATGTTAAAAGGCAATAAAGAAATAAATGATGGTTTCACTGAGATGTGCTTTTTATCTAAGCTTCTACCAACCCTGAGCTGTCTGTGCTTTACCTCAGCACTGCACTTGGAAGAGATCGTAACATTTCTAATGCCATACAGGATATTAATAGCAAAATTAGAAAAAGCAACTAGGAGTTCCCATCCCTGCCACCTTTTGTAGCTGTGTGGAAAACCGTGTTTCATGACCCAAGAATGTTACTGCAATATCAGTCCATCCGGTACATGTGCTCTTCCACCTTGGGACTGTAGAAGACACCCTGGTTTAGCTGGGTCTGGGGACGAACATAAATGTTCACAGCAGGACTGGGACTTGTCCCTTCTTGAATAGATGGCTTGTGGCTCTAGGGCAGCCCCTGCACAGCTTTGGAAGGAGCTGTATTTGGGGGGCATCACAGATGTCACCCACCAGTAAGGCCCTCACATGGATGTGAGGGGCATCTTTTAATCCATAGTGTTCCTCCAGAGCCATCCCAGACCTCTGTGCTGTTCCTGAGGAGTGGTAGAGGATTTCGGGAGATGTGTGTATTGATTTCTTTAAAAGTGTGTGGGTGGGTGTATATTTATACAGAAATAATTTTATAAGCCAGTGCTGCACTGACTGCTTGTCAGGTGTGTGTTGGGGGAGGTGGGCCTGTGCATATGTTCTCTGGAAGAGGGCCACATTGTCACTCAAGTTGAGCTGCAAGCCTGCGACAAAGGGAACTGAATCACGTGTCTAAATTCCTTGCAGACGTTCTCCAAAGTGGGAGCAGTGAAGAGCTGCACAATATCCAAGAAGAAAGACAAAGCAGGTACTCCAGATGTTGCTGTTCAATTCCTTCCCTTGGCTGGTTGCTGAGGGGCTCAGGTGTGGCATTGCTTTAGCATTCATCTGGCTGAGCTTTTTTGTTCTTATTGGTGAAATCCTTAATATTTCTATAAGTGTATCTGTTGAAATGGCTGAAAGCAGCAACCAAAAATACTCCAGGGTTCGGTCTAGAAGGTTAAGCTCAATTGTGGGAATTGTGTGATGTGGTCTTCTCTTGAGATCTTGAGATAGAGAAGCCAACTCCTCCAAGATCACAGAAGAGAGCGGGATGCGAGTTGAAAGGAGCTGGTGCCCCACGATGATTAAACCTGCATATGACATGCTTTATCTGCAATAATGGCCGGGATCTTCAAGGATGCCTGTCTGAGTACTGTGCTGAGTGGGCTTCATTTGCCTTCCGTCTGCCAGCTTTGAACCCAGCAGGCTGTGGTGAGGAGTGGATACATCTGCTGTATTGACTGTGCTTGCTTTCTAAGCGGTTGGGCAGGGGAGAGTTTGCTTAAGGCAAATACTGACTAGATGGACTAGATGTATCATCCTTCCAGATTTTAGGCTAGGGAGTTGCACAGCTTTATAGGATTTTGCCTTGACAGGGCTCCTGTTGTGTGGGATATTTGAAAACTCAGATCCGCTGAAAGGAAAGAAAATGAAATGAGCTCTTCAGTACTGCTCACAAATTTGGCTGTAGGCGTGCTCATGACCAAAAAGAAACATTTGAGTCTAGGCTGATCTCGTACTACCCACCACAGTGATCCCTTCTGTCACTGTGGGGTCATCTCTACAGTTTGCTGCCACTGAGGTTTTGAAGTTGGAAGCTGGGTGTTGTGTTTTCACTTGTGGATTTTTCCTTCCCTCTTGTGTACTGGTCAGCGTGTTCCTCCAAAGCGTGGTGTGACTGTAGGTGCTGCAAACCTTTGCTGTGCAAGGAAGTGGCATAAATATCTCCTCCTTTGACGTGAAACTGGCAGCTGCTAGCCCAGCTCTATAGAAGTCCTTGTTCCTTTTGTGCCTTGCAGACCTCAAAGGCATTTTGTCTCTTAAATGAAACACAGGGCTTAGTTTGCGATGATGGGAAATACAACACATTGCAGCCCAGGCTGGAATGGATTTCAAATGCTTGGCTCAGAGCACTGATCAGTAACTGACTGCTTTTCAAGTGATGGGGTCGTAGGTGAGAAGTATCTTCCCTGGGGCCAGACTGAAGCACATATATATCTCTGTCCCGCAACAAAAGACACACCTGTTCCTGGATAGTTGGCAAATTTTCCAAATGAAGGTCTCATTTCAGCCATGAGGAAAAAGTGCTGCGTATAAACAGATGTTTGTGGACCCGTAATGGGATCGCTCACCCTGACTGTGACCACTAGTTGTTTTGTAGGACTTAGTGCTTTATTCAAGGAGGTTGCGCTGAAATTATGCAAAGCAAAAAATCTGTTTTGCATGCAACATCAGTTATCTCTGTCATCGGCAGCAAAACCAGGCTGTTCTCGAACAGTGTCTTGCTCAAAACAAGTCAGTAAGGGGTGCTCATGAGCACTGGAGTCGAGGCATAGGCAGGCTGGCCCTTTGCCTGGAGTTTTAGTTTCTGTCTCTCTGGTTTTGGCAGTCAGTGTTGTCTCCTGACTTGTGTTTAAATCTTCTGCTTAATATCATCACTGTTTTCTGCTAGCTTAATGACTTCCCTTTCTCTTCCGACAGGCACTTTGCTTTCAATGGGCTTTGGGTTTGTGGAGTACAAGAAGCCAGAGAGTGCCCAGAAGGCCCTGCGCCGGCTTCAGGTAAACTTAAGCATTGTCAGTCCCAATTTCTTTCCAGATATGATGGGCAAAGGCTTGGATGAACTGGGAAATTCAAAATGTAGCTGAGTTTGTCAGTGCTGTGAGTTACATTGTGCAGGTGGAGAAGCCTTTAAAAATAAGCCAAGTTTGTGAAGAAAGAGGGGTTTGTAAGGGGACAAGACCTCATGCAACAGTGTGTTTCCTAGTGCTGATGGAGATGGCAGAAAATGTGCAATGATTGAAATTTAAAGAGTTTATTCTGCAAGGTGCCTTTTGCCTTGCATGAGCGGTGTTCAACAGAGGAAAAACTCTGGCAGGGAGAAGGGGATGAATGTATGGGAAAGAGCAAGTTATGAAATGCTGTGTTTGTATCCTAGAAGTTTTTGTGACTTTAATTTGAAGTTTTAATTTCTTTTTTTTCCCCTGTTATTTCTTTTTCTTTTAACTTCTAGGGCTGCTCTGTAGATGGCCATAAACTGGAAGTGAAAATCTCAGAGAGAGCCATCAGGTAAAGCTTGTGTTTCACCTTTGTGACATGGTTACATTTAAGCTGCAGTGATGGGCAGGTTCTTCACTTCCAACCTAGCATCTCTGCATCGTGAGGGATGCGATCACCCTTTGTTGGGCTTCACTCAGTCACTCCAGTCAGTCTTATTTGAAAAGAAGAAAGAAATGATGAATAGCTGATGCAAAGGTGTTCCCTGACTAAATGACATATTTCCAGTTAAAATCCCCAAGTAGTGTGTAGTAGTGAGAACCCAAAAATGAGCCCAAAGGGAGAGCCAAGCATTTCAGTTTTCTTCCACACTCAGGGAAGAGGCTCCTCTAAAACGTCTGCTTTGATGACAGCTTAGTCAGCACTGCAAGGCGAACTGGTAGCCCAAGTTCCAGTGGGTTTAAAGAGTTCTTGAAGACAAGTATTCTCTGGGTAATAAAATCTTTTACCCTATTTCATCAGGGAGAACGGGAGCTTAAGAATAATGTTCTGCTGCCGATTCTGGTCAAATCACGACAAATACAGATTTCTTGCTTGGAAAAAAAAAAAGTGGATTTCACTTATTTTTTTTGGGTGGCCAGGTGCAGAAGCAATTGTTACTTATGGACGAATTTATTTGGAGTTTGAGTCCTGCTGTTTGGGGTTTCCTTCCTATTTTTTATTCAGTACAGAATCTTCGAAGTACAAAGTTGAAAATTAATCCAGACATTTGAAGGTGAATATTGGCGCCTAAAACTTATCCTTTAGACACTTTGGAAACCCTGCTGGAGGAGGGATCTCTGAAATGTCAAAACTTTTTTGACAGTCTGGTCCATGGGGACCAGAAGCAGCCTGACAGCTCCCTCTCTGCGCTCCATGTTTCAATTCTTTCACAAACTGTTTTCATCTATTTTGATTTTTACAATCCCTTCAGTAGGAATCCAGCCTACACTGCGGAATGCTTTGCTCTAGGAAACAAGCTGCTGAGTTTTTTATTAGGTAAATTCTTCTGTTGTCCAAATGCAATGAAATTTTGAAGTTAAAACAAATAGATAAATAACTAATTATCTATTTAAAATGTCATTTTCTGTTTTCTAAGCCAATAAGAAAAAGAATCAAAATTTGCTTACATGACTCTTTTTTTTTTTTTTAATATATCAAAAGAGTGCATTCTCCTGACAACTGAATGGACAAGATTTGGTGTCAAACAAAAGTTAGTGTCAAATGTAAGTCCAACAACTGAGGTTGTAATCAGCAAGATGGGGACTTTGATTTTCAGGTGTAGGATTTAAATCACTTAAATTCATTTCTTCTCAGCATTCTGTGTGACATTCCTATTGCTGCTGGTAAGATGCCAGTGAGGATGTCGGCTCATTTTTCTGTGTTTCTAGTTTGGAAGGAGCCAGAAAGCAGTGGGTGTTTTCCTGCTCTCTGGTCCTTACCTGCCTTTTCTGTTGACTTCATAGGCCCACTGTGAAATCATCCCGAAAGAAACAAACTGTCAAGAAGCAGACAACTTCCAAGATCTTGGTCCGAAACATCCCATTCCAGGCCACCATCAAGGAAATCAGGGAACTCTTCAGGTAGGAAAGTGCTTTCTACTGGGTCTGTGGAGTGCTGTGTACTTGAGCTGGTATGATTTTCATACAGAAAGTGGCTATTGGACTGTAAATATTATATGTTTTGTTTTCTTCGTGGAAGTAAATGAGCCTTTTACCGTGTGTAAATACAAATGGCTCAGCGGGTTATACCAGTATAGAAATCCTCCTGGTGACATGGAAATTGTATAAGCTGGCATTTTGACCGGAGCACAGGGAGCTGTCAGCGCCTGGTGGCCTGTCACCGTGTAGCAGACATCCTTGTCGGACACTTGGTGATCGACTTGTGAGTTGAACAAATGACATAGCATTGGATATCTTTTTTTCCTCTTGCCTGAAAGGCGTGCAGCAGCTTTCTTGCTGCTTGGCACACCTGGCTGGGAAGGAGCACCGTGAGCCACTGCAGACAGCTGCTGTGGAGGGTTTTAGCTGGGACTGGCCCCCTCCTCCGCCTTGCACATGTGGTCGTGGAGCTCCTTCCAGGCATGGAAGGAGCACTGATATCTTGCTTTGCCTTCCATGAGTGTTTTGCTGCCTATGCCTCACACAGTGGGGTGTTGTGCTGCAATTGGCAGTCCTGTGTCTGTAAGGGAGCAGAACTGTGCTGTCTGTAATTCCCTCTCTGGCTAAAAATACCTTGTCAGTCATGAGACCTGCCTCAAATAGTGCTGAGCGTTGTACAGGGATTTTAGGATCCCAGCCTGCATTCTTCTGTGCGCTGGATGATCTGTTTTCTTTGTAGCCTCAGCCTTTTATGCAGTGACTTCTTCAGCCTTGTAATGCATCTCGGAAAAGAGGTGAAACTTTGTGAAATACAGTATACGGCATCTTTTCTGTTCCCAGGACAAGGATTTTTTGCTCATTGATGCAGGCCATGGTCCTTGTTCTGCTGCTGGCTTGCAGAAGGAATTTTGGGGATCAGTGTCCACCTCTGCCCATCAGTTTTTCCCATCTGCCACAAAAGGGTGATTTCTCACATCTGCAGGGCACAGTGAAGGACTGTATTAGAAGGTGGTTTCTCTGTGGGTCTGTCGAAGGAGAAGGCAGGCACGTTTGCCAGCTCAGGGCTGTGGGACCAAGCTGAGGAATCAACCCTTTGAAACCTCCCCAGACCACGCAGGGAGAACTGCCCTGCAAGGAGCCACTGGTTCCCATGTGGCTGGGGGGCCGTTGCCTTGCAAGGTGGACAGTGGTGAGGAAAGCTCTGTTTTGCAACACTGTTTTGAATTGCACTCCACAGATTTAACTGGACACAGACTGTGATTTGGCTCTTGACCACATGCTGCTGGAAGGGTGACAGTAGACACAATGTGAAGGTCCTTGTAGAAGAGCAAAAGGGTTTTCTTCTTGTACTACGTAGCTTCAGTGGTTTTGCTTCAATGCTGCTATCAGAGGCAAAAAAAACTGCCCTCTGAGTTACTATGCTGAGTTTTCTTAGCACATGAGGCTCTGCTAATTTAAAACCCAACACTGTGTGGCTACAGACATGACCTTAGTAAAGCTGGAGCAAACAAAACCAGGGGGATCTATTTGCCTTCTAGAGCCCTGGGTTAAGTTCAAGGAGCTGGGAGGCTTGTGTATGTCACGAGGATAGACAAGCCCAGCAGAGACTGTGGGGGTTTTGGTATGTTTTTTTCCTCCTGTCTCGTCTAGCACCTCAGTGCTGTGGAGGGGAGGGGTAGAGGAGCAGTCTGATTAATATTGCAAGGAACATGCAGCTTCTAGCTGCGTGCGCTGTTGACAGCGCTCCTGGAGCGATGCGTGAACATCCGTTTCATTTACCTAAGATATTCAGAGATGTGTTTTTTATCCTCAAAACAAAAGCCAACAGCCTGGGGGGGACCCACAATCCTCCCTCCACTCCTGCCATCCCTCCTTCCCTTCGGAGTGGCTAAAACCAGGCATGACGGAGCGCTACCAAACACTTCATCCTCCTAGATTGCTTTTTTGTGGTTTTAAATCAGATGCCTTTGCTCTGGAGCTTTTAGCTCTTTCTGCATTTAAGAACCTGTCTTATTTGTATTTTGTTATTTATTTATTTGAAATTGCAAACAATTGCTTGGCAGCAGAGGCGGCACGGATGGCAGGGCTGCAGGGGGCACTCTTAGCCTGCCCAGGAAAGGCTGGCTGGGGACAGCAGGGGACTACCAGCCTGGGGCCCACTGGGCCATGCAGCCGGGCATCTCTGTGCAGGGCATCAGCCCCAGGCCAGCAGAGCTGGGAGGCTTTGCAGGGCAAGTGTCTCCTGTATTGTTTCACACGCTCAAAAGCCACTTTCCAGCCCTGCAGCTGATCTTGTCTCCCAACCTGCTTCCTTCTGTGCTTGCATTTTTCCTTTTCTCAATTGCCGGGGCAGGGGAAAGTGAATAAATAAATATATGCATATATTCACGCACACTACATAGTGTGTGTATAGTTATATATTATCCAGATGCATATTTCCAAATATACTACCCCAAATATTTCCATGTTTTGAGCTTTCTCAGGGAACTGTCTTCCTTTTTATAAGGACCCACAGTAGGTGTTAATGACCGTGGAACAGCAAAACAAGTGAGTTGAGTCTTTTGAATAGTGAGTTTTGAAAGCTGCTCAGTGCTGCAGTTCAGGAAATCCTGCCCTGGTTGTTTTTATGCTTTTTAATAGCATTTATGGGTCCATTGCTTAAATGCTTAGGCTTGCCCTTCACCATCAGTTGTGTTCATATGGCAGTCAAAGGTAGACGGTGGCTGGCTGGTGTGTGCCCTCCTGGCTGTGCCCATCCCCAGCTTCTTTGAGTTATCTGTGCAAACCAGGAGGAAAGACTCTGTGCCATCCTCTGGGCTGGACCCTTCTGTGGTTTGGAAGTGGTTTGACATGTGTGCTCCCCATCGCATGACTGCTTGTGTCCTCTGCACTGTGACTACCTGCAGATTTGAGGAGTTGCATTTCCTAGGAGTTTCCTGCTGCGTAGCCCGGTGGCAAGGTGGATCGCTGGGAGGAAGGAGGCCAGATAGTCTCTTGTGGGGGAAGAAAGGTCTGTGAGTGGGAGTAAAATTCAAATGGATTTCCCCCAAAACTTATAGTTTGCAGGAGAGTAAAGAAAATATCTTTCTTTTAATTCTGGAGCCTGGGGATACTGAGTTCTAACTCTTGGGCTGGAGAAAACTGGTGCTTGATTTTCTCTGTATGGCAGTCATGAATGCTCTGGTTAACAGCTAAAGTCCTCTGTCTGCAAAATAAACGTCTGCTTGTAGGGCTCTCTGAGCTGCCCACCTTCCACACCAGTCCTGATGGCTTTGCTGGGGTGTGCAGCACCAGTTCAGAGTGTGTCTTGCCCTCTTGTGCTGGAGGCGTTAGCCTCCCTCACAGCATTAGGGGATACAGGTTGGCTTTTTTTTTTTTGAGCCCTGATAGGTGTTATTTTCTTCAGAGGTAGAAATGCTTTTCAATTATAGGGGCTGGTTTGGGGCTAGGTGTGAAGATTCAGCTTTTGTGGGAGTGGGGTCAGTTTTTTTCCCCCATTTTTGTGCTTTGTTAGAGTCTGCTCTTCTCTTTACTCCCTGGAAAAATAACAAAAGGCAAGTGGTCCTTAGTTCTTTCCGAAGAGGCATTGTTAGGGAAGGAGAGACAAAGGGATTGATATCCCATGAAGGCTGCTAATTTTTGTTACCAAATTGGGGGCCTTTTATGGCAAGAATTTTTTCAAAAGGAACTCTAGATTTGGTGAGTTGAATTGGAGATCTGTGAAAGGCTACATTTTCACAGGTGGGAGCTCTGGCAATTTCTGAAAATTAGGCTCCTTTAAAATCTGTTGCATTAGATCCATGGAGCCTTCATTGGAAGTTCCAGTTAACGGTTTGTTTCATAGCATCCTCTTCCACCCTTCTTCCTCCTCTCTGCACCAACTTGCATGAATGTTAGAAATAAGGGTGGTTTGTAGTTGGTATATAACATTTTGAGGAGATGTATGTTTTATTTTTCCCCAAAGGGGGAATGATTACATTTAGAAAAAGACTTCCTAAAGATTTCTTCTACTTGACCAAATGAAACCTGAGGGATAGAAACTGTAGAAAGTCAGCCAAGACTTCACAGAATCACGGAATGGATTTGGTTGGAAAAGACCTTTAAGATCGTTGAGTCCAGCCATTGATCCAGTCCTGCTAAGCCCATCACTAGACTGTGTCCCAAGGTATGACATCTATTTGTCTTTTAAACACCTGCAGGGATGGTGACTTAACCACCTCCCTGGGAAGCCTCTTCTAATGCTTGACAACACTTTTGATAAAGAAATTCCTCCTAATATCCAACCTAAATCTCCCCTGGTGCATCTTGAGGTCGTTTCCCCTTGTCCTGTCACTGGCTACCAGGGAGAAGAGACCAACCCCCACCTCACTACTCCTTTTAGGTAGCTGCAGAGATCAGTAAGGTCTCTGCTCAGTCTCCTTTTCTCCAGACTAAACAACCTGAGCTCCTTCAGCTGCTCCTCATAAGGCTTGTGCTCTAAACCCTTCACCAGCTTTATTGCCTTTCTCTGGAAATGCTTGGATGTATGTGGTGCTTGTACCACTGAAGGGAAGCACTTTTTAGAGTTGGTTCTTGGGTAACATGTTTTGGGGCTGGCATTGTTTCCTCTTTGCTTTGCAAAATATAGCTGAGAAGTTATTGTTGTGTCTGTATCTGTAAATTCTCTTAAAATTGCAGTGAAGATCCCTTCCAGCTCTCCCCTGCCAATTATTTGCCATAGATCCTAGCCCTCCAAATTAAGAGCGAGATCAGATGTCAGCACTGTGACTGTGGCAGGTGTTTTAATGTCTATCTGGCCATCCCTCGTCTTTCACCTGTAGCAACTGAATTCAAACACATTGTATAAAGCTATGAAATCGTAAGATTATCAGCTGAGCCGCTGGTCTTCAGTTTGACTAAAGAAGCAGCCAGCAGGAAAAGCGATTGAAAGGTATGCCAGAGCGCAGAACAGGTTATCAAGGTGTGTTTATCTCCATATTCTGACTTTCCTATAAAGGGAGTAATGCTGCTGCTTAGCAAGACTTTCAGGGGTGGGTGTCTGTTTTAATTTTAACTACTTTGCTGACTGTTTTCTCTGTCTTGACAAAGATGTGGCATTTATTGCATCTGGCAAAACAAATGCCTGGGACTTGATTAGGAGAAAACAGATTTATTCCCTCTGATAGAGGGTAAAAGCCAGTGGGACAAGACTTCGGAGTCATGTCTTTTCTTCTAGAAGGAGTAAAACCTCCGGGGAAAGAGATGGTGGATAAACTGGCAGAGATATTTTTTTAAAGGCAGTCTTTTTGAAGTTAATTTTATAAGATGATGCCTTTCACTTCTTCTGACCTATTATAATAAAGTGTAGTTATCAGAATGGGCTTTTCATTTCCCATTATAAAGGACACAGTGGTATAATGAATCCGTCTGCCAGACATGCTTGCTGTTCACACCTTTCTCCCAGTAATGGAGCCTACATGACTGGAGACAATTTCTCCTTCCCAGAGTAACATTGCCCTACTGAAGCCGTGGAAATCTTTGCTGCTGAAAGGCAGAGGAGATAAAAAATTAGTCCCTTCGTAAACATGCTAGTTTGTTAAGCAAGTGCTGGGTAGTATTAATTAGAATGCTCAGTGCAAACAGCCTTGGGATGCACAGTGCTGTAAGCATCACTTCCTGAACAGTCTAACGTCAGATTAGTCTCCAAGTGATGCTTTTGCTTTTAAAACCCTAGATGATGTGCTAGAAATGTTTCAAAATCCATTGCTGCTTCCTTTTAGCTGCTTAAATTTTTTTCTCTCCTTGCTGTCCCCCTGCAGCTGATGGCCCATGAATGCGGGGGAGCTGCAGAAGTCGCAGCGAGCATCTCCTCGTGTTGTAAGGGCCTGCTGGGAGTGGGATGAGGGCTGTACAGCTGCAGCTGAGGGAGATGAATCTGGTGGGTGGGATGTTGGGGAGAAGCCCCAGGAGCTGCTGAGTTCATGCTGAAGGTTTGGTGTGGAGACAGTGGGAATGGCTCAGTGATTCCCAATACCAGTGGGTGCACTGGTTTGCCTGCTTCCTTCTGCCATCTTGACTGTACCAGCAGATCTGTCCTAGGTGAGACAACCCCTCCTGGCCAAACTGCCTGCTTAGCTCCTTGTTGTTGGCTGAAAGTGATGTTTCCCAGTGGATTCTGTGTCCTCCTGTGAAAATGCATTGTGTCTCTTTCCACTGCTAAACAACTGGAAACTGCCCCCAGCACCCTGCAGAGTCTAGGTGAGAGCGAGTGCTTTGCAGACATGACTGTGATTCATAGGACTGTGAAACTTCCTATTTATTATGCTCTTAGCCATTTACAACCAAACCAAAATTCAATTGGTGTAGATAAAATATGCTTGGGATATGATTTGAGGGGCAAGAGGAGAATGGGGCAGAGTTGCTGGTTGTGCAGGCATTGGGCGAGCTGAGCTATAGTGCTGATGGAAGGATGCAGAGCTGATTTTCAGCCCTTCCTTCTGACGGAAACCACTGTTGGGTTCATGCCCTAAATCCATCAACAGATAAGGCTGCATTTATGAGTCCTTCTAGATCCAGTCTGAAGAACTTGGAAAAGAGGGTAGTTGTTCGGGTGCTGAGCAAAGCCCGCCTGCTAAATATCTCTCTTCCTACACATGTGTAGCTACTGGTTTAAAGCTAATGGTTTCTGCTCTATGATCAGTGAGTACAGAGATGTTCTTCAGAGTGACGTATCACCCCTTCTCCCTAGGAGGCTGCTTCTAACAAGGGAAGAACCTCTTGGTCTTCCATAGTCTAATGCCTGTGGCCCAGCAGACTCTCTTGTTGCTCACTGTGGAGTCAGATGAACAAAATTCTGCACTGGAGCAATCTGCAGATGAGAGGAGAAAGGCTGATCTGGTCTGTATTCCTTGCTTAATTCCTTGCTCTGCTCGGGCAGGTTTTGATCACTCACTTAATGACCTTTGTGAGTTGAGGCTTAGGTGCCTTGGAGAATGGGCACAGCTCCTGAGAAGGACTGGTAGGATAAATGTATTAAATCAAATGCTCAGATGTTTCAGTAGCAGGGCTATGCCATACCAGAAGGTATTTGTGCAGAACTGAGCTACCAGCTCCTCTGTGATACTCACACCTTTGCTTATCCCAGGGTACTGTGCTTGCAAGTCTGTGCCTGGTGTCCAAAAGTGAGCCTTGTCCAAGCAGAAAAGCTCTGGGGAAGCAGGTAGCATCAGTGGGCACTCCACACCCAGCTGTCAGGTCAGTTTTAGATTCCAGCTTTCTGGCTTCCCCTGTGAATTTGGGATGTTGATGGCAGCACATGGAAAGACCATGGAATGTGTGTTTTGCTGAGAGGCACGTGTTCAGGAGGAAACTGGTCATAAACCATTTTAGAAGCAAGAACTGGAATACATCTCGCTACACGTTTAAGCACTGTGAGCAGTAATGATGCCTCTGAGTTTGGTTTGGTGTTGAGAGAAATCACGTGTTGTGTTCTTCGGGAAACAAATGGGTGGTTTAAAAAAGTGACTTGTCCACCTTTGAGATCTCCAAAGCCATCTCCAGATTCCCGCTCCAGGCCATCAAGTGCCCTCAGGTTACGGGCACTCAGTGATATGGTGCTTTGTATCTGAGTGCGTGGGTGTGTGTAGGTGCTCTGGTGTCTTCAGAATTTGGGTGGATTCCCACACCAACAGCACTTTTGCCCTGGTTTGGTCTGTCCCTAGGAATAATAACACCTTGTTCCCATTGTAAAGGTAGCTTTTTAAACTATGGTGCAAACTGCAGGGCTGCATGCATTAGAAGAAGCGTTGGTGGGCTGGTTCAAGGCCACATCTTCAGAAGGTGTAAATACAAGCGGCTTCTGACAATGCCAGCAGATGATGTGGCACTTTGCATTAATGCTGGATTTCAGCATTCTGGTTAGAATGCGAAGTTTGTGTGTTGGGCTGCTGAGCGTCAGAGGGAGGAGCATGCCTGGCATGGGGCACTGTGGGACGCTGCTCTGGATTGAAGCTTTCCACCCTGGTGCAGCTCTGCCCCTCTTGCCTTCCTGCTGTGTGAGCCCTCTCTGCCTGCATAATTTGAAGGCACTTGCAAAAAATGCATCATTAAGTGCATCTGGCCCAGGTTGCCCAGAGCAGTGGTGGCTGCCCCATTGCTAGAGGTGTTCAAGGCCAGGTTGGATGGGTCTTTGAGCAACCTGATCCAGTGGAAGATGTTCCTGCCCACGGCAGGGGGGTTGGAACTGAACAATCTTTAAGGTCCCTCCCAACCCAAACCATTCTGTGAGTCTTTGGATGTGTTTTCCTTGCGTGATTAGGAAGCTGCTTGGTTGCTTGCTCTCTCCTTCCTAGCTAAGGAGCTCTGCCTCGCTGGTTGGCTTTTAGTGTTTTTTCAGTTTTCAAAAGGGCAAGATGGAGTTTCTTTACTGTTACGTATTCCTCTGCCCTCCAGTGTCCCTGGCAGTGTCTCCTTCCAGCAGACCCAGGGCTGGTGTTTGCAACAGGTCCTGGCTGCAGTGCTGTTGTGTTGGGCTGCTGTGGTCCCCCCCTGTGATTCCTCTACATAACCTGGCTCTACTCTCACCCTTGCTCCCTGTTATCACCCCATTTTTTCCCTTTGCTGGGGACTGTTGAAAGATTTAAGTCTTGTCTCTTAGGCTGAACCCCTGGACAACCCCATGACATCTGCTTTTCTGCGGCCTTTGGATTGTGTGTGACCTTGTTCTCCTGCCCCCCTACACACCACATCCATCCTTCCAGCCTGGCTTAACGCGGGGGATTTGGTAATCCCTGTGTGCTCCCAAGTCCCAGTTGCAGGTGCCTGGGTGCGGCGCACAGGGAAATAGAGGGTGCAGGTGCATTTCTGGGCTGCAACTTGCGGGTATGTGCACCAGCTTCACGAGCTGAGTGTTCCTGAGGAGAGCACAGGAATCTGCTGGGATGGTTTATTTCTCTCACTATCTCAAAGGGCTTAAATACAACACTTTTTTTTGGTCCTTCGTCAAGCTTTTTCTTTATGTGCTGGAAACCTAAACACGGCAGTGCTGGGTTGATATTCAGAGACCGGCAATGTAACAGGCCACTTTAATTTGGTGATCCAAAATGAGCCATGGGGTGGGGGGAGAGTGAAATAGGTTTTCAGCACTGCTTTTCAGTTTGAATCATAAAGGTGTTTAACATAGATAAGGAAACATTTTGCTCTGTGTTACCTTGACAGGGTTACTTTAAAAGGTGGATCTCCCTGAGAGCAGGAGGAAGATTTTTTTTCAGCACATCTCTTTCTCTGTATTGAACATTCATTGCAATACTTGGGTTTTATTTTTTCACCCCTCTTCTGTACTCCACATACTCTGTGCCCACAGATCTCCTCTTCTGCTTGGCAGAAACCTCTGCTGAGGTGCTTTCAGCTGCCTTCTTTTGCGCAGTCCAGTTGTCCAATAAAAAATGGAGGGAGTTTGTAAGCTGCTTCCTCCTGCTAAAGCATCTCACACCAGGGCACCAAGCCGGATCTCCCGATGGAACTTTAATTAGTTTTATGCACAGGCTCCATTGCTCATCAGTGTGGAGGGGCTTAGGGAGGTGGAGAGAGATGAGGCAGGGACTGCTTTTGAAATGTCTTATTCAAATGTAACTCTGGGGTTTTGGTTTGGGGGTTTTGCCCCTTTTCTATGCTGGGGGGGACTGGCACATGTGTATGCACACATGGCTTTTCCTCCTCACTAGGAAGCGAAACTCAAAGCCTATAGGAGCTGCTTTAAATAACCCGCTCAGTGCTGCTAGTATTATAAGGTGTCTTTTTGTCTGAATTGTTAAGGAGAGTACGTGTTCATATCTATATAAGGAAGGAAAAATGTGTTATTTTTGTACCTTACTTTGTAGCCAGTTCTTGTTCATTTTCAGAATTGTCCCTTGACCACTGAAGCTGCATCAGGGGCTGGCAGCTGGGGGGTTGGGATGCCACGCACTAACTTCTGAGCTTGTGTCTTAACCTTTAAGTCAAGGAGCAATCAACTTGCAGTGTGTATTGTCTTGATCTTCTCTCTGTTATATTCCTTTACTAGACTTCTTGCACGGTGACATTGACCCATCAACCTTCCTTCTAGTCTTTCATTAGAACATACATGTGGGAATTTTTCAGTCTCACTTCATGAGGAGGTCTTTAACAAGCCTCTAATGAATCACAGTTTTCTCCTCAGGATGACACTGTCTCCTTTATTTGCATCTCTGTTTGCTTTATTGGTTTTTTTTTTTAACCTCAAGCCTGCTACAGCATTTCTTCCTATTCTAATCCAGTGGATTTTAAGCCTTGGGATATGATTACAATTAAGGAGCTTGCATTGCACAGCATTTTCCCCTAGTGCACACCTCCCTGAACTGTGTTGGCTTCTGCAGCTGGTGGCACCATGAACATTTCTGTCTGTGCTCCTGCCCACACGTTGCTTTTCCTGAATAAACCAAGTGCAGACGGATCAGGCTTGCCATCTGTCTTCTCACCTCCTTTCCTCCTCCCCAAACAGTATGCTGACCACTTCCAGGCATCTGGCAGAGGGAGAGGAGACCTAAAATCTGAGCACTTGATGCGGTTAATAGGAGGAAGCTCCCAAGGCTTGTCTTCCTAGGAAGGTGGTGTTACAGAATTGACCCTTATTAGATATCCGGGAGGTCACATAAACTGCCCTTGAAAATGGGAAGTTTCTTCTCACCAAGCTCTCATTTTACTAGATACCAGGGAAAATGGCTCTGTTAAAGCCACCTCCTTTATACCGCTTCTCACAGACCCACATGTTGATGGAGGGGCTGCCCAGTGGTGGTCTGGGCGCATCAGGCTGTCCCCTTGTGGGTGGCCTTCTGGGACTTGTCCAGGGATGTTTGGAGGACAGCCTTGGTCTCCTTTCAGCCCCCCCATTTTTTTTTTTGACATCTCCTTGAGGAGTCTTGCTTGGAAAGGCAGCAACAGTGACTTTTCTAAGCCCAGAAGACCTGATATTGGCACATTCATCTGCTGTTCCTGATTGCAAGCAGCACCGTTGGGATTTGTGCCAGAACTTGCCCTGCAAATTCAGTTGTCAGGTGGGCTGTGTCATCCCTCTTTGGTTTTCTTTAAGCCAGGTCTTCCTCTTCCCACCATTTGATCCCACTGCGGTGTTTGCATCTCAAGGGTTAAAAGAATTTGGGGGGGGGCGGGGTGAGAGGGTGGAGATGAGGTATTTCAGATGCTCATTACTCACTGCCAACTTCCCCAAAATCATATTAATTTCACACTGTCACGCAGGACTGCGCTGTCTCTCTTGTCAGCATCCAGGAGGGTGACGGGGCTGGAGGGGGAGTGTGTATCCCCCCTCCGCACCACGGCTGCTATTTGGAAAGCTCATTGGTAGCCTCTTCCCTTGCTGCAGTACCGACCCAGCAGGGCCATGCTGGAGCTGCTCACCTTGCAGTGGGATCTGAGGAATGGGGTGTCTCACCAGCCGCTGCCTCCCGATGGTCATTTTCCACCCTGCTGCTTGCACAAAAACCCCATGAAATTAAGTCTGCTGCTGTGGGGAAGGCTCAAGGAGGGAGGGAGGGGAGCTGCAACCTGCCCTGCCCTACCTGTGGGCAGCAAGGATGATGTTTAAAAGTTGCTCTTTAACCAGTTGCCTCCTTTTCCCTTTTTAATGCAAGCAAGCGCTGCCTGGCTTTGCTTGCACAGATCGCTTCCCTGCCTGCCATTGCCTCCTCTCTCATTTCTCCCCCTTTTCAGCTGTTTGCTCACTGCATCTGCCAGAGCTGTCACCTCTGCAGGGACTTCTTTCTGTCACATGAGGTAGGACTGGGACTCTGACAGCTCCCACACAGGCTGAGTGCCCCAGCCCATCCTGGCTGGCAGCTCGCTCCCCTGAGAAAGCTCTTGGGCAGGAGGGATTTCTCTGTTCTGAGGAAATTTTGTTATTCCTGCCCCTAGAAGGTGTCTCAGATTTCTTTCTACCAGCATGCTTGTATTTTTATTTATGTGTATTGGGGCTGAATGAGTTATCTCCTCCCCTTTTCTCTCATTGTATACCCCATGGCCACACTTCTTGCAGCACTTAGTGAAATGCAGCAGCAGCATCTTGGGTTTTTGCAGAGCTGAGGAGGAAATGGCACGTGAAGAGACACAGCCCTCTCCCCACAGCAGAGAGCTGATGGGCCATACTACCTAAGACTGAAAAGCTTTGCAGTAAACTTTGAGAGGGGAGTTACCTGCCTGTGTGGGAAGAGGAGTCCCACGAGCCCCAAGGGACCCCTGATGCTCATGCCCACAGAGCTCTGGACCCAAATCCTGCGCCAGCTGCAGCACCAGCCTCTGGTACCCACGCCTGGGTGCTGGGCGTTATTGATGCTTCCTGATGCTTATCAAACATTGTGAATGCAGGCATTACTCCCAGTTGTTTGATCAACTCTCTTCGTGCTTTTCTGGGTTTGATTCCTTTCTGAGATCCCCTCAAAAAGGCCATCCTCTCTTGTGTGAACTGAAAGCAAGATCTTCCCGGACAGGCACATCCCTTGGGGACATTGGCACCTCTGTGGTGCAGTGTGTTCCCTCACCTTTGCACTGACATTACAAACAGCGACTGCTATCCGAAAGCTGCTGCCACTTGAAGCAGAGATCTTGCTTCTGGGAGGCACGTGGTTTATTGTGGCCATTCAGAGGCAGAAAAGCAGTGGTGGTAGGTGGTTTCTTGAGCCCTGTTGCTCAATATTAATGCAGGAAATGAAGGAAAGCTTGTAAGCTGGCAAATGCCTCTCTTCAAGCAAAGCAGCTCTTCTTGGGGTGTCATTACCTGCTTCCACCTCATTTAATCCATCAACTCCAATATGGGCATGGCAGCTTGTGTACCAGCTAAGAGAACTGTACCTAGTTATGTTGCCTCTAAATATTAGGATCTTCTATTGAAATCCCTTGGCCTAGAAGCCTTGCAGCATGGAGAGATGAGGTCCCTGCTCTGTCCCTGTCTCCCTGTGAACTGGGTATCCCTGCCTGGACAGCTAGTCAAAAGCTGTGGGAAATGCCCCTTCTGGGGAGGGGAACTTTTGACCGTTTTGAACCCCAGTTGGCACCAGCAGTTTATTTTTAGGTGTGTTATTTCCCCTCTGTTTTGTTTTTTTCTCTCTGAATATCCATGTGTGCATTACAGCTCCTTCAGGTCAGCTGGTACAGGCATTGCTGGCAGATGAAAAAGAACATGGTTTCTATTCCTTTTCTGCAGCCCCTCATTTCTACCTCACGTTCATCTTTTCTGCAAGCCTGCGGCTGCCACACTGCGTTGACAGCATCTGTCAGCAAGGTGCGAGCGTCTGCTCTTGCCTGCAATCGATCATCAACACCCTGCGTGTTGTGATGAACCTTGCTGAAGGTTTGTCGGGGAGAGGACACAGCAGAAGTGGGGGTGATGGGGAGAACTCGCACCCCACCATGCAGATACCCTGCTCAGCGTTGGGCACTGCCTTTGAACTGTCCAGCTCTCCTCTCTCGTGTTTTCGTTGCTCTCGCTGGAGCGCGGAGCTGTAAAACACAGGCTGTGTGGTTTTGTTGGATGTTCTGATTTCTTTTACTGAAGATGCTTTGAATTGGGAGGGGGCAGGCAGGGCTGGGGCAGGGGCATGGGGAGCGCTGAAGCAGACACTTAGCCTCGTCAAAGTCCATTTATTAAATTAGCGGGGTTGCATTGGCAGCGTTCACGGCTGCCGGTGTTTGCATACTGATACAGCGTGATGCTGGGCAAAGGCAGTGTTGGGGGAGGCACGTCCCTACCTCTGGGAGGTCTTCCTCTGTTGCTGAGGTGCTATGTGTCTGGTGGTTGCTCGCTCTGTGCCTTGCAAAGGTCCATCCCCGTGGGACAGGTCTGCCTCTGCTGCAGTGGTGGAATGCTTGTGCCTGGCCTCAGGCAGTGCTGGTGAGCGTGGACTTTACCTTCCCTACGCGTGGACATACATGCTCCTGCTTGTTCAGTTCAGTCGCAGTTATTGCAGTGCAGCCTTGCTGTGCACGTATGAGTTCCAATACAAAAAAACCCCAAGACTGTGCCTGTATCTCTTTATTTAACAAATTAAGAAAATCAACTACTTTCACCTTCTAAATAGTTCCCTTCTGAGGTGACACACGGCTGCATGTGATGCTGCCAATGTTCAAAACAATTCCACAGGTCATTTTCTGACAGGCTGGTGAGGATCTCCAGTGTTTGTGCTTTCATATCTTGTGATAAAAACTGGGCTCCTTTGAGCACTGACAGGATCTTTGGGATCTCTTCACCATCAGCTTCAAGTCAATAATTGAAAAGTTTCCATTGCAGATTTCTTCAGTTTCACAAGAAGCTGTACGTGAACTCTGTTCACTCTTGCACACTGACATTTTGTGAGTGAGGATAAGAAAATGTGTCTATTGGAACACGTGTCCACTCGTACTGAGTAAAGCGATTGAGCTGAGCCTTGTCTCGCTGAGACAGGTCAGAACATGTTCTAGAACCATCTCTCTATCTCTCCCCTCCCACTCTTGGTTTCCAAGCTATAGGATTGGTCTTGGTGAGGCAGTGGCCCAGGTTGCTCAGAGAAGTTATGGTTGCTGCATCCCTGGAGGTGTTCAGGGCCAGGTTGGATGGGGCTTGGAGCAACCTGATCCAGTGGGAGGTGTCCCTGCCCATGGCAGGGATGTTGGAACTGGATGGGCTTTAAGATCCCTTCCAACCCAAACCATTCCCCATTCCATGATTGTAAATACTTATGTGCTCACACTGCTTTTAGAGTACAATGAGAAAGTCTAATGTTTTGATGTTGGTTGTGTCTCTGGAAAGGACGGTGCTGGTCAGGGAAGCACTGTTGCTGGCTCCTGCCTGCCTCGCCAATGAGCTGATGTGTCCCTGTTTTTAATGTCTTGTTTAGATCCCTGGCGGATTTTGGATGTGATCAGGCTGGGTTCTTGGGAGAATAGATTGCTCTCAGGGGATCTCACTGTCCTTATTGTATTCGAGTCACCAGAACAGAAGCACTTCATTTGAGCTCCCATATTCTTTGTACATTTGCATGCATTTGATCTTCTCTATGTGTTTCTCTGTTCTCCCGATGAAAATCATTAATCTGGTTATTTTTCGAAGTCATCCTGCGGCTTTACGGGGACAGGACTTAGGTAAGGATTCTCTTTAAAGCAGACCTGTGTTAAAATAGCTGTCTGACTATAAATACTTCATTGCTTCTATATTTATTCTGCTCGGTGCAGGAGGTTTGACAGTTGAATCTGAGATGTACATACGGCTTTTTAACTGTTGATGCAACCAGTATCTTAACAGCAAGGCTGCTTTCTCCAAAGGATGCCCTAGGTACCCCTTTGGGGGCCTGCGAGCCATGGCTAAATCTGCCTTGTATGTTTACTGCTTTGCTAGTTGTACACATTTCCTCTTGTCTTTGAAATGAGCTGACTCATAAGAATCCTGGAGGAGCAGAGATTTATACTGGGCCCTCCTGTGAGCACTATTTTTAGCATAACTTATTTTTGACCAGAGCTGCACTCTGATCAGGATTTTCAAAAGAGCCCAGGAGAGATAAATCCCCAAATCTCAGCGCTGTTGGAACTGCAGGTTCCTTTGAAATCCTGACCCGCTGATGATTACTGCGGTGACTTGGTGGCTCTTAAGCCCTGGTCCTGCAAGGTGCTGTGTGTGGGGAGAATTGTGGCTTACGAGCGCAAGCTCTGCGAAAGGCTTTGCAAGTGTTGGAGGCTCTCATTGAAGTCTGTGCAAGGATTGAGATTTCATGGGGTTTGGGATATAAGGGTCATGACTGCAGTGGTTTGTACACCTTGGTGAGGTGGAGACCATGAGAGGGGGGTATCAGAAGCTGTAGCTTGGTCCTGGCATGGTACTTGGATGAGAGCCTGGGGAAGGCTCAAGAAAAGTCCTTTTTCATTTGTCCTGATAGAGCTGGACTTTTCTTTACTCTACTTGAATATTCTTTCTCTCCTCCTGAAAAAAATGTAAATTACAGTACTATCAAGAAGCAAGCCACTGGTCAGGGAAAATCTGAGAGTGGCCTGAGCCCTGGTGGGGCTCTCACACGGCAGCAGAGGGGAGGTGAGCACTGCAGTGAGTGAGGCTGAGAGCGGAGCTCATGTCTCTGTAAGGTGGCAGAAGTGGAGACAGGCAGCAACAAAACCTAAACAATGTGAGAGGGGAATTGTCAACCTCCCTGCTGGTTTTGAATAGTCTCATCCAGTCACACATGTCCAACAGCAGCCACTTTTAAGTCCTCTGAGTTACCAGCTCACGCTCTTTGGGACCGGCAGATGACTTTGAGGCCCCAGCTCTTGTGCAGAGTTCAGTGCAACTTTAACAGTGGTGTCTAAACCTTGGGCTTCCTAAAGCTTATGGCATTGCCTGTGCCAGCTCTGTACCTTCCCTTGTGCCTTGGGAACTGGTTTGGAAGTTTTGCATGTGGAGATGTAAAGTTTTGGGAGGAAATGTGTTCATACTTAAACTATATAACGAATCATCAGAGTCTTTAGGGCATGGAAATAAAATACACAGGTGTCTTCTCTGGGAGGTGTCAGCGTGCTCGGCAAGTCCTTGGCGTTTTAATTGATCTCACCAACTCTAACATAGATATATAACAATAGGCAGATTAAAAAATCCTCCCCACTGGATGTTTGACCTGATGGCACACGCTCCTCTATCAGTGAGGACCAGGAAACAAAGGCAGGACAGATGTGACTCTGCTTATGGGCAGGCACAGGTAAGAAGGGCCCTGCAGAAGAACCAAGATCTTGCTTTCCAGTTATACCAGGAGAAAGATGGGAACAGCTTATTTGAGCTATTGGATTGAGTCTATCCAAAAGGCGTGTGGAGGCTGCTGGCTGGTTTTCTGCGCGTCAGCATCTCCTGCTGCAAACGCCAAGAGCTGGCACTCATCCCCCGTGATGCTCCCCACCTTCCTTTTTGCCACGCTGCCCCGTTCAATTCAAGTGTGGGAGCTAGCTCTGTAGGGCTAAATCACTGTGACGGTCCTACCATAGCAACTGTACCTGTCTGCCTCCGCCAGCCGGAAAGCTGCTGAGAAACTAATCATCGTTTGGGAGGAGCTGGGGGGGCAAGGGAAGGCTGCGAGACAATGCAGTGCCTCTTCCACCAGCATGGCAAATCTTTGCCAACCAGAGAAGGGAAAGTCCCCTTTAACATTAGCCTAAAGCAAATCTCTTTAAGGAACTGAATCTCTCGCACGACATTAAACCTTGCAAAGTAGGATTAAATGCGGCAAAATTAAGAAACCAAACCTGGTTGCGGCACCTGTTTAAAAATGACTTAAGTGGAGGAATATTAAAATTTTAAGACCTGCCACTGTGCTGGTGATGGAGGATTTAAAAAATAACTACTGTTGGGGTTTATTCCTTTTCTTTTTGCTTGGTTTCTTTCTGTTTAGCATGCAGCCTAATTGCGTAATTACACGATAGACTGGAGTAGAATTTAGTGTGTGTAATACTAGTTATAAAGAAGAGCCCTAATTATGTATATCTTCTCAGGTAAATAATACATCAGGGGCATGGAGTGGCCTAATTACTGTTCTGAAAACCTGCCTAATGACTAATTTACTTGGAATTTCAGAAAGCTTTTGATAAGGTCCCTCATAAGCAACTGTTAAGGAAAATAAATCAAGAATGGGTAAAATGTTTTGCTACATTTTTAAATAAGCCATTTAAGCGACGGGAAACAGCCACTGCCTTGGGGTATTGGATCTTGAGGAGAGGGAAGGTCCCGTGGCTGCGTGTTGGTCTGGGGCCAAAGGTGTCACGTTTCCAATCCTGTTTCACCGCCAGCTCCAAGGGAGGCTGCTGCTGACTGAGCCATCCACAAAAAATGGGACTTAACATTACCAGGAGTCTTGTGGGTAAATTCACAGCATGGAATAAGCGCATCTAAGTCCATATGGTCTTTGGCAGTGTTTGTGAGACTGAGCATCCAAATATCTTTTGAAGATCTAATCCAAAATGTGATAAATCCAAAAAAGAGCTAAACTTTGTTTAGTTTTCCCCATGCAGAAGAAATGGGGAGTGAGCGCAATCCAAAAGCTGGACCAGCTTCCCCAGGACTGGGTTCTAGATGGATCTTGTGGGTTTCCTCTGCACGCTGGAGCTTGGAACGCTACTGCCTTTAATCCAGGGAGTACGGACAGTATGTCAGGGAGACACCACAGTGAGACTTGAATCAACAGTGTGGGTAAATGGGGCAGCTGGTGGTCCCTGGCAAGAGATGGGTTCTGAGCATATAAAGAGGGGTAGGGGGTGCAGAGTTTTCAGGTAGGAGAGAGGAGAGTGCTGGCAAAGCCTTTAGCTGGAGCAGGGGAACCCAGAACTGGTGAGATGATGAGGATAAAGGAGGGGGGATCGGTGAGGACTGGCTGGTGCAGGCGGGCTGGTGGGGGCCCTAAGCTGCAAGATTTGACTGGGGCAGATGTGCCAGGCCAGTGTGGCAGGCGGAGAGGGAAATCTGGGAGGGTGGCGTAGGGATGGGGTGGCGGGAGCTTTGTGGACCCCCTCTGCTCCCAGACCACATCAGCCTGGCCACTGTGTCTACTGGGATGAAAGTTTTTGGCATGTACTTGAGGCAAAGCATCATTTTATTCTGCCATGGGCACGGTTCCTGCCTCTTCTCCAGATTCAAAGGTTTAAAAAATAGGTAAAACATGCGCTTCATTTGTAAGACCCTCTGCCATGCATATGGCAATGGTCCCCCTTGCCTCTGGACCTTGACCCTCCTCATACCCAGGCCTCAGGCTCTCCTCCTTCAACTCTCTTGTATGGGCAGGATTGGCAGCTCAAGCTGGCTCACCACCCTGCTTCCTCCGTTTGCAACCGCCCCTGCTTTGCTTTTGAGTCTGTCTGGGAGAAAGCACAATTTCCAACTGGAGGAGCCAAAGAGATGTACGGGGAGCAGCAGGAGGGAATTGGCACCAAAGGGTCCTCTGCAAAGCAGCCGCGGCGGAGATAAAGCCAGAGGATCTTTTTGCCTAGCCGGCGACGTGCTAATTGGCTTTCCTTCCTAGCAAACTTTGCAAATGATGCTCTTTAAGTCGTCGGCAAGATAAACAGTTGCTGTGGCAGGTGTGCCGAAAGCGCCGTCTGGATGTAATTAGACGTGTTCGTGAGAGAGCATCCTGGAGACATTGAATGGTGCTGCTTGTGCCGGGCTCATCCCAGGGGTATTCGCCCTGCTCCCCCCGACCGCTGCAGTGGGCAAGGCTGCTTTTGGAAAGCGTTGGTCGCTTCCAGTCAAATCAAGGGGACGTGAGGTGGGAATCTAGCTGGTGTTGGTTTCCTACAAGTCTAGTGGAAATCAAGCTGGGGAAAAGGGAAAGGTGGAAAATTCCTCTCCGACATGTCAGTCTCTCCATGGGAGAAAGAAGGGGCAGCCACCCAGGCTGGATGCCGCGTGACCCATCACCACAGCCCACATAGCAATGTGCTTCTCGTACACCTTTCTCTGACCCCAATTCTCGCATCAAAGAGAAGTCCCCAAGTGACAACTTCTCTTTCCTGCAAGGCCAGGTCACTTCCAGTTTTATTGCTGTATTTGCTGTGGGGTTTTACTTGGTCTCTTGTACCAAAGACACTCATGTTCAGGTTGCACTGACTTCTTTTTTAAATCTTGAGTCTCTCTGCTGCTTTCATGGATTGATTGAAGCATTACTTGTCTGTGTGTGATGCTGGGAGGCAGCAGCTGTGGCTTTGCAGGCAGTGAGCTGGAGAAATGGGAGAGGTGCAGCTTTGCAAGGTTACCCTTATGGGAGAGCTGAGGTTGAAAAGGAGCCTGAGGTCCCCATTTCACCTCGTGGCATCGCTGCTGAGCTGTTTTGCGGTAGGGTTGCAACATCAGATATTAGGAAAAAATTCTTTACTGAAAGTGTTAAAACATTGGACCAGGCTTCCCACAGAAGCAATGGAGTCTCCAACCCTGGAGGGATTAAAAATATGTGTATATGTAGCACTTCAGGACATGATTTAGCAGGCGCATTGAGGTTGGGCTAACAATTGGACTGGATGATCTTGAAGGTTTTTTCCAACCTTAATAATTCTGTGGTTCTGTGATTCTGTCTCCTGGTGCTACCTCTTGTCTCATCAGGACCCGGTGGTCATCACCAGTCCCAGAGAGCCTGGTTTGAAAATGCCATTCCTGATTTTTGTGGGCCCTTTATGTAGGAGCATGCTAAACAGTGCTACCATTTCAGAAGCCTTCTTTCAGAGAGACCCTTCTCTCCTGGGGAACCTCGGGATTTCTTTGAGGCTTTGGATTCTTTCCTCTTTGCTTCTCTCTGTTGTTTCACTGCTCTGTCAAGCAGTTGTTAAAGCTTCCAGGGAATGAATTCCAGGTGCTCTGCGGGGAGTACAAAGCTGTATATTGGCTGGGATGAGATTGTAGCACCCTGAGAAGGCAGCTGCCTCCGTGGGCACTAGCTCTCACCCAGCAGTGCAGGACAGGGACAAGTGGGAACCACCCATATCCAGCTGAAAAATGCAGGAAGCATTTAAACACTCATGATCCCATGTGAGCTAAGGATACCAGCTTGTATAGCTTTGAAATCTTGTCATGGTGAGGCTTCCCATAACTCCAACTGCGAGCAGACAGGGCTGCGCTTCATGTACGTGGTGTGGAAGAGGTACCTTATCACATCCATGAGTGCAGCATGACCAGTAGTAGCTCCTGCCTGGAAATGCTCAGTGCTAAAAGAGTGATTTGCGGTGAAACGCTGTGGCGGAGCTCAGACGTATGCTGTCGGTGCTTGGCTTCCCTTAGTGCAGGTGGCCAGGAGAGGAGCTTGGCTTTAAACCTGCTGTGGGAGCCAGGTATGCCTCAGAAAACTAGCCTCAGGAAGGGGTCCATCGCTTGGAAGCAGCTGAGCTAGGAGAAGACAGCAGCACTTCTCCCGGCAGCACTGGAGAATAGGAATTGCATAAAGCAAAACCTAGTTTTGCTGCAGCAGCAGAACAGGAGGCCTCCAAACAAAGACAGTGTTCCTGGGCAAAGAGGGGAGGAAACTGGAAAAACTTGATGATGCATGTAGCAAAGAACAAGGTGCACACCTGGCTGTCCTCCTTCTGTGTACCGGCAGCTTTTCATAGGGGTCTCATAGGTGATTTAATTATCCAGTGGGACAATACAGTGCAGATGGAGGAGCTGCTGTGGGAATGAAGGATCAGCTTTGCAGTGGGGTCAGGACAGGCAAGGACCTGCTTTTCTGCATCACTTCATCCATGCATCTATGGGCTGGGATTCCACCAGGGCACCTGATCTGCTGCCAAGTCCCTTCATCCAGCATCTCCTGCCCTGTGGCTCCATCAGAGAGGGAGGCAGCAGCAGTTTGCACTTGGTTCAGTGTGTCAGGAGGCTTCGCTCCTGCCTTGCCCTCCTGTGCATTCATTTGCTAATTTTCAGAGGTTACCGAGGAGACGTTATTGATGATGATGATGATGATAATGGTAATAGGGGAGATAGGTGGCAGATTAATTCCTGAACTCTCTAACAGGATTTAAACTAACAAGAGAGCAGGGCTTTTTTCTTCCCTCTCTCCATTCCCTTCCTCCTTTGAGATATTTCCTGTGCTGGGGATAACAACACCAAGGAGTGTTAAATTGGCTCTGAATGTCCACCCCTGGCTGTCCACATTCTTGTAACGATTTCATTAGCTTGAATTATCCACGTTATTTTCTTGTAATGGGATTAGCCGTACTGGAGTCAGCTGAAGTCCTGGAGCGGGAGGCGGGAGGGACCTTCTGCTGCGTATTTCATTAACTCTCTCATGCAGGGGGTGGAACTGGCCACGGCTCAGCCCAGGGGCAAAACCATTTGCCAGGGTCTTGCGTTCCTAAAGGAGGAAGAAAGAAAAAGGACCATTGTTATTCCCCCCCCTATATAATCAGCAAATCAGCACAGAACCAGAGACATAATTTGTTGGGGGAGGGAAGGTCCTATATGGGGGCGAGGGGGGAAGAAATGATAAAATGAAGACGACCATTGCCAAGCGATTGATTGAATTCTGCTGGGCTGACGTGTGGCTGCAGCCTGCTGCTGGGGAAGAGGTTGTGCAAGCAAGGGAGGAAAAGGGCTTCTGTCTCATTTGGACTCGTCATCCCTGCCCAGAGCCATTTCTGATGAGCGGTTACGCTGCCTGGCTCATTCGCTTGAGCTCTGTCCTAGGGCTGCCAGCAGTCATGAGGAGGGATTTAGGCAGCAGCAGGGCTTGGGGATGAGAGGGCAGTGCGAGGAGAGAGGAGGAGGTGGTGGCAGTAGATGGTAACTTGGCAGCCTTGGTTTTCATGATCAGCTTTCCAACCTGGCTACTTTTAGCTTGTTTCTCTTGAATGGATGTAAACTAGAGAGAGGGGTTTAGGGCCACACCATGCAGTGGGACATCTGTTCATGTCTGGAGAAACGTAAGGGTGGTTTCTTTTGTTTGGTTTCCAATAAGGTCTGCTCTTCTGGCAGTGGACAGCAGTTGGTCTTTCCAGCCATCGCATGGATTTGTGGTATAGGCTGTGCTTTCTCCTACAGAACTTGGCAACCCAAGAGTGCTGGATCAGCTCATAGCTGAGGGTGCACCAAGATCAACCATGATAAATGCATCTTTGTGTTTGGGACTTGAAAATAACAACCAGGCCTGGACAGGTCTTGGCCTCTCCTAAGGAGCTTGCAGTTTTGAGGGAGCAGGATGAAATGGAGGGGACACTTTCCAGCTGGGTAACGTTTATCCTGGTCTGGAAGTACCTGTCCCAGGAGTGAGCGTGTACAGCCGTCATGGCTGCCTGGGGAGCCAAACCTGGACACTGGTGACTGAGCAAGGATAGGGAGAAACTTGGAAGCTAGGAGCAGAAACCCCAACAAAACCCTATGTGAAAAGAGGTGATGCAGTCAGTGTCAGAAGATGGTGCTGGCGCTCGTGTGCCTGGTGATACTGGGGTGGAAGTACAGAGGATTTGGGGCTGTGAGAGTGATGATGGAGTGGGAGGGAACTTTGATGGAAGAGGGTTTATGGAGACCTGTATCACTGTCCTCTGGCTGCTTGGCTGGTGTAGATGAGGGATGAACAAGAACCTTTCAGTAAACAGGCAAAGCCAAGTGAGCAGTGTGTTGTCTACCGAGCTAGAGTGCACTCTGTTTAATAGCAATATAATGTCCCATAATTAGCAGGCAAAGGACTTGCCTCCCAGCTGGCCTGTGCCAGAAGGATATAATTACAATCCCAAGGAGTGATGTTCCTCTGACCTGCAGCCAGCTTGCAGCGTACGTCTTACAGCGTGGAGGAGAAATGTACTTCTCTTCCCTCTGTTCAGCCAAGGAAGCGAGGGGATGGTGGCAGCACCACTGAAAAAGCTGCCAAAGCCATGTAGAAATGCTGGATCCCATGTGGGTGGGAGGGAGGGGATGTCCCTTCTGGCATCTCTGGGAATGTTGTGTGTTTCTGCTGAGCTTGGGGTGGGTGACTCGCTGAGGGAAAGGTTGGGGCTGTCTTCATTCTGCAGCTGTGTGGATCGTTGCTCAGCCAGTGCCAGGACAGGCTTTTAATGATTTCCCAGTAAATCTGGATCTGTACAAAACAAAGGTTCTCATTTAGGAAATATCTTAGTTGCAGCATTTGTTTGGGGCTGTCACCCCTTCCAGCCAACGGCATGAAAACATGCCAAGCCTGGGAGAGCGAGCACAGGCGTGAGGATGAATTTTGCCAGCCTGGCTGGTGGGCTGCCTGCGGCACATGGGGAGCACAGGCAGAGGGAAAGCAGGAGAGCCACATCCTCCAGACCCACCCCACACCTCTCCATGCACTCTGAGCTCTGACCCCTGCTCGGGATTTCAGAGAACAGATGATTGGACCCTGTTTTTTTTGTGAATATGTGGAGAAAGAAGCTGGGAGGCAATGGAGCAGCCGTGTACCTGGCAGGTTGCTGCAGGCTTTGCAAATCTGCCACCTTCATGGCAAAGTTCTTGCTCTTTGCTTTTGCCCTCCTGGAACAGCCTATATGAATTGCGAGCAGCTCCATGAGGTCGTTTATACAAGACATTTGGTTTTGCCACACCCCTTGGCTGCACTTGTTACGGCTGAAATCGCAGCCTGGTGCGATGCCACCAAGAACTGTGGGGAAGCCGTGCCAGTAACGCAGCCTCAGGCCAGGCACATGGGTCTGGTGAGGACACGACTCACCAGAAAGGAGGTTACAGTCTTCTGCAGTTAACTGGGCTGACTACAAACAAGTCAATGTCTCGAGAAGGAAAGGGCTTTGCTCTCACGACTGCCAGGTCCTTTAGTGCTTGTGCTGTGGCTGAGCCCTGATGCAGGGGCTTGCAAGCACTTGGAAAAGGCATGGGTGACGATGGGTACAGATCTAGAAGTCACTCAGGTTTTACAGTCACACCAGCTCTGGGGACTCCTCTGTAAATCATTGTGTTCAGGGTGAGGAGCCTGGCACGGTGCTGTGCTCCGCGCCAACAGCAGGGTTTGATGCCAGCGCTTTCTGATCTCCGTCCAGTTTGCTATGGAGAGAGACGTCAGCTCCAAGAGGAACCCCTACCCCTGGAACGCATGCTGTGTTTTCACGCCGTTTGCTTCCATCAGATCTTTCCCTACTGGAAGGGGTAGGAGGTGGCAGGAACACCAGTTTGCAGTGAGCCCCTCTGCAGCCACCCCCACCCCTGGGGAAGCACACGTTTTAAGGCAGCGTGGTGGGATCTTACAGGCGAGCTGCAGTTCAGCAGCCTGTGTAGAAGCTGCTTTCTTCTCTCTCCTGTCATTTCGCTTGGGTTTCACCCAGGTGACAAGCTGCATCCCTTTTCCTTCTGCCATCCCCACTCCTGTGGCTTTGCCTGTGGCAGCTGTGGCACGATGTGTGCGTGACCATCTTGGAGCTGGAAGTCTGCAGCATCGATGCAGCCAGCATGGGAGCGAACACGGCAGCACCTGGCTTCCCCAGGTGCCAGGAGCCTGGCACTGCGGGGGGTAATTGGGTTCCCTCCTCCTCTGCCTCTCTCCTCCCAAATCCAGAGGAAATAATTGGAAAAGAGAGGTGTGAGTCTCTGCCTGGCGCTGGAGAGGAGAACATTAAAGGCCCAGGCTCTCCACTTCATTCGCAGCTCCTGAGATGGTAATTGCTGTGTTGTGGTTTCTAATTAGCGCCACAGTGGGAGGGAGGGTGTTTCACTGTGCAGCCCCAGTGGGGTCAGCCCTGTCTCTGCTGAGCCTCTCGGCTTTCCTCACCCCCCTGCTTTGCCTACTCCCTGTTAGAAGCTGCACTGTCGCTTCCTCTGATGGACCCATATCTGTGGGAGCCCGTAGTGGGCACCACTTTCCTCCCCATCCCTAGGGAGATGCCTGCAGCCAGCACCACTCCAGATTAGGTCCCCACCTCCTTTGCGTATCTCCCAGCATGGGTGTTTCAGACCACTCTGAGCTGATGAGAAGGGAAGAGCCAGCTTCTCCCACCTTTGCCCAGGATGATGTGGGTCACCCCAGCTTCCCTCTGGCACCCCAACACTGTGATCTGTACCGGTCTTTCTCCTGCTGGGCACCTCCTTGCCCATTCTGTGTTGAGTCTTGGTGTCAAAGGGAGACACAGGGTGTTTTAGTGCATAGAGCGGGTGTTGTCTGAGACCTCCTCCCTTTTAGCAAATATTGGGCTCCCCCTGGGCACTGCCCATAATGATTTCCACTTAGGTTAGAACAAGCACTCCCTTGCCCATGCCACCCACCGTCCTAGCTAGACGATCATCTTCTTGAGCCAAGAGCAATCTTGTTACCTCTACCTTAACCCAGCTGTGGCATTCCAGAACCTATAGGTTCTGCAGAGGCACCTGCACCCCCTACTGGAGGACACCCGGGTCACTGGAAACCCCGCAGCACTCCTGCTGCTCCTGGAGCCGAGCGTTCCCACCAGCCAAGGCTGCTTCTTGCCTCCACTTGGGTTTGTTTGTTTGTTTGCGGAACACCAGCTCGAAGGGGGCAGGAGAGAGAGAGGGAAGGAAAGCACTGAGGAGGAGACGTGCAGATTCATTTTGAGGCTTCATAATGGTACATTTACACACCACGTTGCCTAAGGAAATTGGGTAGATGAATGCCTGGTCATGCTGCCAGTGCACCAGGTTAACTCCCAGGATTTAGCTTATATCATTTCACAAGAGCGTTTATGGCCTTTACTGTGTTTATTCCCAGGTGCTCTTTGGCACTGCTGCATCCCAGACTCCTTTTGTGTATGCGTGCGTGTGTGTAGATTTTCAAATCAAATAACACATCTATTCAGACCCAGTCCACATTAAATATTTATTGCCTGCAGTTTGTGCATATGTGTTTGATAAATGGGCGTGAGAGGAGGAGAAGGAGAAGTAGGAGCTCAGATGCAGAGAAAACATCGGCTTTGTCTTGGAATCTCTCCAGGGGATGGCACTGCAGAGAGGTGTCCGGCAGGCACTGCCTTTGGGTCTGTTTTCAAGCCTTTTGGACAAGGTCCAAAGCTGGTGGGACGGCTGTGTGCTTTGATGCTCAAGTGACAAGTTTCTTCAGCAAGGAGAGGTGTTCCATGACAAGTTTTCTGCTGGGCCATGTCCAAGCACAGATGCTGCCATCCCAACCCCATACCCTGCAGATAAACAGGAACCCCTTTTCTTCCCCCGTTCCTTACTCTCTGTCCCATTGGCACTTGGAAGTTTGTCTGAAATGCTGCTGCATCTGGGGGTTGTTGTGTAGGACTTAGCTCTGCTGAATTCACCCATCTCCCTTTATACATTTAGGAAGCTTAAATAAAACCAGTTTGTTCTGGCTCCTGAAAGAGGCTGAGTGGCTGGCAGCAGGATGGGAAGTGTGGGTACCAAGTGCAGCATTAAAGGGAGGAAATCCACTCCTAAAAATTATGTCCAGCATCTGAGGAGCAGAAGGCTGACACCATTGCAGACACAGTGCACACAATAGGCTATTCTGGAAAAAAAATAGGTCCCTGTGGGGCTGTGCTCTGGCTTGTACCCATATTGTGTACACTTCAGCTCCTCTTCAAAGATGCAAATAAATCTGTTTGCACGGTGGTGGAAACAGTGCTGCCTCCTGGTAACCTGAAGATGCCTCTTGTCTGCCCTGAACAGAGCACAGCGTGCAGGCTGGGTCCTTGGTTTCTGCAGGTCTCCTAAAGGGAGGAGAAACATAGTGGTTCTATTAAAGAAGTTTTTTGCTTTTTTAAGGTTTGGGACTGGAAAGGATGACCCTTACAACCCAAGTTGAGTTTTTAGCTGTTACCGAGTGCTTTGGACATGAGGCTTACAGGGAAGCAGAGCGGCTGCAGGATTCCGCTCACCTCAGCACTGGCAAGCCTGGAGCCTGGTTCTGCAGCTGATACTGCCATGGCTTGTGATAAAGAAATGGTTCTTCCCTTGATCTCACAGTGTCTTTGCTTCTCCCTCTCTGATTCACAGCACCTTTGGAGAGCTGAAGACCGTCCGGCTGCCCAAGAAAATGGCAGGAACAGGATCCCACCGTGGCTTTGGGTTTGTGGATTTCTTCACCAAGCAGGATGCCAAGGTGAGACATAGACTTACCACATTCTCCTGCCCCTCTGGCACCCTTCCAGTCTCGTCTCCGTCCAGGAGGGGAGCCTGGAGGCTCTTTTCCTCTGAGACTTAGCCCAGATTTGGGGCAGACAGTTAGCATTCACCAGCAAAGCTGCACTGAGGCTTCAAAAGCAAGGTGAGAAGGGATAGCTTTCGCCCAACGTGACACATCAGGAAAACCTGAGCACGTGTGGCATCTCCACCACTGCCTTGGTTTTAGGGGAGTTTCGGTTATTGCGGCTATTTACTGATTTGGAAACTGCTCAAGTCAGTTCATTCCTCTGAGTGTTTTGAGGCCCACTGTGATCAGCATTTTTCAGGTAGTGAATGTAACAAAAGACCAATAGTTGTGAATTGGTCAAAAAGATGGGCAAAACCAGAGGGAGGACTGTGTCTGCTTCACCTTGCTGAACACAAGAACAAAGACCAAGTTGTGTAATCCAGTCGTTGTCCTGGTCCAAAGAAAGAACCTAGCTGTGCTGGGGTGGCCAAGAATGCTTTCTCAGTGTGGTTTGCACTGACTATTTGATAGTGACATGGAAAACATTAACAGCAGACAGCGGGGCTTGGGAAACACCTTTCTCAGCACCAGGAACTGAGCTCCTGAAGCCTGCAGGTTGAAAATATGTTTTGCTTTTACCAAAAAATGCAAAAGCCATCATTAAGGGGGCCTACAGGAAAGCTGGGCAGGGACTCTTTTCCAGGCAGTGCAGTGATAGGACAAGGGGCATCAATTTTAAGCTGGAAGAGGGAAGATTTAGATTAAATCTTAGGAAGAAATGTTTTCCTCTGAGGGTGGTGAGGCACTGGGACCGGTTGCCCAGAGAAGTCATGGATGCCCACTCTGTCTGAAGGTGTTCAAGGCCTGGTTGGATGAGGCTTTGAGCAACCTGATCCAGTGAGAGGCGTCCCTGCCAGTTGCAGGGGAGTTGGAACCATATGATTTTTAAGGTCCCTTCCAACCCAAACTGTTCTAGGATTCTATGGTTCCAATATCTTGACACTTTTGCGATCTGCTCGTATATGCACTTCATGCTGCAAATTGTTCCATAGTGTTTTAGGTCAGAATAGTTTGCTCTTCAAAATGTTCTATGCTATTGGATGTTTTTCAGCTTTCCCATGTGTTTAAATTCCATATTTGCAGAAGAAGCAAGGGGTTTGTGGCCTGTCTGATAGTATCCTGCCCTTCCACTTTGCCTGAGGTTCAGGATGAGGCTGGACCATGCATGGTCTCCAAAGCACTGGGCAAAAAGAGGGTCCTCGGCTCTGCTGTGAGCTGTTGGGTGGGCACTCCCGTGCCAGAGCAGTGCGGTTTTGTCCCCACTGCTGGCTCCTGGCGATTTGTTCGGTGTCTGGAAGAGAAACGATTGTGGGCATAAGCCAAGGGATGTTGTTGCTGAAGGGAAGAGACCCCATGGCTCCAGTGACTCCTCTAGACTCCAGATTTTCAAGTCTGTGAGCAGAGAAGAAGGAGAGAGAAGGGGGAGCAAGTGTAGCCTGTGTTTATGTTTTTAGACAGGATTCATTGATCCAGCATCTCAAGGGACTATTAGATCATCCTTTCCAGTGTGACCTCCCGTAGAACACAGTACATAGAGTTTCTTTGTTAGTCCTATATTGATCCTAATTCAAACTTCCTTCCGCTCAGCATTCATCCTCCCATTGGGGACCGGCTCACTGGGCAGCGTGAGGTGTCCCAGGAGCATGATTCCCTCCCCAGGCAATGAGCTGTGCCTGCAGCTCTGCGCAAACCCCAGCTCTGGGCAGCATTGCTTTAACTTCTGCTTCACAACAGAGTCACTCAGGCTTTGTTCTTGTTTTTTTTAGTTAGTCTTTTCGTATGGAAGCTTTAAGCGTTTGATAGAAAGGTGCATACAGGGACCTCTCCGGTTCTTTACTGCTGCTGGCTTTGGAATGAGACAGCACCCCCTTTTCTGCTTGCTTTCTGGAGGAAATGGCGAAGTCTTAGTGTCTGCATCCAGTCTCTCTTCAGCCACTTGGGGACCCTGTGGCTGATTCTATCTGCACTGGACAAATCGAGTTCTCAGCAGGGGGAAACCCATCTTTCTCTGGTGAGCGACAGCAGCCAGCTGGAAGGGAGAGAGCTGTGCAGGATGCTTGCTCAGGGCACTGTTCTCAAAGCTCACAGGTGCCATGGGAGGTGAGCATGCAAGGAGTGAGCTATCCTGCGGATATCCCCCCTTGCTTGGGGGGTGAGTCTTCTTTTCCAGCAAAGCAGTTCTTCCTTCGTTTTTTTTTCCCACACTTGTCTCTTTGAGGGATTTAATTGTCTCACAAGTGGCACATCAAGTATACTCCATTGGCCGTCTGGAAAAGGATGCAGTGTATTGATGAGTAGGATCCTGAATATTGTAAACACGAACATAATTGACTTAGAGTTTATTGCTAAGTGAAATGAGAGAAAGGGGGAGTGGGCCTGGAGATCTCTGAGCTGAATAGCTGTGACTGTCAATGACGTTTTTGCTCAAAGTGGTAATCTGGAAATCGCTTATAAGCATCTTATAAAACATGATGTTTTTGTAATAGAATAGTTCAGGTGGCTTTGTTGGGCATTTAAAGCCTGTGACCTCCCGTGTTTGTCTTTCTCTGAGCAGTCACAGCTGCTGTGGGAGTGTGGATGGAGTTTTTTCCAAAGCTGGGAAAGAGATGTGGGCCTCCCTTTCTGAACTCCCTGCTTCTGTGCCTGCAGACCTGTCCCAGCAGGCTACATTTCATCTCCTTGGACTGTCCCGGTGCTCTGCCATCCACTCAAGGAGGGCTAGTCCTGCCAAAAGGTGCTGTCGTGGGAGGGGTGAGCACCCAAGCCACCCTCACCATGCAGTGGGTCACCTTGCCTGCAGGAGAGGGGATGTTCAGGCAGGTCACAGGGTGCTGCTGGTGGTTGCATCCTCTCCCCATCATCTGCTCATCCTTCAGAGCCCCAGTCTCATGCCTGGCTTTCCCACGGTGACGTCTGCAGTTGGGGCTGCCTCTTGGGTCATTTGACGGCTCCCAGGGTGATGGATGGACCTTGACTGGCAGTGTTACACCACCATCAGATGAAATTAGCAGCCCTCTCTCTTCTCTGTTGCAAGCATTTAGCAGATCACAGCACGCACATATGCGAAGCCGGGAAACAGGGAGGAATCCACATCAAAGACTGCAATGGAAGGGACAAAGTCATATTCACAAAGAGGGTTTGCATACCCACTGGTCAAGCTAGGAGTGTGTGGAAACTGGAGAGTGAGAAGGGGAACTTCAGTCTGCTGGCAATAACAGATTAACTCCAGTTAAGGAACATTAACCATTTGACACGTTTCCTGACGTTCCTGTGCAGAACAGTTGTGGTATTGTTTTTATTTTTGAACTATTAAGCGGAAGCCGAGTTTCCACTTTTCTCCCTTGTCGATATAAAAATACATCTGGTCTCCAAATAGAAATTGCCCATTTGGGAAAGACAGTCAACCCTTTAAAAATGCACACACACGGAAGGAAAAATCCTTGTGTGCAGCTGGTGTCGCAGAGAGCATCCTCAGCTGGGACTGGTTCTTGCAAGCAAGGGAAATTCATCAATCTCCTAATGTTGTTGACCCTTTGTCCCTCTAATGACTCCAGCCTGGAGGCTCTTCGGCTTGAGTATTTAATAGGGCAAGGGGGATTCTATAGGCAGAGCAGCACTGTCCTCCAAATTAATGTGGTATTTGGGGATGGAGCCGTAGCACTTGGGGTCCTGCTGTCTTGATCTCTGCCTTTCCAATGCCCTGGCACAGCAGGCTCTTCTCCAGAGCAGTGTCCATCTTGTCCTGGCACCCTGGGCTTCATGTGAGTTTATCAGCCACCTCTTAATTTTGAAATTCTCTTTCTGAATCCCACAAACATTTTTAAGCTGCTGTTCCAGCTTCTCCCATTCCTCTCACTGCCTGGGCTGTAGCCCTGCCCTAGCTGTACTCACAGCTAGTGATGAAATCCTACCGCACTGAGCCTTGACTTTAAACTCGAACCAAACTCTGCAAAATCAGACTGAGAACGGTTTGGAAATGACACTTTTAAGCATACTCACATCACAGAGAAGGCCATGAGGTTTTCATGCATCCCCTAAAGCATTTGGAAAGCAAAAGAGACTTGTGAGGAGGTTTGCCAGGGCTCTTCAGCTTTCGGTGTTACCTGGCAGTGGGTGTATTACCAAATGCAGCAGCTTTAATGAAATTGTTTTTGACAGTTAAGGATATCAAGCTTTGTGTGGTGGGAGCCTCCCTTTTCTTAAAGGAGTAGGATAACGTGAAGCCATGGTATTAGAGCTCTTTGCTGGTGAGCCTCTCTTGGAAGAGCAGACACCACACTTCTCTTTGTCCCTCGTTCAGATACAGCTAAACAAACCTCTGGTTCTGGTTCTTTGGTCTTCAAAGGAGATGTTGTGAGATATTTGTGTGGAAGAGCTGCACCCTGAGAATAGCTCCCACCTCCAGCCCCACTTCCTTTGAAAGCCAGTCCACTTGTCCTCATTTCATATGTCTCATCTAATTGAAATATATTTTTTCCCTACCTACCTTTTCATTTGAAATAGCAGCAGTGGCAGATTTCCTCTTCTCGTTGGAAGATTTCCAGTAGTGTGGATGTATGGGGATGGCATTTCTCTCCTTCATCCCTTTGTCTTTTAAATCGTCAGTGGCTTCTCTTTTCTTTTCCCCTGAAAAAGTCTTAATTCCTCTCAGAGCAGTGAAGAGCTAAGTTTTATTTTTAGATGGTTTCCAAATGAAGTGACATTCAGTTTATTTTCACCTGAAATGCATGGCTTCTCTTCTGCAGCCCCAGCCCCAGGAGCCCACCTGAAAGACAGGGCTGTGTGGAGTGTGGGTCCCAGCATGATGTTTTCCACCTGGGCTTGAGCAGTGGTGGGCTGGGAGGGTGCCTGCAGTCTCATCCTGAGTTTTGCTTCATTGCCAGAGCAAACCAACTCATTTTGGGAGTGCAGTTGGCTGAGAAGGGTCAGCATTCCCAGGATGCTGGTAAATGTGTCCCCTCCCAGCAGGTTTCTTTCATGCAATGCAACTTGATGCATCTGCCTTCCTTCTTGCTCTGTGACCTTTCCCAGTGCTCCCCTCAGATCTAGAGGAGGCCTCATCCTGGACTGGGCTGAGCAGCTCTGTGTACCCGGTGGGGCGTGGAAGCAATCCTGCAACGAGGAGGATATGGCAGAGCAAGATGCTTTGAGGATGAGAGCCCACCAAGCGCCGCGCTTTGCTCCGTGATTGTAGGCATGTTCAGCAAGGTCTGCTCTCTTCTGTGACCTGCTTCAGGTTGCTGGGACCGTATCCCATCTTCCAGCCTTCCTCTCCCTTGTACTGCAGGAAGTGAGAAATTAAAAAGTATAAATTAACAAATGAGACCCTGCGATTAGAGCTGCAGTTGTTTGCCAGGCTTTGGAAATGGCTCTTTGTGCCAACGTAAACAGCCATCACAACTCCCTACTGCCACCTCCCCCCGAGTGTTTATTTAAGCCAACACATTGCTCTGCTAATTGGATACCATTCCAAGTGAAAATAGGCCTTTAAAACAACAGCAGCGGCAAATAAAAACAGCTGTAGCTGCAAAAGCACCAGCCAGGCTTGCAACCCTTCAGAGAGAAAAGGAGGCGCACTGTCCTGCCAGGGTCAGCCCCAGGGAGCTGGCGAAGGTGGGGAGTCTTGGTGATGCTGCGGAGAAGTTGGAATTGGTGCTTCTCCTTTCTCTTTTTATATTGGATGAGAATTACATGAGTGAAAGGAAGGGAAAACACAGGCTACCAAGTGCTGGTCACTAGAAATAGGGGTTTTTTTGAGTTTCATAACACATCAGCTCAGGTGGGGTCCAAGGAGCAGTCGCAGGCAGGCAAAGCCCCTTGCAGGAAGAGCCTCTGCCTAAAGACTTGACACACCCTGATGAATCAAAATTTCCATTTGGCAGAGGGCTCGGAGAAGAGATCTGTGCTTCTCCAGGACAGCTTCAGTGCTGCTATGGGGCCTCCAGAAGGGAGGGTACATCCCTCTTGGACAGGAGGATGTGTTTCAGTGGTCCTAGAGCTGCCGTTATGTGTTCCAGGGATGTGAGTTTGAGATCTTAGTAATCCTACTTAATCCCAGCCTTAGCTGGCGTTTTTAAAAGATCATTTTGGTCTCCTCTTCTTGAACTTGATGATCTTGGAGGTCTTTTCCAACCTAAACGATTCTGATTCTGTGATTCTGAGTCACTGTTTCCTGAATGCCTCTGCTGGTGGCCTACAGATTCAGAAAGCCATCTGAGCTACTGTGCTGGCTGGCACGCTTGTGTTCCACACCAGTGAGAGATTATAGCTGTACAGATGTTATTAAGCAGGATCTGACAATGAGGAAACCTCTGCATTTCTATAACACACAGGCAAAAAAAGAAGGGGACTTTGGCATAGTCCAAATGGAATGCTTGGGCTCAGCGATCCAGTGGGTCCTTTCCAACCTAGTGATTCTATGATAGGCTTCTGGCAGTGCCACATTTACTGCCGCTATGGTCAACATCACCAAACAGTTGGTGAGAGGAAGGCAGCTTTCCTCGGCGAGGTTGGGCTTCTTGAAATTCATTGCCCCTGAGCAGAAAGCAACCTGCCTACTCTCTGCATGCCAGCAGAGAACAGGATGGGTGGAGAGTCACGAGGTTGCTCTGCCCGTGCTAATCCAGCGCTGCTGCACTGCCCATGAAGGCCCTGGTTTGTGGTTGAACCACCTAATGCTGTTACAAGTCTCGACAGCCTTTCCAGAGTACAGCTTTCCTGGCTCAGGTGTGGTCCCGCGGGGATACAAGGCTGCAGCCAACCTTGAGCTGCTTGCCATGCTGAATTTCAGCCCGCTCCCCAGCGAGCAGCAGCAGCCTGCAGGAATGGCGAGGGGTATGTGCTCTGCTGCAGCTATGGAGAAGATAAATGATCAAGTCAAAGCCACTGATGGAGATGAATCCTGCCCCATCAGAGCAATGTGCTGCACGTAGGATGATCTCTGGTGGCCTTCTAGAGTCAGGACAGAGGGAGGGATATCTGCTTTTCCTCACATGAGTCTGGTTTATTTTCTCCCTTTTTTTTTTTTCTCTTAATTCTGCAGAAAGCGTTCAACGCCCTGTGCCACAGCACACATTTGTACGGCCGGAGGCTGGTCTTGGAGTGGGCAGACACGGAGGAGACAGTCGAGGCCCTGAGACGGAAAACAGCAGACCATTTCCACGGTAATGTAGCAGCATCCTTCTGGCCTGTCGATACAGCCCTGGCTGGCACCGTCCCATCTGGCACGCGCTGCCAGTCCACGCCAGCCCTTTCTCTGCTGCTGCTGGCTTGCTGGAGCTGGCAAGTAGATGCTGGAGCTTGACAAGGCGAGCACAGGGGGAAGCAGGAGGGATCCAGGCCACAGCTTTGTCTGACAGCTCTCTGTCTGTGCACGAGCCAGTTAACTCTCTGTGTGCTGGCGCTACCGAGGCACCTCAATGCCACTTGCAAGCTGCAATGCTTTTGCCTCCATCCTCCTGCACCCCCAGGTGCTCCGTAGTTGGGGACAGGCTCTGTGCATACAGCACACAGATTAGAAAAGACAAATAACGTGGGTATTGGTTGAGATACGGAGAAGGCTGTTTGGATCAGCTTCCTGAGAATGACAGCTCTGCAGATAACAGCACTGCAGGCTGCTATTGACAGCCATCGACAGGCACAAATGCATTGCTTGGCAAATATTTATGTAGGAAGGGATCCCCAGGGCTGGAGGGCTAAGCTGGAGATCAATGCTCTTCCTCCTCCTGCATCCCCTTCCAGCCTCCTGTCACCATCACACACGTGCCCGTCGCCCAGGGGGTTGGCATAAGCAGTTCTGGGGCTGCACGTCACAATCCTCGGTGATGGAAAAGCAGCAAGCCTCACTTATTTAGCAAGCCTGACTCCCAATGCATTTGTGAAGTAGTGTGCACAGCATTTATTATTACAGGCTGGGGAAGGTGCAGTTTGGTGATGGAAGGGCTGAGGGTGGGTACGACCAGAGAGGTGTGGAGCATAGTGGGATATACTGGGATCTACAGGCCGATAACCAACGTGGTGCCATAAAGGAAACCAAAGGGAGCACAGTGGTGTCTAGGTGCATGTAATAGCCCAGGCACAGAACATGTGTGTGAGGCAGCAGGGAGAGCAGGCACTGCTGAGGGGTGGATGTGCCCACCAGAACCCAGTGCTGGAGTGGGGGGGACACACTCCATCACGGCAACGTGGATCTCCACCCTGGTGGGGAAGGCAGAAGGTGTGATGTTCCATGCACCCCATTTTATCTTTGGGATCTCCTTTCTTCCTTACAACTCTGCTCGGTCTAAGGGGAAAAATAGTCTTGGCTTTACAGTAGCAGCAGGCTCACAGCAGATGCCGGCTGCTGCCCGTGAGCTCAGTCACCTCCCATCTCCCCAAAGCTCTGCTTGTCTCCTAATTTCTGTCTGTGTTTGCTCCAGCCCACTTGTCCAGGGTATTCCTCACTGAGGTGGGGACTCTGGGAGAGCAGCAGAAGAGCATTTTCACATCCCAGCAGGGATGCAGCCTCGGAGCTTCGGTGGCTTCAGAGGCTGAAAAACAGGAGCAAGGTTATCGCTCCCCATCTTTAGGAACTGCAAATGTGATTGAAGGCACTTCAATCACATGAGCTGCACTCCAGCCCATCTTGAGGGGAGAAAAATAACATCCAATGACTTCAGCTCTGCCTGGTGGACACGCGCTCCTCCACTGCAAAACTGCTGGTAGCTAATCCTGCAGCAGAGCGGGATCTGCCAGAAGTGGATCTCCATAACAAAGCCTGTCTGGGGCTCCCGGGCACCAGGAGCTGGCTGGTGCCTGGGACCACGGCTCAGCCTACCCACACCACACTGGCAGGCTGGAGTTTTACAGGTGGGATTTTATTTCTTTGGGATGCCCAGCAGCCCCAAGAAGGGGAGGGAGCTCTGCCCTGTGTCTTCTGCTGTGGATGTGCAGAAGGTGACAGTGATAGCAGTAAAGAGGGAAAAACTGCTTCTACCACTCTGCCTTCAGCCACCATGGGGATTCCTTATTTCCTGCTCTGATTTCTTTATAGGGTTGAGCATTGCCATTCCATGGCAGAGTCTTTCTCTTTTTTCCCCTTACCTGAAAGTCTCCTGTGATCGTTTTGAACCTGGAGCCCTCCAACACTGCAGGCCACCCATGCTATTTAGAGATGCTTGTCTTGCTGTAGTGGCGTCGGGTGTTTGTATCAAGCTGTGTTGGCAGTGCTGTGCCATCCATACAGGGTGACATGTGGCCTCTGCTGCTTTTGGCCCTTTTCCTGGTTATTCCACAGGTATAAAAGCAACCAGGGAGCCTGCTGAGGATTTTGTACATGCCAGAAGATGATAAAGTGTTCAAGCAGGACAAAGCACTGAGACTACTGATCTCACGGGGCCTTTGGGACAAATGTCTCCCAAGTTTTATGCAATTGGAATTGAGTATTTTGAAAAGCTCCTCCTTTTTCTTCTTCCATTTCCTCTTTTCTGTGCAGCTTTTGGTTTGCTGTGAGCGCAAGAGTGATGCATGGGTGTTAGTACCTGGTGGATCTGCATGTAGGAGAGGCTACAAGGTGCTAACAGAGGGGATGAGAAGTTTGCTGTAAGGCCTGGAAGGTTGTTATCACCCAATTCTGGTGGGATGGAATGGTGACCTGCACTCCCTTGGGTCTGATGGCAAGTTTGATGTGAGCGATGAGCTCATTCTGTTCTGTTTTGCTGCCATCACAGCATCTTTCTGTTTCCTGTTTTGAAGGAGCCACCTTGATCTTTCAGGTGGGTGTCTTGAGTAGCAGTGGCCAAAATCCCTCCCCCGGTGTCCAGTGTGAACCCCATCGTTTTGTTTTAGCAAGGAAATAATTTGTGAAGTCTAGAACTAGGCTGCAAGAGACACGTACTGCCGCTGACTTCTCTCTGCTACAGTTATGCACCTTATTTCTAGCCACCATTTATAGAGATTTGGCTTCCTTTCCCAGGTCTCACTCTGATGTTAGTTGTTAGGTTAAAGAGAGGTCTGGTCTCCTAAATCTTTTCTCCGTGCAGGCGTTTGTCATGGCAATCAAGCCACTTCTGAGCCATCTTTTCAATAGGTCTAATAGGTGCGATAAAATGGAATAGGCTTCCTTCCCATTTCTTGTAGTTTTCAGATCATTCTTTATGGCTTGTTCTGAGTCTTGGTAATGTTCCAGGAGAAAGTGAAGACCCCAGAAGTGGTCACTGGCTGCTAGAGATGGCTTCAGTAATGCTGTCAGGAGTGAAGCCACAGCTCAGCCCTGATGGCTGGGACTGCAGCACTGCACCCTGCACTTGTTCTCCTGCCTTGAAGCACAGCCTGTAGGAGGTTTAAGTCTTTTGGCTCACCCCTGAGTGTACCTTCTCTTCATCATGAGGCAGGAAAGTCTTATATTAGGAAAAGAAGTGTATCAAAAGTATACCCAGCAAGTTGAGGGAGGGGATTCTGCCTTTTTACTCTGCTTTCGTGAGACCTTACCTGGAGCCCTGCACTCAGTTTTGAAGTCCTGAGCACAGGGAGGACATGGATCTCTTAGAGCAAGTCCGGAGGAGGCCACAGAGATGATCCGAGGGCTGGAGCACCTCCCATATGAGGACAGGCTAAGAGAGTTGGGATTGTTCAGCCTGGAGAAGAAAAGGCTGCAGGGAGACCTTAGAGCAGCTTCCAGTACTGAAAGGGGCTCCAGGAAAGCTGGGAAGGGGCTCTTGATCAGGTAGTGCAGGGATAGGATGAGGGGGTCAGTTTTAAACAGAAGAAGGGGAGACTGAGATCAGATCTTGGGAAGAAATATTTTCCTGTGAGGGCGAGGAGGCCTTGACCCAGGTTGCTCAGAGAAGTCGTGGCTGCTCCATCACAGGAGATGTTCAAGGCCAGGCTGGATGAGGCTTGGAACAATCTGATTCAGTGATAAGTGTCCCTGCCCATGGCAGGGGGGAAAGAACTGGATTGGCTTTGAGGTCCCTTCCAACCTAAACCGTTCAATGATTCTATGAAAAATATCAATCAGTTTATTTGAGTTTTATTGCACCCCACCATGCACTGTTAATCTGTGGGACCCTCTACTGCAAGGTAGCTGGAGAGCCAGAGTGCTTGGCCAGCCTCAAGGGAGAGCTTGGTGCTGCTGTAGATAAAGACACTTAGCTCTATGGTAAGAAGAAGCCACGGGAAGGTTGCCCAGTGGTTGGCCTGGGGGCTGCTAATGAATCTCATGATCTGGAGCCAGGTCATGGCAAACACTACATCAGGGCAGTGAGGGCTGCACTAATCTTGCCAGCAGCAACATCACGGTCCTCATTTGGGAGGGGGATCCTTTCTTTCGAAAAGAGGGATCACAAATGCCTTTAAAACCAGAAGGGAGAATACTTTAAATCCACCAAAAGAGAGGCAAAGGGATCCCAATGCCTTGCAGCTGAATTTGTCAGCCCTGGGGTGAGGAACAGATCTGGATCTGTGCCCTGCGCTGGAAGGAGCCATCTGGGATCACATCCAGACCTGCACATATCCTGCAGCCCCAGCCTCGGTCCCCCTTTCCTTCCCTTTCTTGTCCAGCACTGGGCAATGGTTGCCTGTGTGGCTCCATCCCAGCAAGCCTCGCTGGAGAAGATTTGTGAGCGAGGCGGCGATACCCTCAGCATGCGCGTGCTCCCTCTCTCTCGGGAGCTCGCAGTCCGTGCAGGGAAGGTACTTGCTCCCAATCCAGCTAAATTACTATTGACTTGTGTTCTCTGCGCTTCACAAACATTGCACTCAGCCGTCACCAGCGGGGCTGGCGGTATCCTGCCAGGGCTAACTTGGGAAGCCAGCTGTGCTGGGCCGTATTTTCCTGCTCTTTCCCATCGATCAAAGAATTAAATTGACAGATGGGGAATTTTGAGGCGAGAGGCAGGAAGGGGAAGGAATGACTTGTGGGGTTTCTTTTATAGGTAGGATGAGGTAGAAAGAGGGGATGCAGAGGCTGCAGGGTGGGTGAATGAGAGGTGCATGGAGAGGGGGTCTGGACCACGTTTTGTTTGTGAGAGCATTTCTGGTAACGTTCCCCAGGCTCAGCACAGGGCTATGGGATGGGTGGAAAGCAGTGGAGCCCCACTACAACTGTCTTGTTGTTTAGTGGTTTTGCTGGAAGCACAGGATTTGCAGGGGAAGGCATTCTCCCCTCTGAACCCGATCCTCATGCCCTCCCTAGCTGGGTGGGAAGAGTCTTCCCCATCTCCATCCCCTTTCCCAGGTCACTCTGCCGTTGGCCACAGCCCCCGAGCTGCTCGTTTTACCTCTCAGCTGCATTACAGACCCGCCGCACTTGCCCTCACCTCCCAGCCTTTTGGGCTCCCTTTTTTCTCCTTTCTTCTATTCCTTTTTTTTTTCTGATTTATTTTTTCAGAGAGCATCTGTAACTAATGCAAACACATGCCGGAGCCGGAGAGTAAAACCCTGCAGGATTAGTGTGGCATCCGCAACCCTGCCACGTTCTAATCCCGTGGTAATCCCCCTCTCGGCCCACCCCTGCCGGCTTTGGCTATTGTTTAAAGGAAGCAAATGGGATCGTTAGCGGGCAAACCTTAACCAGCTTGGAGCAGCAGAACGGAAGTCGAACAAATTCGCTTCCCCACCCTCCCGGGGTTATTTTTTCCCCTTTTCCTCCTTGTTAGGCAGACGAGGGGATGCTCCAGCGCTCCCCAGCACCACTGTGGCTGAGCTGGTGAATCCAGAGCACGTGACAGGGGCAGTTTGCCCTGCGAGCACGCTGCCCACACCACAGCAGTTCCCATGGGTGCACTGGGATGCTCCCTCAGCCCCCAGCACCCCGTGCCCAGCATCCCACACCCAGCATCCCCTCCACCGTGCAAGCCCCATCATCGCCTCCATGCAGGCTCTTTGTAAGGGGCATGTTTGGGTTGTGGGGAAGGGATGGTGGGTAGAGGATGCACTCTTCCCTGCTGTGGATTTGGGAGCTGGGACAATGTTTGATGCTGTTTCCAAGCCCCAGGCATGAGGCTGGCTGGAGGAGCAGGAGCTGGGAAGGATAAGTGTCGAGCTGGCACCTTCCTCCAGGGTCTTCCTTTTGCCTTTGGATGATTGAACCAGGAAGAGCCACTGGAGGGTCCCGGGGTGGCACCTTGAAGCCCTCTCAATTCTCTTAAGCTTAATGGGGTGGGCACCACCGACACCCCCATCCCCACAGTCCCTGGTGGGAAGGGAGGCAGGTTCTGGCGCTTTGTCAAGGAATTAATTGAAAAATAAAATCATTAGATGGGAACTCCAGAAATGCAAAATTGTGGGGAGCTGGGGGGGAGGCGGAGGGGGGGATGTGAGCTTTTGTCAGGTTAATTTCTTCTGTATTGATGTTTTGTGACATTTACTTGTTGTTTATCTCCCGCAGCAGCTGTAATACTAAAAGAAAATGCACAGCTTGTTCCATTTATTTATTTTACACCTTTTCTTTAGTCCTATGGTATGTTTGTTTGTTTGAGAAACCCAGCGAGGCTTTTGATGTCTGAAAGCAGGATTTAAACAGCTGTTCTCCATGTGCTGCTTGCAAGCAAGAGCCGCTGGCTGGGGAGCGAGCAGAGGGAGAGGGGGCTGCGCCGCGGCTCCTGCCAAGAGGGCACTTCTTGCTCGGTAGAGAGGAGGCAGAGCCAACAGCAGCCTTAGCATAGAGACCAAATGGCTTTGTCACCTCTGGCGCTGGGTGCTGATGTGGGGTTGAGATGCTCCCCTGGGGGTTTCTCAGCCTCTCACAGGCTGTAGCATCCACGGGGAGGGAGGTGTGCATGGTGCTGTGCCCCATGGCAACTTTGGAAGTATGAGGATTCCAGAGCGAGTCACAGGACAGTGCCGTTGGTGTGGGGCAAGAGAAGCAAAGCAGGGACATCTCTGCCTGGCTGATGGGGGAGAGCCAGCTTCTTACCTTTGCCTGCTGCCAGCCAAGGTCGGAGGTGCAGACTGGGCTGCAGAGATGTTGTACGTCTGTGTCCTGCCAAAAGCCTTCTCGCTTAGGCTAGTGTCTAGGTTGATCTTGCAACCAACCACTCTTGGACTGGGGATGGCTGAATCGGGGTCAGTGGGAAGGGTTATCATCACCAATGAGCCTGTTTGGATGCTGGGGCTATTTATTTCCAGCCAAGCCTGTGAACCAAAGCATGAGTGGCAGGCATGCAGTCGCATATCCAGCCATGGTGTCCTGCTGGGGCCTGGCTGCTGAGGAGGCATAAATGATACTTGACGGGCTTTACCCAGGAGGGGAGTGAGGCGGGGTGGAGGTAGTGGGAGATGAGCTGGAGGTGGTTGTGTATGGGCCTGGGTTGTAATCTTTGCTTTTCTTCTTCTCCCACATCCCCTTCATTACCACCTGGGCTTGGACAGACGCTCCAAAGAAAAGAAAACAATCAGAGGTTTTGAATGAAATCCTGCAGCATCTGGAAGAGGAGGAGAGCAACAAAGACGAGGTCATGTAGAAGCTGCCTGGCGTCCAGTGAGGTGAGTACTGGGCAGTGGGGCTGTGCTGGGCCCAGCTGGTCCTAAATGTCAAAATACCTTGGGCTGCACAGGGTCAACAGTGCCAGGAGAAGGAGAAAGTGGCATGGCAAAGGCTCAGCAACCTCCATGCCAGGGTCTCACCCACTGCCTCTCCTCCCTTTCACCCTTGCTGACTCATAGGTGTGGTCTCAGGGACTACAGCCCTGATTTGGGCTCTGTTTAGGTTCTGTGTTGAAGTGAGTGCCTGCACTGCTGGTGTTTCTGTGTGCTCCCCAGCATGTTTGCTTTCTTACAAGGGAAGCCAGCAGAATTGCTGTTGCAGCAGAAATAGCTGTCAAGTCGTGGATTGGCCCTTGCTGTGGTTGGGGGAGAACAGATGGGCTGCCAGAAAAAAAAAGTGCCTGTGTGGAGACCAACCTGCAGCTGCCACCACAAAACAGATAGCTTGGCAATGACCTTTTCCCTGTCAGCGCCCATGGAATCCACTGCTTCACTCCCTCCTAGGCCACCATGCACCCCAAGGTCTTGAGTCTTGGCTGGCATCACTCCTCCTTGGCATGTGTCTTCTTGGAGTAGCACATCTAGAGCCTGGAGAGTGCGGTATGGCAGAGGTTGGTGAAAGGCAGCCAGGAATAAATAGCTCCTCACAGTGAAACACCAGGCAGTTCAGCCTGAGACTGCCTAGCGAATCGTTTGTGGGTTCGAGAGAGGTGAGACAGGCTCGTGGATCTCCTTTGTGTGTGTTTGTGGCCATGGTGGAAACCTTGGATTGCTGGTAGGAGACCTGTTCGCCAGCCACAGCATCCCAAGAAGTGCAGTAAAAACACAAGGGAGTCTTCTAAATCCCTTTAAACTGCACTCTGCCCCTCTTATCCATCCTCTGAGGGACTCGCCACCCGCCTCCATGGTGATGAAACCCCATCCCGTGCTGTGAAGCTCATGCAGGGCCGAGACTTGGGGCACTGGGTTGACAAATCCTTCCTGCTGGGGCGAAAGTCCCTCAGTGCTTTCTCCAGCGAGGCTGTTACTCGTTCAACACCATCAAGGGAATGATTCTTACACATTCTGGCTCCTATTTTTACAGCCACAGAAACTACACCAGTTCCTGTATCTCATCCAAGCAGCCTAAAGCTCCCCTGGTTTTTGAGGTGCTGCTAGGGCTGCACAATCCAAAATGGCACTGAGCCCATTGTGCCAGGGAGAAACTAGGGCTGTCCTCTGTGTATCAGCGCCGGGAAGCCTCCCTGTGCTTGCTGGCCTGTGTTTGTGTGCACGATGCACATTACTGCTGGAGAGGCTGTTTTCCTCTCAGCAATATCTGCCTATTGCTGCGAGGCGGTACCCAATACACCTAGCAGTGGGATGCTCATAACCTTACATATTACTGGACTTTTGTTCAACCCACAACACCGCTGGCCGCCTGAGTAGCGAGCGCATCTTGCCCTGAAGCCGACCAATAGCCCTCCTAATACATCGGCCTTCCTGGGCTGCTGCAAGCACCAGGCACGAGCGCAGTGCTGGGGCCCTGCTGATGAAAGAGAAGGTGCTTACGTGACGGCAGGAATAATCTGAGTTGGGTTAAATAACTGCCTGCTTCATGCAGTGCGTCTGCAGTAAGTACCAGGGCTTCGAGATAACATTTGTTCCCTTGGAGCAGCTCTGATTTAAGGATGCCTCCAGGTGTACATGCTGTTAACATCTTCTCCAACAGCCAGCCCCAGGATGGAGCTGGGGAGGGATGGAGCTGGGGAGGGATGCAGCAGCACAGGAGACACAGGATATGCGGTGTTGCTCAGAGCCCAGGCAAGCTTCCTGCTTCCAGGCATGTCCTCTCCCAGGTTTTCTGCAAACCTCCTTCCAAAATCAGTCCTCCCACAAGGCCTGGGGCTCAGCTGCAGCGGGCTCAAGGCTCCCTGGCTTTTTACGCAGTCCCCAGGGAGGAGGTTGAATGCTGATGCTCAGCACCGAGAGCTTTAACACCCTGTGCTGGTGTCCCAGCCCCAAGCACTGGGTTTTCCTACTATTGGGACCTGGGGCTGCTGGCTCGGGACACAGACCCCCAAAATTCAGGGGTGCACCCATGGGACCTCTGCAGGGCTGTGGTGTAAAACACTCATCCCTTACAGCAGCTCCAATACGTGCTGCTCACCCTGCAGCAGCTGGGGGTTTGTGCTCAGTGGTTGGGTGGGTAAACTGAGGCACGGGTTTTGGAGCAGCGCTGTCAAAGGGGGTCAGCTCACCAGAGAAGGAAGAAATCTCTTTTTTTCCCCATTTTCTGCTCAGCGTGGAGCAGTGGTGTCCCCATCCCTGCTCCCTCCACTGCCTTTGCCATCAGTGCTGGCACAGGGAGCGGCAGTAGCAGGACCCGTCGGTGGTCCCGGGGTGGCTCTGTGCAGGGAAAATCACCACAGAGAAACAGAGCTTTAGCATCCCGGAGGTGAAGAACCAAGCAGCAGCGCTCAACACGGCCAACAGCCAGCACAGAGGATGAAGGAGCCAGGCAGGGACCCTTCCAGGCACATGTACCACCCAGCACACAATTTAAGTGAAGCTTTGCAGGATTGCAGGTTGGGGTTGGATTTTCCTGGCTTTTTTTTTTCCTGCTATTTCTTCTTTTCTCCCCCCTCCCCCCCCACTTCATTGTCTTTTGTGGCGGGGCAGGTTTCTTGCTGAGCGTCTCTGAGGTCTGCAGCGGCGACGAAAAGGATTAGCGCAAGCAGAGCATGTAGGCTTTAGAGAACAGAGCAGAGTTTGGTTTCAACATCTAATTCAATTTGTTCTGCCGAGATTGAAATATGAAATGGTTGCCAGTCAAACGTTCAAAGCGGGAGGAGGGAGGAAGGAAGAGAGGGAGCCTTCTCAAATTTAAATTTTAATGAAAATTAATTTAACCCTTTGATATGTTCTAAAACATGTTATTGCCCGGTCTGGAAACAGGCTAGAAAACATTCATGAGGGTTTTTCTTTTTCTCCTGCACCTTCAAACATAATGAAGATTTTCTTTTTCCCTTAATGATACTTATCTTGTTCAGCAGTTTGACACTGGTTAATTTTTCAGGCGATTTGGTATCAAGGAAATCTGTTTGATGTAGGAGGGGGGAACTGTGTATGTGTATACAGATATACATGCCCGTACATTAATTATGAAAGTGCTGATCGCAGCTCTGGAGAACAGTTTGAGTTAATTCCTCCTCCGCAAGCAAAGACTCGACTTCTTTGTTACGTATTGAGAATCCTACACATTGCACCCCTAAAATTACAGCAGGTTAGATGGGAATGTTTTGAAAACGAGCGTCTCCCTGCTAATTACCCTGAATTAAAATGAACGCCTAAGTAGGTCTGCAGGAAATTCATCACTCCCCACTGCCTTTTTCTTTTCCCCCAATCTGAAACAAACCTAATGGTAAAATAATGCAAACTCTCTTAACTGTCCATGTAGGTAAACCTGGGAAATCACCTCCCACTGCTCCTTAGCCCCATGGTACCTCTGCAGCTGAACACCATCACAAGGTGCTTATTTTGTTTGGGTGTGATAACAGCTTCTTTTAGCAGTAACTATTCTTCAGAAAGGTTGTATCTATAACAAATGATCACACACTAATTGTTGTAATTAGGCTATGATAAGCTGTAGCCCTGGCCCCCTCCTTTTGCTGGCTCTCAGCATCGTGTGTGCTGGTCACCCCTCAGCTGCCCTGTGCTCCCCAGGGACATCTGAGCACTTTTAGGGTGCGATGCTGCTCTGCTCTTGGTGTCGTTTTTGGGGTGGGTGTGTTGTATCCAGGCTGTGGTGATGGCAGAGAGGACGAGCAGCCCGCTCCAAGCCTCTGCCCCTGGCTGGGTCATCACCCATTGCTCTGCAGGGAAGAGCTGGAGATGTTAACTGTCCTGAGGGCTACACAGGTTATTTTAGGCTCTGGCAGATGACCTCTGGGGAGCCTCTCTGGGCTCGTGCAAGGCACATGCTGTCCCCATCGGAGAACTGAAACCAGTAGTTCATAGTGGGTCCTGTTTTCTGCCATCCCCAGGATCTGGTGCAGGGTCCCTGTGGGGGCTGCAGACCCCAGGTTGAAGCCCACTGCCCCACTGGGTGAGCTTTTGCTGGGCTGTGGCAGCTTTGCCCAGGGTGAGACCCCAGAGGGCTGGACGGCAGCAGGAGCCGTGGCAGCTGTGACTGTTCCCCAGGCACCCACTTGTATCCTTTTCCCCGGGGCAGCTCTGGAATTGGATTAGGATATTATTCAAATGCAGCCTTTTTACTGAATTAGAGGGTTAACGGGTTTTAATGTAAAACTAGCTTTACTTTATTGCTGCCTGTTGCCAGAGGCCTGTGTGGGCTGTTATCTACTTAAGGGGACAGCAAGCAAGTCAACGCACAGAGGATATCCAACAGGCCCTGGTTTTCCTGGGTGCTGCAAGTCCCCCTGCTTCCAGGGCTGGATGTTTGTGCCCAGTGATGCTTCCCACTGTTCTCAGAGCCAGGCTGTGTGCCAGCGCCCTCCTCGATTGCTCGAAGAGACTCGTTGCCTTTGGAAAGCTCTTGACCGCGATCTGTGTTGCTTCTCTCGCTGTCCTATGGGAGGAGGCAGGGGCCTCAGCGCAGGCAGGGACAGGCAGGTAGTGTCCCACTCTGTGAGCTACTGTTCTCTCGAGCTGTGGGCTTGAATTGCTGCTGCTGACATCTCTCTGCCCAGCTGCGGGTGGTTTCTTTTCATCACTGTTGCACTGCCTACAGCGTTGGGTCATGAATTTGAGCTCCTCTCGTCCTTTTTGTCCCATCTTGCCTTTACAAAGTCTTCCTCCCAGGTGTGCCCCACAGAGCAGGGGCTGTGGGAAGTGCTGAGGGACCAAGCAAGCCTGTCTCTCGCAGCAGACACTCTTAAGTGCTGTTTGCCAGCCTTTTGCTAGGGTTGCAGGCAGAGCTTGCATCTCCCTGTGTCATACTCGCTGCTTTCCAGCCCAGCTGCTGGCTCCAGGCAGAAGCTCTGGGATTTCAAGCTTTTCTGCCTGGTGGTGTTAGCAGCCATCCCCTTCTCCCCAGCAACTCTATCAGCTTTGCTTGTCTGCTCGCAGAGGCAGTAAGTGTGGTGTCTGAGGGTGCTTGAAGGTGTCTTCCTGAGCAAGGTGTGGCAGGAAACACACAGGAAGTATTTGAGCTTGAAAAAACCCCATGCTTTGATTTCTGCTCCCTTGAGACAGAAGAAGCAGCGTGAAGGTGGGTGTGCTGCTGGTGGAATGATGCTGTCTCCTGGAGAACTTCCTTGCCACCTCGTTTTCCCTGTTTGCAAAGCAGGCTGCAGACCTACAGGTGGAAGCAGCTGTGCGCTGTGCCCATTCCCGCATCCCTGCTGAGAGCAACCCAGCTCCCTGCTGGGTGTGCAGGTGTGCTGCAAACTCCTGTTTTAACTGGCAGTTGGCGCTTGCTTTTCTTCAGCTCCTAATTGTGTCCCTTCCTCCTTCCATCAGCCCTTTGCAATTGCAAACCCCGTTTACGTCTCCCCTGCTGGCAGATTACTTGAGAGATGCCACTGCTGCTGCCCCATCGTTTTCCTCAGGGAAACCTCCTTTACCTTCCCTGCACCCAGCATTAAAATATTCTGACTGTGTCTAAGGGATCAGACATGAGGATTAGACATGAGGAAGAAATTCTTCATGCTGGGGTTGGGGAGGCCCTGGCCCAGGTTGCCCAGAGCAGTGGTGGCTGCCCCATCCTGGAGGTGTTCAAGGCCAGGCTGGATGGGGCTTGGAGCCCCTGATCCAGTGGGAGGTGTCCCTGCCCATAACAGGGGTGGAACTGGATGGGCTTTAAGGTCCCTTCCAACCTAAACCATTCTGTGATTCTATGGTCGGACAAGTCGCTGCTGGGTGACCAATTGCCATGGATCAGCCAGGTGATCTCCAAGGTGACTCCCAGCTGCTGGACCCCATCGTGGAAGTGGACAGCAGCAAACTGGCATCACCCCAGGCTGCAGCAACCCATGGAAATGGTTGGCTGGGATGCTGGTTGGAGATTTCGGGAGCATGAGCTTCTTAATATTACAGCATGTCTGGACCTTATCCTGGGTCACACCATGACCGACACTTGGCACCACCACTCTCCAGCTTTTACCATCCCTTTCCAGCTTCTACCACCACCTTCCTTGACAGGAAATAAGACAGGAGAGCGAGGAGGCAGCGTGCAGCTTTCCTTCCTTCCGTGCACGGCTACGTGTGACTGAGATACCCTGCCTCCTGTTTTCCCTAAATATATGCATTGGAGAGGGAGAGAAATCGCATCGCAGGGCTTGAGATTTCAGACTTAGCCATTCATGAATAATAATCAGGCTCAGTAATTCACAGTAAATAGGTATCCAAATTGGCTAATAAGGGAAGCTTTCACCCCAAACCAGAGCTAGGAATAGAGACAGAGAGAATATCAACCGCTGTTGGCTGAGGCGGGTGTGTGCCTAGTGTGACCTGAATCAGTGAAATATGGAAAGCGGTGCCAGCGCGAGGGTGGGGAAAGGGGAAAGCAGCAATGGGGAGGACTCCCGTGAAGGGACAGCATCTGACCTTACCTGCCATGGGGCAGCAGCAGGCAGGCTCAGAGCTGTCCAGCGGGTCCACGTTCTACAGTCCATAATTAGTGTCATGTAATAAGGCTCAGCCCCAGGACCGTACCAGGCTGATGGGCCCAGTCTGTGCGTCCCATCAGTGCTTCTTGGCCAGAGAATAGAGGCCCAGTATCATCACATCTCCCAGTGTGGCGTTCCCTGCTCAGGACTCAGCAAAGCAGGGAAGAGAAGAGAGAGGTCTATAGTGTGTCTCAGGCGAGGTGATGTGGGGGGAAAAAAAGGTTTTCTTCCTTTTCACTCAACTGAAAATCAGATTTTGCTTTATCTGCTGTTCAATCTTCTCCCGCAAGAGCAAGCGAGGGAGCAGTAGGAGCTGCGTTCAGGCACAGTGAGGTGGACTATTGGTCCTTATCTTGGGGAGGACACCTTATCTTGCCCCATGGACACCTCCTGCTTGTGGGAAACAGCTCACAAGTGTTGGATGCCAGACGGAGCAGCGGTAATGGAGCTCGGAGGGTCACAGAGTCCTTCCCTACCGCAGATCAGCCTCTGCTTCCTCTAGCAGCATCTTAAGACGATGTTAGACAGTTAAGATATATAAAAAACTGGAAAAGCACCTCTGCAGATCTCTTTCTGTCATTCAGGCTATTTACATGCACAGAAGAGGAGCTCAAAATGCAGCTGATGAGTAGCTGATGGAAGGATGCCCCTCCGAGGGCCGGCTGTTGCCAGGCGGTGTTTTGCAGCTGCTAAATGACTTTTTAAATTGAGGAGAAACCTACAGCCACTTTAACAGTCCCCTTAGCTCCCTTATATAGGGCAGCACAATGGCTGGAGAGCACCGTGCTGCTGCTTGGCTGAGTTACCAGATATTACAGTCCCACTGTCCTACAGCAAGGAATTGCAATGGATTCGAAATAAACCGCAGTGACTCTGGCCAAAGGCGATTTTCTTCCTTCCCTGCTGCTCTCCCTTTGCCACCTCTCCCCTCCCTGTGCCACAGGATTGAGGACACTCGCAAAATTTAGCACGCTGGGCCACATGGAGCAAGCAAACCTCCTTTTCCCTTTGCCCTGTGACTTGGCTTATTTAAGTGTTTTGGAAGGTGGTTTTAGGGTGCATGGAGTGTTTTTCCGTGGGGTATGATGGATGTTCTCAGTGCCTCAGCAGCTGCAGCACTGCAGTGGTGATGGCCAGAGCTGCCCCCCTCCCATCCCTCTCTCCCTTCCTGACAGCTTAAACCATCCCTCACAGCCCCAAACCAGAGGTGGGATTTAGCAGGTGTAATGAGGACAGCTTTGTAAGCTACGAGAGAGAGAGGAAATTATGCTCCTGCCTCTGTTGCGTTTGGTGACCTAAAATCTTTTTGCAGTTAAGTGTAGCCTGTGTAAACAATTGTCCTGCAGATGCTGATGGGGCTGGAGAGGTGCTGGAGTGCTGCCCTCTGACCAGTTCAAACGTTTTCTACTCCATCCACTTAGAAATCAGACCTCATAATGCAAAATAAAGCTTGCCCCAAAGCGCTGTGAGGGATCTATCCTGGCCATACACTAAGTCTGCAGGCAGGCATCCCCATGGGGCCATACCCTACCTTTGTGGGGTCCACCCTGCCCCAAGAAACCCAGCAGCAAAGCCCAGACTTGACCTTAGCCTTATCCTTTCTGCTGAGCCTCAGCAAAGCTGCGCCCTGCCTGAGCCCCCCAGAGAGGCTCCGTGTATGGCCAGGCCCAGGATCTCTCGTAGCGCTTCGGGTGAAGCTTTAATTTTATGTTTTGTGGTCTGATTTCTCAGCTGATGGAGTAGAAAACCTTTTAATTTCTTTTCTCCCTCAGGCTCTGGGCGGATGGGCTGCTGGCTGAGCCCAAAGTGAGACCCCCCCCCCTTCCCTAGAGCTGGGAGCATCCCAGCAGTGCCTAAATTAAACACAGTTTATTTCAACAGGCAGAGATGTGGTGCTGGTGGTTCTGTAACACCTGATGAGGTGGCAGAAATGGGCAGATCGCATGCAGATGTTTTAATTTCATTTTCAGCTGAACCCAGCCCAGTGCGTCAGCCTGGCCTAAGAAAACCCTGAGAAACAGCCGGACAGGCTGTCCCAGGAGCAATTTTAAGCGTGTGTCAGGAGAACTGATGCAGGGTTGCAGAGGGCTCGCGCTGGAGGATTGCAGCTCACCATCCTACCCACCCCTTGGCAGGATAAACTGGCCAGCCGCATCACCCCCAGGCAGCTGCAAACCAGGGCAGGGGGTCCTCCTACCAGAAATTTGGACTGAAAAATGAAAACTGGGAAGTCAAATTTAATAAAACGAACCCACCCCACTCTGTGTTTTAGCTGCTGTGCCTGGAGCCCCGTGCGCCCGGCAGTGAGGGCGACGGCAGGCAGGAGCCTTGGACTTCGTTAGGATTCAGCCGTTAGATCTCTCCTTTCTCTCTGATGGCTGAGTGTGATTGACACTTACAAATTACCCAGCCAAAAGTGTCGAGTCTTTGACCCCTGAGTAACATCTTTGGCAAGCCTGAGATTTGCCAGCATTTTGTCATCTAATTACTACAAATCCCTTGAAAATTCACTGGCTGGTGAATTTTTAATGCGGGACAATTTCAATGTGATGCATCGCCCAGATGGGCACGCACGCGTGCTCCTTCCCTCTCCCCCCGCCACCTCTTCTCCTTCCCTTTCTTCTCCTCCTCTGCTTCCACCCCAATCCCTTTTCTTACCTCCCTCCTACCTGTGTGCATCCTTATTTGCAGGAAGCACCCTGGCATCTCATCCCTGCCGGGGCTCTACATCCCGCTGGGATGCAGCACCATGTTCGAGTCCCCCTCACTGTCTCACCAGTGGTGGCAGAGACCTGCTACGTGGAATTAATTTCTTTTTCCATCTTCTCAGATCTCTCGCTGATGGATGGAGTGGGAGAAGCCTCGACTGGGGACTCGGCAGCCAGCACACTTGTTGCCAACAGAGTCCACTCGTCCTGTGAACCCAAGGGCTGATCATTCCATGCGTCCAGGTCTTGGTACTCCCAGCCTTTTAAACAGATGTTGAATTCAGAGCAGGAGGAGCCCTTGTCTGTCAGCGGCTCTTGCCCGTTGCAGGGATATGATTCCACTTGTCTCAGAAACCACCCAGCCTGGTGGCGCAGAAACCTGGGGAGATGGATACTTCCCCTGCTGACCCCAGGGACTCCAGCTGAACCTGCTCCTTGTCTAAATTAGATGATAATTCCTGTACATTAAAAGCTACATATATGTTTTAAGACTTTTCCAAGCTGAGTCACATCTCAGGTTTGTTTGGCTTTGTTTGTTTAATACATATTTGCCACAGCTCGGTAGTTATTTTGGTCTGATAGGAAGATAAACATATTTTAGGAGGGAGGCCTGGGGTTTGCTACGTTCGGCTTTGTGCCTGTGTCAGTTCTGTCCCCGCTCTCAGGCAGTCGCCTCCCGTCTCTCCCTTCCCGGCTTTCAAAGGGAAAGAGGCTTTGCTTTTCAACCAGGGTACCGCTTTACATATGTACGCAGCTGATAAAGTATTTTCACTTCGCCCCTTTCCCCTCTGGGAATCGCTGTCTTACGGCAAAACTGTTTTGTCTGACAAGGGCTGCAACAGATTACACGTGTTGGCTGCAAACACAGGGCCTTTTTTTTCCCTGTTTTTTTTCTTTCAGAGAACCGCATACCTTTAAAAAAAAATCTGTCTCTGTACTGCCATGGCAAGTGCTGCCTTTTGCCTCACGTCCTCAGGAGCAGCCTCGTGTTCAGATCTGCTTGTGGCATCAGACAGCCCAAAGTGATACATTTCATGAGGTTGTGTGTCTGGATTGTTTTTTTCATGTGAGCTTAGTTTGAACTTGGATCCACCAAAATGCCACTGATGATGTTGGGGGCTGAGCACTTCAGTTGTTCTGACCTGGGGTTTTGGCTCTGGTTTGGGGTGAGATTTCTTTGAACCCCTCAGCATCAGCACCCGCAGCATCCAAAGAGATCAGCAGGACTCGGAGGAGCGATGCCCTCGTGCTGCTGAGGACCAAGCACTGAGTTTCCCACTGGCAGCTGCAGCAGAGGAACCGCTTGTGATGGGACTTGGTGGCTCAGGGACACCCAGGACACCTCTTTTTGACTCAAACATAGGCCATAGATTTCTCCCATCTCTTCAAACTGGGAGCCAGCAGGGAAAGGTTTGAGCTCTGCTTTTCAAACCAGTTGTTCAGGCATTAAAAGCAAAACCTTAAAATCCTTGGCTGGCCTTAGCAGGAGAAAAGGCAGATCCAGGAAACCCCCACCACGGGAGGGACACAGTGTGGGTGCTCATCGCTAATCTAGGCAGTGCCTTGCATGCTCTAAAGGGAAATTACAAGATGTTTAGCAATGTGTATGAAGAATTAGGGTACGTCGCTGTAGATGGAAGGCAGCTCAGGAGAAAGCTGTCATCTGAGATGGGGAACCCAGATTAGATGCCATGGGGAGGCATGATCTGCTGAAAGCATGAGGGATACAGGGGTGAATAAATCTAAGTGAACTGAAGCCAGGAGCTTGTCCTTTTGCACCGGGTTTTGTGTGATGCAGAGGACCTGGCATCACACCAGGGTGCCTAGAAGGGACTCGCAGTGCGGGCAGCTCTCCCTGTGTCACCACCAATGGATGCTGGCCCTGCCTGCTCCCAAAGAAATCTGGTGAACCCCAGCATTGAGCAAACTTTGGATACAGGCACCACTGAGGATTCCTAGATGCAGGGAGAACCTGTAGTTGCCTCAAGTGTTGTGATATCACCAGATCCACCTGACCTAGGGTGGATTCACTGTCGTTTCTGGGGGGGGGTTCCCACCAGCAGCACAGTCTGACTCCAGACTGAGGACACCAAGAAGCGATGTGAAGCCTAACCTGCTCTTTTACAAGTTAGTGTTCTCTTTTTTTTTCCCCCTTCTCCCCTTCTTTGCTCACAAATTCCCATCACAGCAACAGGTTAAGGCCCAGGAAACACTTTGCTTCCCCAGAGTTGTTTGTGGAGGTAATTAATTGTGTGTTCTTGGCTGAAATGTGCAGTGGCTGCACTATGCAAAGGGAGCCCGAGGCCTGCAGCATCGACAGGAGATGGATGGGGGAGAACCACAGGAGGAAAATATGCCGAAGGAACCAGGTGAGAGCAACCCTCACTGCAGCATTTGCCCATGCTGGAACCAGCCCCGATCCCGGGCTGCCTCATCTCCCAGTCTGTACTTGTCCCTCAGCCCAAGGCTGTTCAGTTTTGGGGATGTCTTTTTTCTCTCTCAGTGCCATTTCCATCTTTCTATGCCCCATTCGAGCCTAGGGTGGATGCTGCATTCTCTCTTGCAGCATCTCTGCTGTGGTGCATCTCTGGTTGATATCATGATGTAACGACAAACATGCTTGGTCCTTTCCCCAGTCTTCCTATCTTTCCCCAATAATTTCTGACCTTCAGCCTCCCGTTACTTCACCCCACTCCTGTTTCTTCCAGAGCCAAGTCTGACAGCCTGGAGATGTTCTCAGCGGGTTGGGGGAGCACGGAGAGTCACTGCTTGTGGGTCAGCCCAGGGCACCTGCCTGCTGCGTGGGCTGATGCTGCCTGTCCAGGCAAGGCCACCCACACCCCAGTGCCTCTCAAGGGTCTTCTCAAGCCTGGAAACACCGTGGCGCCCACTGGCAGCCCGTGGCACTCCATAAACGCCCTGCTCCAGTCACACTGCGATGCCTGGGTAACTAAGAAGTAATTAGTGCCGCTTGCTACAGCAAGTAAAACCCAAATGTCAAAGAACAGCAAAGCTATTAAGACCTGTTTTTATTGCACGTTTGCAGCTGAAGTCTGTGTGTGTGTGTGCTGAAGTGTAGGGGGATGAATCCAGCCCTCAAGCACTGAGCAAAGTCCCTTCTCCTGGCTGTGCTGCTCACCTGGCAGATCATTTGCTGCTCCCTGACTCAGTTTCCCCTCCATCCCCTCTGTAAGGCACCTACATGGGGGGAAACCCTATAGCTGTGTGGATGGGAGAGGCTGGATCCTGCCCCAGGGGGGTGCAAGGGAGGACATCGCCAGCTGGGGAGGGCGCAGGGCAGCCGGGGGAAGCCTTCTGCTCCAGTTTAGATCTTAAAAATCAGGTGGGCTCTGATGTGCTGAGTGTTGTCCCTGCCTGGGACCCCACCTGGGTGCTCCCAAACCTGTGTGCTTGATGCCACAGCCAGGTTTGTGGGGAGCAGGCAGGGTCCCGCAGCAGGACCGCGATGCACGAGCCTCCTTCCCATCCCTGTGCCGAGCAGGAGAGGGAGAGAGAGGAAGAAAGCGGGAGGGAAAGGACATGTCAAATCAATCATATTTAAACAAAAGCCTCTTCGGCCCAAGGGCCCTTTTAAAAGCTGCTTATTTAATTAAAAGTCCCATTTTCCATATTTATGGCCCTTATTCAGTTAAATATTAACCGCCTGGGCCAGGGCTGGTTTGTTCTTTGGGAAGAGGCAGTGTTGGGAGGTTCATTAGGGGTTTATCAGGCAGCCAAGACACCCGGCAGATGGATGGAGGGAGGGAGGGATGCAGGACAGCACACGTGGGCTCGTGTGGGCACCCAGGACCGTGCGGATGGCAGTGCCACTGGCCAGGTTCTTTGGGACCATCACCTTCTGGAAAGAAGAACCCCCTAAAGGGGCTACAGAAAAGCTGGGGAGGGGCTTTTTATCCAGGAGTGAAGGGATAGGATGAGAGGAATGGTTTGAAGCTGAAAGAGGAAAGATTGAGATGAGATCTTGGGAAGAAATGTTTTCCTGGGAGGGAGGGGAGGCCCTGACCCAGGTTGCCTAGAGCAGTGGTGGCTTCCCCATCCCTGGAGGTGTTCAAGGCCAGGTTGGATGGGGCTTGGAGTAACCTGATCCAGTGGGAGGTGTCCCTGTCCACTGTGGGGAGTTGGGACCGATTGGACTTTAAGGTCCCTTCTGACCCAAACCATTCTGTGATGAGATGCAGGGAAAGAGGGTTAAAAATAGAGGAACTGGGACTGTTGGGATGATGTGGGAGCCGGGCAGACGTAGCATGTGCCGTCACTTTGATTCTTGTAGGAAACAGCCTGAACTCCAACCACCAGGCACAGTCTATCTCCTCAGAGCCCCTAAATTGAGGCAGAATAGTCGTAAAAAGACCCTAGTTTTGTCGTAGGGTCACTGGCTGCCAGACAAACTCTCCCTAGGGCTGAGAAAACACAATTTCTTTCCACCAGGGTATTATTTCCAGCAGGTCAGTGGGCAGTCCTTGCTGGCATGTGACAACCACAACTGTGCTGGACCCATCTCAGCTGGGTTTTGACAGGTCAGAGCAGTGCAAAGCCTCACTGAAGATTCATCAGCTAGCCATGGTGTCCATGCACCAGTCTGGCCTGTGGGAGCTGGAGGCAAGGACCTCTAGGGGAGTGGAGGTGGACTTTGCTGGTAGATACATCTTGGAGGAGGACCAGAGCACAGCTGGCCTCAATAAGTTGTCAATGCCTTCTGAAGATGTGGGAATGAGGGGCACCTGAAGCTTATATAGAGAATGAAAGGTAGTTTATGGGCTTTGGTGGGGTTGTTGGTGCTCCAAGGAGAAGCAGCTTGTCCTGGCTCTGATGGCAACAACAACAACAACAACAACAACTACTGGAGTGACCACCACATCATGGAGAAGGTGCTGAGATGGGGAGAGGTGAGACTGAAGGCTTTGTGAGTGGAAGGTGGCTGTAATCTGGCTGATGATGTGTGAGGTGTCAAGGCTCTTTTACTGGTCACTCTTCTTCTTCCTTGCTGGTGGTTACCTTACCTGGTTGTGTCAGGCAGTCACTTGATTCAACGTAGTTATGACCTGGGTAAAACCATCTGGTGATGTTGAGCTGCTTCAACCTGCTCCCGTGTGGTACTGTGCAAGGGGCAGGGGGTTCTGACTTGGTTGGCTAGTTTGTATTAGGAGATTATTAGAGCGGCTCTTGTATGTCACTTTAGAAGGCAGGGGTGAAGCAAGAGAGGACCTGGCTCCATAACTTTGCAGGAAACAGGGCTGGTTGGGAGAGCTTGACCAGGCTCCTCACATAGCTGTGGATCTGGAGCTGCCTCAGGAGCTCCACTCATGGCCCAGCCTAACAGGGGGAAGCTGGAAGGTGCTTTAAGCCAGAGGCTTCTCATGGTAAAGATCTTTACCTCTATGTGCTGCTTGTTTTCTAGTAGACCCGTGGGCAGCTCTTGCAGCATAGAGTGATGGCTTTGAGCCATTGCCATCAAGGGGAACACCATGGAGCTGAGGAGCAGCCGTGCTTCAGAAGGTATTGATGGGCCTTGGTGCTCACCCCTGGCAGGAGAAGCTGTGGTGTCCTCCTGTGGTACAGGATCCTGCAGGACAACCTACTGTAGATGTTCTGGGAGATGCCTGGGGAGAGAAGGCCTCTTGTGAAGGCTCCAGGAGAGTGGGGCTCACCTGAGCAGACACAAAAGCTTGCTCTGAACTCTTATTTCTTATTACAGCAAGCAGCCCTGTGGCACTCTGGCACACCAGGTACCACCATGCCAAGGCAAGAGGGGGGTCGCAGGGGACAATAGGACTATCTCCTTCTCCATCCCAATGTGGTCAAGCCCTCCTCTTCCTCTCGATCAAAAATAACAGGACAGGGTCCTAGGCTGTGGGGCCCAAAGGGGACCTTGTGTGGGAGGGTGGTGCTGGCAGGGCAAGGAATGAAATGGAGCTGGCGATGTCCTCCAGGGTGCGGGGTGGTGAGGAGCTGGTGGGGGGGGGCTGGCTGGTGTGGAGGGGGGGCGGCAGGAGAGGGAGAGACACCGGGTTATCAGAGAAGTGTGAAGACAATAATGCAATCTGACATTTCTGAAATGAGACCCCCCGGTTGCCCTGGCAACGGCTCACGTGGGACCAGCTCCCGGGAGACGGCTCCGAGATGTGCTATAAATGATGTTTGATTAGAATTTAAATCATTTAGGCGGAGAGAAGATAGGCCTTTTGTCAGCGCGGGGACCCGTGGGGGTCAGCCACCCAGCAGCTGGCTGGGCATGCGTCAGCCTTGGGCGGCACAGGGACCGGGGCGAGGGGTCCCCTCAAGGCGGGGGAGATTATTCCTGCCCTCTCCTCTGCCAGGAGGACCTTTCCAGCTGGGCGAAGAAGGAGCTTGAGGCCAAAGCAAACTCATCAGGGGAGGAAGATGTTGCACCCGAGCCCTGGAAAGGTAGTTGGTATCTCAGTACCGACAGGATCACCTGATTTTTGGGGTTTCCCAGCTGGTGCAAAGCCACCGAGATCCTCTCGTGGCTTCCACCAGCTGAGAACCTGGCCCTTGGCTTTTTCAGCAGTGGTGAACGTGTGTTCTAATTAAGATAACAACACTTCAGAATCAGTTCTGTCTCCCTAAAAGTTCCCTTAAGGAGCAGGGAATGAAGAATGGGATTACCTGCAGGTGGAGTGCACTTCCCAGGAGAGATGGGCGCGGGTTCTCCCCACCACCAGCAGACCATAGCCCTGGTAGGTTCTCCAGCAACCAGGCCAGTTTGGGGCAGGAATCTAGCTGGACAACTGTACACTGGGCATTTCTTGCTCTTTCCAGTTTCTCCATCCATGCAGTGAAGTCCTGAAGTCCCGTTTGCTGTACGAAGTCTTCCTGATGATATGTTTAACCCAGATCTAAGGGCTTGGAGGATCTTATGCATGGAGCAACAGAGATTGAGATGGGGTTGGCTGCTGTGGTTCATGTTCCTGCCATGCCAAAACCATAGTTAGTGGGTTTATTGTATGAGGTCTCCAGGTGATGGTAATGAAATGCAGGAAAGTCTCTGCTTGGGTGCTAGGTCTTTGCTTTGCTGCCATCCCCTGATGCAAAGGGACTGTGGTTCGCTCTTCCTCAGCTGCTGAGGACACCACTCAGATTAGCCAAGCCTTGCTCATCCAGGTCACTTAGAAGATGACTTAATAGTATCTGGACTGCCTTCTGAGGTACTGAGTCTGAGGTACTGAGCAGGAATGGTCACCATCGCAGCCAGGAGACAACCCTATTTCAGGAGGGCTGACTCCTCAGAGAAGGCTCCTGTGTTGCCTTGTACTTGTCTGTCTGCCCCCAGGAGATGGTTTGGTTGCTTTGGGTGGGGACTCTGATTGGCAATTGCTAGTTTGAGTGTTGTAGACAGACACGGGCTGGAAAATGCTCCTTCAGCTGAGCACGGGAGCTCCATCACCCTAAGCCCAGCCAAGGTGCTTTGCCAGCTCACCTCAGGGAGGGATCCAGTATTGGCTCCCACCATCGAGTCAACTGGAGGAGCCGTTTATTTGCTTTAATATTAACAAGCCTGAGCCCTGGCCTGAGACTGTAAAAGGAAGAAAAGGTGCTGATTTCCCTGTTGGTGGGAGAACACTGTTAAAGGCAAACCAGCAGCTGGGCAAAGATTTCTTCTCGGAAAATGTTTAAATTGCTTGCTCTTTAATGTTGTGGTTTAGATTCAATGAATCTTTAGAGCTTGCTTTTCAACTTCCTGAAAATGCGATCTGATCATGAAATTAGAGCTAAACTAATACGTCTCAACAAATATTAATCTAATGAATTTAGCTTCTTTCTGTTTGTGGACCAGCAAAGAGGGAATTGCAATGTTCTCACATGTATTAATTATTTGAATGTATTCAACAAACCTTTCCTGACTGCTTTAAGTGTGCAGCTTGGTCATGAATATTCCAATTCTGAGTTTTGTTTCTTAGTTGTGATCACCCTCTAAATTGAACTACAGTCACCCATTGGTTTGGGCAAAGAATTAAGTTGAGGGGAGCTCCGGGTTTTGCAAGCAAATCCTGAGTTTTGGTATAGGCTTTCCATCTTCTGATGGTCTTTCATCTCCGATGGACTCCCTGGATAAGAAGAGAAACATTGCAGAGTGAACTGGGTCTCAGATCTGCAGGGGTGAGGGGTGTGCAGGACTCAGCTTGATGGCTGGAAGACGTTCCTTAATGCCTCTGGGTGGGTTTGGTGGGCCTCAATTATAAGAACACTGAACGTGTGTGGTATCTCCAGCAATGTCTGTGGCTTATTTGCCCACTACTGCAGTCAGTGTTGAGCTATTCCTCAAACGAGCAGCACAGCGGGCATGGAATCTGTTCCAACAGGGCTCTCCCTAGTCTTTTTGCCCAGCTGGGAGATTTTGTCAGCAGCAAAATTGCTTGTCCTGTGTTTGCATGCAGCTACAGAGCCAGTGTAGCTCGGTGGGTTCAGGCCAGGATCGCAAGAAACCCAGTCAGGTGGAGTCCTCCCTCTTTCATAGCTCTTCTTCCAAAACTGAAATGATGTTTGGAAGCCAGGAATGCTCTGGGCAAGATCCCTCCTTGCTTCCCTGAGTACCCAGGGGGCAGAGTGGTGGTGTTCCTTGCTGGATTGGAGTGTTATTTGTATTAATAGGTGCTTTGCTCTGCTTTGAAACATCTTCTGGGAGGAAGCCTGGGTTGGGGGTAGCATCAGAGCTGCCCAGGTACCTGGTGAGGGGGCAGAGACGCTCTTGTTGTTCAGGCTGGAGAAGAGGAGGCTGAGGGGAGACCTCATTGCTCTCTATAACTACCTGAAAGGAGGTTGTGGAGAGGAGGGAGCTGGGCTCTTCTCCCAAGGGACAGGGGACAGGACGAGAGGGAATGGCCTCAAGCTCTGCCAGGGGAGCTTCAGGCTGAACATTAGGAAAAAATTCTTCACAGAAAGGGTCATTGGGCACTGGCAGAGGCTGCCCAGGGAGGTGGTTGAGTCACCTTCCCTGGAGGTGTTTAAGGCACGGGTGGATGAGATGCTGAGGGACATGGTTTAGTGTTTGATAGGAATGGTTGGACTCAATGATCTAGTGGGTCTTTTCCAACCTGGTGATTCTATGATTTACTCCCTCTGGGATTTGTGCACCTTCTTCTTGAGGTCAGGGGCTAGTTTGGCTTTGCAAGTGACTGGTGCTTGGAGGCACCGAGGCAGGGGATGCTGGGCAGAGCTGGCTCTGGGTCCCAGCTGTGGTGCTGGCAGGGAGACCTCTTTAATTGGCACACGCAGTGCAAACCCGTTAGAGGAATGGGCTTGTTGTGGGCAGGCCTGTGCCTGCTGTGTGGGAAGTTCTCCCCCAGCTCTGTGCTCCTGCGTCCCCCCAGGTCAGAGCTGCAGCTCTCCAGCCCTGATGAGTGAGATGGTCAGCAGAAAGGTCCATGTTCTGGTGTGCAGGAGCCCAGCGCCTGCCCTTCGCTTGCTGGGGCTTTTGCTTTTCTGCAGGCTGGTCTGAGCATGCCGAAGCTGTCAGCTGGAGGCTGAACAAACGTGTCGCTGTTCAAATTAGCGCTGGATTGATTTGGTTTGCGAGAGGGTAGCTCTGCCTGGCACTGGGCGCCCAGCTGGCTGGCTGGCCTCTTGCAAAGCCCACGTGGAGATGTGCAGGGTTCTGGAATGGGCTCTGCTGTCCAGTGCTGGGGGGCTTGTGGGGCACGGTGGGGTGTGCAAGGGGATGATTTAATAGGGACTGGCTGCAAAATGGAAAACATGCTTGGGCCCTGCCCTCCTGTAGGGTATCCTGGTGTTCTGTAGGCTCAGAAATGCTTCGTGTGTGCCCTCTCCCCTGCCATGTCCAGCCTCCTTCACCAGGAGCAGGACCAGGGATCCAGGGGAGTCGAGGACCCTTATGAAGCTTGGTGGAGGGTGCAGAGAACTCAAACTGCTACAGGCTCCACTGCAAAGCCATTTTTAATGTTCTCCTGCAGCTGCATTCTCCAGGTTACCTCCCTGCTTTTGTAAGAAGTCCTGGGGCTCCCTGGAGAGAACCTTCTTGCTCTCCCTACCAGACATGAGACCCCTCAGCAGGGGAAGGTGGGTCTCTTCACCAGCTCTCCTCTGTGTGCTGGCAGAGCTCAGGACCCTTCTCCAGAGCCTGCAACCACCTGCTGTAGGACATCCTGGAGAGAAGCAGGTCCATGTGCTGATGGAGAGGACTTCATCTTGTGTACTTTTCAGGGGTGGCATGGTAAATGTGTCAGTAGTAGCTTTGGTAGCAAGATAAAGCTCTCAGTTGTGTTTTCCCCACGTGAGCTATTGCCCGAGATGCAGCAAGTTACCTATAGGAAGCCATGGAGGAGCCCTGCAGGGTGTGCTTTCTGGTCCCTGATGCTGGTCTTGCAATCCACCAGCTCTCCCTGGGAAGCTCCCCTTACAGGAACTGTTGCTTTTAGATGGGGCCAGGAGGAAAAACTAACTATTTTCAGTTCAGATGGGAAGTAAATTAAGCTATTTCTGCAATGGATCCACCACCAAGCTTGGACTAATTTGTTAAGTCTTCCTTTTGTTCTTCTCTTGCAGCACCTTGGTTTTAGGGTTCGCTCTGTCCCTGCAGCATGGTGGCCTCGGGGACACTTCCCTGGATAGCACCTACACCAACCCCTGCGTCCTCCTGGATAAGCATGGAAGAGCAGGTTTCTGAGCTGAAGTGACCCAAGGTAATAAAGATAGATACAGAACAGACATAAAACTAAATATATTGCTGTGTCTGATTTGAAGACAAACGAGTTTTGCCGAATATTAATGTTCTGGCAGGAGTGTCACTTCAGTAATCTTAGGAACGTCTTCTTAATTTCACATTAGATCCTCAGTTTGATATTTAAACACCCACCCACGTCTGGTGCATCCCTCCATGGGAAAGACCACCTAGGGCTGGGGGTAAGGATGGGATGAGGCAGCCCTTGCCACCTCCCTCTGCCCTGTGGCACCAGCTACTCCCTTCTCTCCTCACCTGTAACATGGGCATGGGGGGGAGAAAAAAACTGCATTTACAGCTCAGCTCAAAGTGTCTGCTAAGGCTGGGTTGGCTGTGGACAGGGCTTTCACAAGGGGAAAAATGACCATGCAGGGAGGGAGAGAGGTCAGTGGCTTGGTTTTAAATGTAAAACTCTTGACTTTGGAAAGGGGAGCTGCTTGGTGTGATGGTCTTGCCTTGGGAAAACGTGGTCTGTAGTGCTTTGTTTTAGGTGGCTCTGGGGTGATGCTGTTGCAGTGTTAAGATGGCGTGGATTTCCCAGTGCCATGGCTGCTCTGAAGTTTGTATCTTGAAGAACCCCTCCAATTAGGTGTAGAGGAACCAAACCCAGTATGAGTGCCAGGGAGACCTGGCTTGGCTTGCAGGAGGGACCTGGCATCTGCAGAGGAAACAGCCTTGGAGCCTGATGGGTATACTGAGAGTGAGGTTTTGCTCTATTATAACACGGTCCTGCCACAGCCAGGCATGGCAGTGCCAGTGGGAAGTGGCTCTGCCATCCCCAGCTCTGCAAACCACACGTACAGGTGATGAGGTCCCAGCTCTGCTCCTGGGAAGGCTTTGCTCAGAGCAGAGAGAGACAAGCGGCAGTGTTGCTGCTGGAGCCAGCAGCTCGGCAGTGCCCGCATCTCCGCAGGTTGTGCCCACTTGGCTCGCAAAGCACCAAAGCCCATGACCTTCTGCCAAGGCTTTGCTCCTTCTCAGCTGCAAGGTCTCAGGAGGAGGAACAGCCACCTTCCCCCTTTGTTTGGCTCCTCACAACCATGGCTCAAGCGAGCAGCAGTGCAGAAATGACTGATGAGGAGGAGGGAGACGATGCTGGTCACCAGGATGCCCAGGAAGGTTGGTGACCAAGCAGAGGTTGGTGACAGCATCGCTCCTCTCACCAGCTGCTCGACTGGGTGAGTGGACGGGTTTTGTGAAGCTCTTCTGCTCCCCTTGCCCCGTTTCCCACAGCGAATGTGTGCTTAACTCTTTCTGCACCTCCAGCAGCAAAGTGACAGCGGCTGTCGCATCAATCTCCCAAACGCTCCTGACTTTTTTTTTTTTCCTCCAGACATTTGCTGCTTTTCCTTGTATTAATGGAGGCATCTTCCATCACCAAAATGCCTCCAGGGCAGAGGCAAATGGCATCAATAGCTCTATAGCCTGTCAGGAGCACATGCTTGCCAGAGAGCACAGGGAGGAGGGACAGCGTGACATGGGGAGCAGATGGGGTCGGTCCTCTTCCATCACTGCTTGCCAGCAGCAGCCTCGCCTGGTTGGTGCCTCTCGGCTCAAATGAGGCTTTCCCCACCCTTGCCTTGTGCTGCCTGCTCTGACCCTCTGGCACAGTGTCCTCCCTGCAATTCCTCTCCTTTTTTCCCCTTTTTTTTTTTTTTTGTACCGTCTCCTCCTCTCCCACAGCTGCAGCCCTGGCTGGGCTGTTTGCTGGCCCAGTTGTGTGCCTCTTGCTCCGGAATATTTAGCATGGGACCCAGATTTGTGCTAGCTGGTGCTTGAAGACCATCATGGAATATCAGAATGTAACAGCGATTGCCCTAGGGATGCATTAAGCTGGGTTGGAAAGTGGTACAAGGTGGAGAGGAGGAAGAAAGAGGGTATCTTGCAAAGAAAGCCCATTTATGCACTTGTCTCGCATCTTGAGAGAAGAAATACCTTCATTTCCCTGTGGGAAACCAGGAGATGGCTCTGTGTTGCCACTGCCTCTTCAGCAGAGCTGTTGGGTCCTGCTGAGACAGCAGTGTGCATGAGGAGGTGTAAAATCGGGGTGCTTTGCTGGGGACTTGGGCTGTGTGAAGTTCCACACCTGGTAGCAATGTAAGGAGGTGGGATCAAACACTGATTTCTTAAGCAGGGTCTGCAGGAAAATAACTTGGAGCCCAGCTATCTGCCAGGCGCTGGTCCTGCTGCCCCATCGGTGACAGGGACCTGGAGGGGGTGGCAGAAGGGGGTTCTGGCTCTGCAGTTGTACTAGGGGAACAGGAGACCTCAAAAAAAATCCGTGTCTGTGGCAAAATATTTTAGCTTTGCTACTGCTCTGTGCTTCCCAGCCCCCTTCCAGGTAGGGAAGACCCCTTAGCATCTCCCAGTGATTTTTTCCTGTGTGTAGGGAGCTGAGGTAGTGCTGCAGCCACCGCTGTGGTTGCAGAGGCTCTGGAAAAGGGATAATAAACAACGGAAGGTGTTAGTGAAGCTGTTTTTCCAAATTTACACCCCTTCCCAGCAAAGAGAGGGGGTGGCAGGAGCCACGGCCGCTCCCCCTTGATGGCCACATCCATCACGGTGTATAAACAGCCGCGCTCTAGGAGGTATCGAGCGGTGTTTGCAGAGATGATGCTGGCTGTGTCAGCTCCCCCCTCGTCCATCACCCGGCTTAGGAATGCTTGGAAGCAGCAGGATCTGGCCCTGAGCTCTGCTCACCTCCCTGCCCACAGCAGCCAGGAAGTGAGCTGGCCACGCAGGGTACGGGTGGATGGAGGCTGGGCAAGGACCCTCATCACATCCAGCCTTTTAAAAGGGAGTTTTACGTTGGTTGCTGTCAACTTTTCAGAGCCCTGCGGGAGCAGGAGGGCTCGGGGTTGGCAGGCAGCTGAGGTGGCAGCAGCAGCGCTCCAGCTCTTCGCTTTTCTTCAAAGCCATAGTGCCTCCTTCTGTCTCCCAGCACTTGTTTTGTCTCTGTTCCCATCTCCTCTTTGCACATACCATTCGAGTGGCTCTTGTCTATTTATTTTCTCTAATGGCGTCAGGCTACAAGTGGCTGAACAGTTAAAATGAACACCATCAGGTTTTTTTTTTTCCTTTTTTTTTTTTCCTTATGTTCACTCTGGAAATGGGGATCTCTGCTCTTCCCCAGCTGGGTTCCTAAGGGATGGGGACTGTCCCCTTCCCTCTGTCCCCTTCTGAGCCTGATAACTGAACTTCTACTGAATTTTGTGAATGGGGAGAGGCCTTAAAATGTGGTGCTCCTGTACCTGTGGGAGTGGCAAGCAGGTGGGTGGAGGGAGAAGATCCTTTGCTGTCTTCACCAAACCCAACTGTAGGATAAGCAAAACAATTGCTTCTGCTGGGGAAGCAGTGCTGGAGATGGGTGGCCACCCACTCCCTGTGGATGGAGGACCTGACTCTTCTGTTCACACAAAATAAGGGATCGAACTGAATTTTGTGCCACCCGGAAGAGGTTTATGTGGATCCCACCTACTGCATTGCACTCCTAGTGCTTTTTTTTTCATCTTTGAGGTGGTCTTTTTTTCATCTTGAGGTGACAGTCTCCTTCTGCGGGGCTCTGTGTTCTCATGGTCCTGCCGGTGACTGGAACTGGATTCTCATACTGGTCCCAGGAGGGCAGAGCAGCTCTGAAACACAGTTCCTGGCTGGGCTCTGAAGGTGAACGTGTGTGCTTCAGGGGAGACAGGACAAGGTTTGCAGCTTGAAGCCATCCCTGGGGTGTGCTGGGTGATGACACACACATTGCTGTGACCCTGAGCTTTGCCATTCCATATAAATCCATTCCCACATGTTGCAGCTGGACTAGGAATAGCGATTAATGCAGTAGAGCTCCTCCAGGTTTGTTCCTCCTGAGTTAAATGGACTGACTTCAGGCAAAGAAAAAGGTTATTTTCCCCATCTCTGAACTATTTTTGTGCAGCACTAGCAACCTGAGCATCTTGGCAGCTGACCACCACGGACCCAACCTGCCCTGAACCACGTCAGGGAAGGTGAAAGATCTTCCTTCTTTAGCCAGGAAAATAAGGGAAAACCAAATGAGATTGCATTCAATCCTCTTGTAGTTTGTGGGGTTAATAGAAACATCGCAGCTGGATTTTAAAGAAATATATAGTGTTGCCAAGCCAAAGCTTTATGAATTCTCCTGTTTGGTGCTTTTTGCCTTGCCCCAAAATGCAAAATGTGATTGACTTGACAGCCACAAGACTTTAATACACTCAAAATTAAGTAATTCCTGAATATGGAGGGTGTTTAGGAGAGAGCAGTAGACAGCAGCCAGCTGTTGAAGTAAACTTCAGCCCATCAATCCAATGCTGCCTCGCTGCAGCTGAGATTGTGGGGCAGAAGCTGTGCCCATCCGCAGTACCCATGGGCTGGAGGACTCTGCATGACAGCTTCAGGGCTCTGCTGTGATGGCGAGGGGCTCAGAGCGAAGAACCATGACCCTGGGGGCAGTTTGGGTATTGCTGTGGGGTGATGCTCCAGCCCTGTTTTATAGCAGGCACAAAACTGAGTCCTGCTCCATTGCTGAGCTAAATGTGGCTGGGGGAGCAGTTCCCAAAGGTTCCCTGGCATCACTCAACCAAAGCACGCAGTCCTTTCTGTGCTTTCAGCTCACATTTCCCAGCCCTATGTGATCCATCCTGCACCCCAACTCCTGCAGCCCCCAATTCTGGGGCTCCTCTGCTTCAGGGGGAGCTTTTGGATGGGATGTAGAGGCTGAGGGAGGGATCATCCTGCCTCCTGCCTTGTGCCACCTCTCCCACCCTGTGCCAGCAGCGACTGAGTGTGTTCCATCCCCGTCCTCCCCCGCAGCGTCCTTTCCTCCTTCGCTCACAGCTGCTTTCTCCTGCTCCTGCTCCCCTCTCGCTCCCTCCACTCTGCCTTAGAGACATACATAACTCTCCTGTGAAATATATACAGTGTAAATATATAAAAAGCTGGCGTTTGCCTGCTGCTTATGTATTCATGAAATAGTAAATAAATTTTATGGGATAATGTGAAGGCTGCCAGGGAGCAGGAGGATGAAAACTAACCCCTAATGAGCCTCCGTGTCAGTTTGGCACACACGGGATCGATCTGCCGCTTCCATTTAGTGCCTGAGTACAGGGGTGGAGGAGGCTCTTCCTCTGCATGACCCTGAGCATCGTTGGTGTGACGCCTCGGTGATGGTCACAGGGGTCATGGACTCAGCCAAGCAGGACCAGGAATGGTGGGGAGTGGGCTGTGATGGTCTTGGTCTAGATCAGGCTGAGATTTTTGGCTGTTGCAAATTGGTGGGATGTAGGGCTGCCTGGGGAGGGAATGTTCAGTCTTGCATGGGAGGAATGCAAGGAGGTACGTGGGGTGAAATGCAGGTTTGCGCAGGGAGGATGCAGGAGGGGATGCAGCGTGGGAACTGCTGGGTAGCAGTGAAGGTGCTGTCCTCAGCAGGCAGGTGGAGGACAATGGGGGTTGCTCCAATGCTGGGTCTCCCATCCTCATCTGGAGCAATGGGATGAGGTTTGGGGTTATTTGAGGTGTGAAAGACCCTTTCCTTTAATTTATTATGTGAGAAGCTGTGTAGTATATAATGGGGAAAACCAGGAAAACTGTGCATGTACTTCCAAATGCCTGGAGATCCGATGATTACTGACACCTCTACCTACCCACCAAGCTTGAAAATAATGTAGGTGATACATCTGGGCCCAGGGAGGAATTTTAGGGTTTCTGTAGCTAAAAAACAGCTTGAGTTGGAAAAAACTAGAAATGTTGCTTTGGTAAAGGTGCTCAGTTGGTTGCAGGTCAGCAACTACGGCAGCACCATCTCAGACACTGTGCTGCAGCCTCATCTTTCCACATTTACCAGAGTCAAATGTAAGGCTTCGTTTAGAAAACAACATAACTGACTGATCACTTGTTTTGGAAGTGTCAGAGTAGCTGAGAAATACTTATGCGTATGTATACATTGAGGTTTTATCCTCTCTAGTGCTTCCACTTTTGAGGCTGCCTTTGGGTGCAGCATGTGAGTGTCCAGCAGGTGCCATGGGATGCAGGATGCTGAAGCTGGTGGAAATTCAGCCCCAGATGAGTTTTCCATCAAGAACTGTTGATTTAAGGGAAAAGAACCATTTCCCAGCCGAGGTTTCGCCAGCATTTTAAAGCTTTGTGGTGGGTGATGCTGCGGTGTTTCCCCTTGGCCATTGCCCAGCATCTTCTCAAGGCTGAACCAATCCATGTGGGATGCAGCAGCCTTGCTAAAGTCACAATATTCGGAGTATTTAATGGGATGTTTCCTTCCTGACAGCCACCCTCACCCACAGGAAAGCTGGAGCCTGGATCTCTGATGCTTTCCACACCTCCTCATGGGGTGGCTCTGCAAACCACTGGCTTGTCTCCACACCACATCAGCCCCTTTACCCTCCTAGCCCCTCCAGATCCCACCCATGGGTGCTGCCACGGATGGAACCAGTTCCAGGCACCACCAGCTCCCCTTGCTAGTGTGGCTCCCCAGCCTTTCCCTCCTGCGCAGCCTCTCTCCTCCCTTCCCCCTTGTATTTTTTTTTTTTTTTTATGGAGGGAATGAGATGGAGAAGTAAAAATTATTAACCCCGAGGTCAGCACTGGCTGCCTCATTCCTCTCTAGCTTCAAGCACTTTCTCCCTCATCTGTTTCACAGACAGCGATGTTCGGCTCAACACATTTGCATATACTTATTGCATTTTTTTAGTCTTTATCTATTTATTTATTTTTAAAGAGACAGAGCTGCTCTTGCTTTTTTTTTTTTTTTCCCCTCCTGTGAGCTTTCACCAGCTGCTATTTTGGATTTGATTCCCCTGTCGACACAGCTTGCTGATGGATGCAGGGGAGTGCAGGACCTGTGTGGCGTTGGGAGGGATGCTGGGCTTCGCTCTTTTCCTACCCCTATGATTTCAGTGATGCTTTTTCCCTATAAAATTGCCGGCCTTGGCTGCTGGGTGAACAAGCGGATGGTCATCAGGGATGCATCCATCTTGCACTTCATGGTGATGCTTCCCCCTGCAGCGATGATGGGGAAGGGCAGTGGGAAGCTCTGGTGGTCCCATGCTTGTCCAAAGCAGGATGGAGAGAGGAACCCTTTGCTATTCCTGAGGCCTTTCCTGGGCTTCCCACAGCCACCATGGTTGAGAATGGCTGGGGGACTGGCCAGCTCCTCCGAAGCCATCCACACGTGGCAAAACCTGCATTCTTATTTAGGCATTTAGCAGCACCCTCAGGTGCAGCATCCACCTTCTCTTCAGCACAGTGAAGCCTTTCTCCTCCCATTCACCCCAAGAAATAGTGGGGGGCAGAAATAAATAAAAAATAAAGCATGTTATATCTTAAGCTCAGCATCTCCAAAAAATGACTCACAGATATTCATAATGGTCCGGCAGCTATTAGAGGCGCAAGAAGGAGTGAAAGGAAGGAAATGAATGCCGGGTGAGAAGAGAAAATTCATAGCCCCGCTGATACGCCATGATAAATAATTATGAGTTATTAATTTTAAATTACATCTTTAATGCGTTGCATGATTTTAATTCCCACCACAGTATTAATATAGGGACTCTGGGTTTGATTAATTTAAAGCGGAACAGAAAGGTGTCGATTCCCAGGGCTGCCGGGGACCTCGCGGGGCTGCACGGGGAGGGGGTTCACCCTGGGATGGGCACTGGGAGGGCTGGTGCTGCAGTGCTCGTGGAGGAGAGCAGCCAAGGATGGGGGCAATAGTGGGGACGGTAGTGGGATGCTCGGAGCCTGCAGCCACATTATTTGGAGACAGGGTCAGGGGAAGCTGTGAGATGCTGCGTTGCAGTTTTAGGGAGCATCACAAATGGGTTCAGAGAGCCAGGATGCTGCATCCCACCCAACATGCATGCAGCAGCTCCCAACAAGGCAGATGAATGCCACTGGATAGCACCCCTGTAACTGGTTCTTCTCAAGTCCTCATTAACAGAACTAAAACATAAATCATCATCGCCAAAAGCCATTTGGAGTGTCCACCCATGCTCTCCCACCACAGGGATGCCGCCCCCCTCCCAGCCCCCGCTGCTGCTCTGCCAGGGATGGGAAGCTGCTCTAAGTTTGCTTTCCGAGTAAACTTCCCCTAAGTGTGACAATCGCTTTAGCTTCCCAGCGAGGATTTACCGGGCTTCTGTTATCTCTTTGAAAGTCGGAGTTCTCCAAATGGGCATGAGAGAGCAGCCGGAGAGGTCAGAGCCAGTTAGGCTGCACAGCCGTTCAAAGCCCCCTTCCAAGCGGCATTAAAGACGGGATTAAGTCTAAGAGGGTTATGGAGGGAGGAGTAAAACAGCCTTGTCCTGCACACAGCGCCGAGATAAGGCTCTGTTCTCTAGGTGTGAACTCCCGCGTGTGCAAGCCCAGGCACTCCGGGGTTTGCGGCAGAAATTGGAAGGATAATACCAGAGGCGGGGGGATCAAGCCGGAGCCGAAACGGCCCCCTCGCAGGCGGTGGGATGGTGCTGCTCGCAGCCACCCTGCTATTTATAGGATTTTTTAATCCAGGGAGCGATGGCACAAACAGCCTGATTTTCCACTTGTTCAGCCCCAGCGTGGGCCCTGGGAAGACACAGCGTCGAGGGGTCCCTGGATGCAGGGCTGGGTTCTGAGGTGGAGGGCACCCAGAGCCTCATCCTGCCTCCTGGGTGAGCCAAAAGGAAAGGCTGAGGATGAATTCAGAGGTGAGATCAGGGTTAGATGCTCTCCTGACATATCCCGCTGGCCAACATGTCAGTGGGGTGTTAGTGTAACACGAGATGCTGCCCCCATCCCAGAGCCCCAGTGCAAGGGTCTGCTCTCCCTTTCTGAGGGCTGGGACCAGGTTTTGAAAGACTTTCTGCATCCTGCTGCATCTTCCCAGACACTGGAGGCCAATGTGGCTCCTGGTCACCCACTACCAACAAGGGAACACCACTCAATTCCACACATAAGTTGGGGGGTTTCTATTTAGGAGTCACTGCTCTCTCCCCTATGGCCCCTCCGTGTTCATCCTTCTCTTGTTTTAATTCGTTCTCCCACCTAATGATGCAGCAGCTTCTGGGCGATGCCGAGACCAGCCCTACTCATGACAGTCCACAACCTCAAAAGCCAATGAGCAGAGGGGGCACAGGGAGAACAGCATCGATCCCTCTGCACAGCATCCCCCAGCAAAAACTCCACCTGAGTAATTAGACATGAATCAGACATGGTTGGACTCGATGATTCGATGGGTCTTTTCCAGCCTGGTGATTCTATGATTCTATGAAGCATCCTCTGAGGTCACTGCCACGTGTCCATGGGGACAGCCCCTGTGTGGCTGTGCTGGCCCCAGGGGGGGCATTTCAGAGCTTACACCAAACTCAGGGATTTTTCTTGACTGTCAGATTCTTGCTCTTCTTTTTTCTTAATCGATAGGAAATGTTAGTAGGAATTTTCCAGACTTTGGGGATTTTTTTTGGAAATAATTTTGAAAATGGTCACTTTTTCCCCAGGTGGTGATGGGGGGAGGTGTTAAAGGTTGATGGTTTAATTTTGTTACCCTCACACGGGGGGTCCAAGAGACAGTTACAAAATGTTATTTTCAGGGTGGTAATTTTTCAAATTAACACCTAAAGCAGCAGTAATTTGTGCAGCGGAGCCTGTAACCTCCAGCCTGGCCCATCCAGGTTCTGAGGAACCCAGGCTGGAAACCAAGACTGGCTGGATGAAGGGAGGTGGCTAAGGCTGTGTGGCCAGGTGGTAGCAGAGCAGAGAAAAAGGTTCCTGTCGCTGGGCTTTTCAAGTCCTCTTCTGTCTCGGCACAGTCCACCTGCTGGGCTCAGTTCCCTCCAGTGATGCTGCAGGGAGCCTGTGAGTTTGCAATTAGCCACTATTAATTACCACTGTGCCCAATCCTTGGTGCCTCCATGGAAAAGGCAACCCATATCCCAAAGGAGACCTCAGTGCCGGGCTTTTCCTTGGCATTCATCCCTACAGTGGCTGAATATTAATAGTTTTATCCACCTCACAACGTGGCCAGGAGGTCATGCTATTGTGTTGTGCCAGGGGGGAAACTGAGGCACAGAGACCCCCATGCAAAAACACCGATAGTGATGATGTGAGCAGATCTTCCAGTGGCATTTTTGGGAGAGCTGAAGGCAAGGGATGTGGATGGAGCACGCTGCACCATCCGCCTTTCCCTCTCAATCCCTGAAAATGCCAGCAAGAGGCTCAGCCAAGGGATATACCTCTTGCCAAGCACCCCCAAGGGTGGTGGGCTCGCTCTGGCTCACTCCTCACCTTGCTTTGCCAACCCCAGTGAGGTTTTGTGGCCCAGGGAGCTGCTGCCGGCAGAGGGAATGGGAATTGAGCAGGATTTGAACCTCTCCCAAGTACAGTATTTGCACTTTTCCTTTATTGGCCAGGTCCCGAGGCCGCTCTCCGAAGAGCCAAGCGACAGTGTTCTGTCTGCAGGCTCAGAGGCTGTTAAATTAAACAGTTCAGGGAATTAACTGCATGCCGCGAGCTGCAGCAAACCCGCGCGCAGCCAGAGACGGCTGGATTTGCTCCTCGCCAAAAAAGCCTAGGAAAACAATGCTAATAAAGAAGGATAACAGAGTCCCTGCCCGCTGCACAGAGACTTGTATTTCTTCTTTCGCCTTCCTGCTGTATTTTTGCAGGGCAGGTTTGCAGGCTCCATGGCCAGGGTGCTGCTCCCTGTGATGGGGCTGCTTGGCTGGACCTGCTCCTCGGAGCCAGGGGGATTTGTGAGCCGGCTGGCAAGCAGGAGTGCTCTGGGCTCAGCCATGAGCTCAGCCCAAGGTCAAAGCCCAAAGGCAGACAGAGCTCAGCTCAATGTGGCCAAACACGCAGGGGGTACTCCTTCCCAAATGTGACCCATTGCTTTGGAGCATCTCCCTACTGGCTTCATGCAACCTCTGCTCATCCCTCTGCTCAGGGTCAGGGACTTCTTTCCTCTTCACTCCTCCTTTTGTTGACCACAGTCTCCCATTTCCCTCTCTCAGAAGAGCCCAACAGAGCCTCCAGCACCGGTAACCTCCCCACTGCCTCCCACCACTGGCCTGTGACGGGGCTTTGCTGTTCGTGGGGTGCGCTCCCCAAGATGCACACAGTCATGCACAGTTTGCCCAGCACTGCCCTGCCTCTTGCTTTATAAATACCAGAAGCTGCTCTGAGGGATTTTTCATCTCCTCTAGCTCAGCCAACCTCTGGTATGGCGTTGCAACAGGAGCTTTGCACAGAGGCCTGAGCAGTAGGGTGGGTTCCCCTTTTCTCTTCATCCCCCTTCCCAAGGTGCACAGAGCATCCCTGTCCCATCTACCTGCAGGGCAAGGAACTGTATTAATTGATTTTTTTTTCTTGCAAGGGAGCTTATTTTCTACTTCTATTTATTTTATTTTTCTGTGAAGGCACAAAAAAAAATGAGTGGAGAGGAGGAGTGTTTTTCACACTCATGAAGCTCACTGAAGGTTTTTTCCAAGGCAGGGCTGAGCACTGCCTAGGCACTGGTGCTGCCAAGCCCTGGCAGCCTTACTTATGCACCCATGTCTTGACACTTCTTTTTCTGCATCCAGGGTTGGTTTTTTTATGATCCCTCTCCCACACACAGCTAGGGATCTCCAAGTATTTGGGGTGATGGGACCTGTGGAGCTCCCTGCTCACCAGGCTGGGTGCTGAACCCTGGGCTCTTGGGCTCTCTCCCAGCCCAGCTGGCGTGGGCTCCATCCCCGTGTCTCTGTCAGGAGGAAGATGTAGAGCAATCACAGCTCTGTGCTGCAAATATTAATTATCCACTAACTGCTCTCCAGGCAGCCATTAGATCTCAGCTCTCCGACAGCTGTTCCCAGCCATCCGCCCGAGGGATGCTCCAGAGATGGAGCAACCAGGGGGCGATGGGGGTCTGGGAAGGAAGAGGTCCCCGCACCACTGCCCTCCTAAAAAGTAGATGAGCCAGTGAGCAGAGGGAGGATTTTGGCACAGATGCTTTTCTTTCCCTGCAAAATATTCCCATTCCAGCATTCTATGGATTTGTGTTTCCCTCTAGCTCCTGGCTCACTGAATGGTTACACAAACCCAAGGTGACAACATCTTGCTGAGATCACTTGCTCATCCTTTGGCTCATTTTCCAGAAAGTCGAAATTGTCCTGGTTTGGTCCCATCTTCCTCCTTCCAGCAAGTGGTCCCACTCCCACCTCACCCTGGGGCGTCAAAAACCCTCCCCATTTCCCTACCTCTTGGACAAATCCTGCTTTATTTTAAATGATTCCCACCCTTCCTCCAGGTGGGAAGCTGTTGCCCATAGGTCTTCTGTGTGCTGGGACCATCCTAGACTCAAACCTCTGCATCGCCGCTTGGATATTTTAGGCTCAGGTTGCATCAATGAGCTGCAGACCCAATAAAGGGCAAATCACACAGCATCCTTCTGCCTCAGTTTCCCCATGCAGGGAAAGCCCTGCTCAGCCTTTGGGTAAGGATGCAGAGATTTTGAGGTTTAATGGGATGCACACAGGGATTCTTCCCACCCAAACAGATGCCTGAGGAAACCCCCAGCCAAGCATCGCTCCTTACACCCGTCTTCCCACAGGCAGAGATACCAATATGGAGCTAGTTAACGAAATAAATGAGCGAGGTAGGCCTGTGCACATATAAATCTCTCTGAGAGAACATTTAGATGTTCCATATTTGAGCTGGCTATCATTTAAATTACTGCTCTGCCTCCCCTCAACGTAGCCCCTTATTATCATGTTTTTAATGCTCAGGGCTTAATTGCAATCATTTGTGGGCTCCCCCTCCAAGCTCTTGGTGGAAATTAGCTGCCTCTCCTGCCCACTCATTATCCAACCAGCCTTGGGAAGCCCTTTTGTGGTCCAAGGATAAGGTCCAGGTGTCTCCCACAGGGGTTTCTGGGCTTCAGGAAAAAGCCTGTTATGATGGGAGCTGCCTGGAGCATTAAAAATTATGATTTCTTCTAATACTTTGCCACAGCTGCCTGAGGAGTGGCCAGGTTTCAGGGGCTGGAGAACATCTGGAGAAGCTGTTATAGGGAGGTGAAGTCTTCTTCAGGAAGCTGAGCTACTGCAACGGCTTCCACCCTCCTTTGCCTACTACTTACCTTCCCATCCATCCCTCTACTCCTTGCCCTGGGGTCTTCACTGCCATGTCCCTCTGTTATCTATAGCAGAGAGAAAGAGCTGCTCGAGCATCTCCAACCTGTCCACTTCCCCCCAACCCCACAAAAAACGGGTCAGAAAATGGGAAGTGCTTGTGACTCACCAGGGTGAGGCTGGGAGTGGGAAATCTTGCTGGAAGGAGGGAGATGGGACCAAACAGGAACAATTTTGCCTCTCTGGAAAAGGAGCCAAAGTATGAGGGGTTTGCAAGTGATTGCGACGAGATGTTGTGACCCTAGGAAGGTGAAACTGTTACGTAAGCCCTGGAGGTAAGGTAATAAGAAAAGGCAAAGAATTACTCAGGGAATAATATATATCGTTGAAAAATACTGTGTATGTTCATCTCTTCAGGTGGAGAATCCAGAAAGGGCTCAGAATTCAGGTCAGATTTGTCAAAGAGCACAGAACAGAGTGAAAAATAGTGTTTTTCCCCAGAAAATTGAAAATAGTTGGGTTACATCATTTTCCAAAAGAAATATTTGCCCCCTTCATCATTAAACAAGAGGTTTCCTTTACTAAACTGGCTTCTCACTCAACCCAAACCCAGCCCAATGCAAACCCCTGCTGGCCCCAAACCCTGTTGGAGATGCCACCAGATCCTGCAGAAGGCCTCGGGGAGCAGAAGCACATGCTAAGTGACCAGACTAAGGTGGCAGAGGGGGATGGTGGAGGGGAAAGAGGTGGTCCAGGGGGGTCCCAGGGATGCTGAGCCCCACACGCCAGTGCCTGGTGCTGGGGGAAGGTGTCAGTAATTGGCAACCTGAGCTCCACTGCCCTTTCTGCAGCATCTTGTTTAATTGCACTGGCTAACAGTTCAGGGGCAGAGCTGCTCGGGGGCCTTATCTCTGCTTTCACCATTTTTCTTTCTGGGAAATGAAGTTAAAAATCCCTTCACAGCAGCTCCAGCGGAAAAAAAAAATTAGTCCCATATCACTATTTAACATGCACTGCTAAAAACTAGATAAACACAGGCCGTCACTTGGAGATTAGCTCCTCACATGACTAAATGATTTATTTAGAAGATTCCCTCTTTTCTCTCCCGCTCTCTTTCTCTCTCTCTCACTCTCTTTTCCTCGGCTAAGAACATATTAATCAGAAATTAGAGGCAGACTGAGGGATGGAGAAGAGACTAACAAAGAGCAAACCGAGAGGGAAAAGGGGGAAAGAGGAGCGAGGGCTGGAGGGATGCAAACAGGGTAGGGGAGAAGGGAGAAGATAGGATGGGGAAAGGAGAGGGGGACGAGTGGAGTGGGACAAAAAAAAAAAATTGGATAAAGAGGGAAATCTGAGAAGAGGGGGGGGGGAAAAGGGGGCTTGGAAAGAAATGGGAATGGGGGTGTGTTGGGGGGCAAAGCAGGGGAGAGGGGGCTAACGCAAAGGTGAAAGGATGGAGGGCAGGAATGAAAGCGAAGGAAAAATGTAAAGGGGGAGGGAGCAAAAGAGCCCTAATTGTGTTGGACAGGAATGCACAGGGCTTAGCCCGCACCCCGGGGGACTCCTGGCCCTGAATGATTAAGGTTCTTATCAGGCAGGGAGCTCCGGAGGGGCAGGAGAGCAGCCCCCAGCCCCTCTAAGCCTCCCTCCCGGCCGGGGCCGGGGGGATTTGTGCCCCCCAGCTCCACTTTGCCACTCCAGGTGTTGGTGATAAGAGCATCCCCGCGCTGCTCAGCCCTCTCGCATCCTTTCTGCCTCCCTGCTCAGGCGTGAAGGGAGGGGAGCGGGGCGTGGGGGGCCGGGGGCTTCTCGCTGGGGATTTGCAATAGGGGGATAAAGGGAGAAACAACCCTGGCAGGATTAAATGGGAGGGGTCTCTGCTGGGATAGGTGCTGTGCAGTGTCCCTTTTCTTTTATCCATATAGATAACCAGGCCCCGAGGCTGAGGCCTACAACGATAAGGAGATTAGGCGGATTGGCTCATTTGTAGTGAGATCCTCCAGCAGGGATATTCGGCTCTCTATAGACCCACCAGAAGGTTATCTAAATAGGCTAGACTTGAACTAACCCGCAGCCGGGCCCTAGGGGAGGCTCCTGGGACAAAGCGGGGAGGAGGCAGGAGGGATGGAGATGGATGAGAGAGATGCTTCCATTTGCCAGGGACTTGGAGATGATGGGCGAGCACAATGGTGCCATTAGCCAAGGACTTTCACATCGCCCGGTGTCAGTGTCCCCTGCAGCAGCAACTGGGCTACTCGCTCCAGCTAACGTGGAAATCATAGAATCACCAGGTTGGCAAAGACCCACCAGATCATTGTGTCCAACCATTCCTATCAAACACTAAACCGTGCCCCTCAGCCTCGTCCACCCATCCCTTAAACACCTCCAGGGAAGGTGACTCAACCACCTCCCTGGGCAGCCTCTGCCAGTGCCCAATGACCCTTTCTGTGAAAATTTTTTTCCTGATGTTCAGCCTAAACCTCCCCTGGTGGAGTTTGAGGCCATTCCCTCTTGTCCTGTCCCCTGTCACTTGGGAGAAGAGCCCAGCTCCCTCCTCTCCACAACCTCCTTTCAGGTAGTTATAGAGAGCAATGAGGTCTCCCCTCAGCCTCCTCTTCTCCAGGCTAAACACCCCCAGCTCTCTCAGCCGTTCCTCTTGTTCTCCAGCCCCTTCACCAGCTTTGTTGCTCTTCTCTGGACTCACTCCAGAGCCTCAACATCCTCCTTGTGGTGAGGGGCCCAGAACTGAACACAGGATTCGAGGAGCAGTCTCACCAGTGCCGAATACAGAGGGAGAAGAGCCTCCCTGGACCAGGCTACATCTGAAAAAGCAGCTCAGGATGCTCCAGGGATGGTGTCTAAGGCATGGAAGGAGCCTTCATCACCAGGCTGGGATGGTGGGATGCTGAGATATTCAGCATCCATTGGCACAGGGGATGGGTCAACCCATGTACACCCCACCAGGTTCACCCCATCCAAGGTGTCGCTTCCCTGGGGTCCCACCAGGAGACCATCCTCTGGCTGACCCCTCATGTTCAGTGCCAGGTGACCAGGGGAGGCCCAAGATTTCCTCCCCAAGCACAGCGATTACATGGGGGTTATTAATTTTTTCCATCATATCAAGCATTAGTTAGATGGGAACCAGCATTCGATTAAACATGTATGAAAACAGGACTTTTTCTTATGCATTAACAAAACCTTAAATAAGCTGCATACGTAAGAGAAATAAATGTCTTCCATTAGTTTTCCCTTTTAAATAGATTTTTAATAGGTGTTGTCTGCAGTGAGGGACCTGAACCGATTGCCCCCCCCCGCAAACTTCACCTCTCACGTGGGTTTATCCTGCAGAAGTGGGAAAACAAAACCACATTTTCCTGCCTTCAACCTTCTGATTCCTCTCCCAGCTTGGACAAAACAGTCTTTGAGCTGCGCCACTTGAGAAAAATGAAAATGTAATAGTTTCTATCTCTGCACATGGGATGCTATTAGCAAGAACCACTCCAGTATTTCGGGGTTAAGTATTTAGCAGCTGATTTTCAGTGGTTCAGTAATGTAACTTTCTTTCAAACTTCAACAGCAAATATGTACAGTTATCTTTTTATATATGGATATAAAATTATATATATATATTTTTAATTTAAATGTGAATAGATTATACTGAATTTATGCTTCAACATAGGCTTCTCATATTGTTAACTTTAATTTTAATTCAATTAAGTTTTTAAGGCAAAAAGTAATTCATTTAAATTAACAAATCCAGCTTCAGTAAAAAATCGGATTTTTAATTAAAACATCCACCTTTTAATTTCTCTTTTTGTAATTGATTTTGAACCACCCTTTGCTCGGGCTGATAAGCAACAGTGTGTGAGCATCACTGGTGTGGCTGGGGTCAACCAGCCCTTACTGGTGGCTGAGCCAGTCCGACCTCAAGCTACCATCCCTCACCTCCACCAGACACTGCAATTCCTGTAGTCCCACATCCATGGACCAAGTTTGAGAGGGAGAGCAAGTCCTGAAGGAGCTCAGAGCCATTGCCCTGGCTGTGAGGAGCTCAAGTGTCTCAGCAAAGTTGGGTTGCGCGCAAACTCCGCATGCAAAGCTTTGCATGCAAATCAGGGTGTGCAAATTCCTGCAAGGAGACTCATGCATGCAAATCCTTGGATGCACATCTGTGTGTTGCAAACCCTTGGGAGCCAGGAAAGGAGGCGCATGGGTCGCTCTCACCCCCATCTTTATTTTCACCCAGGTGTAAAGCAGTCCCTAGGAATCCACCATTCCCTTTGCCCTCTGTGTCAGCACTGGGTTACCATCCTGCATCCCATCCTGCGGGAGGGATGCTTGGTGGGATGCTGACCAGCGGGGAGCCAGGTTTTCCATGCCTGGGGGAGCCAAGTGCTGCTGGGGCTGCCCCCACAGCCCTGCCAGATGCCTGGACATTGGGAAGCAAAGGCAGTGCTGGCGTGCCCCATGGCATGGTCCTTGCTGCCTGCTCGTCACCCCACTCCTCATGGGGACATACACACATACACACTGAGATACAGGCAGAGATACACAGCCGGAGACATCATCTCCAGCCTCCGTGCCTGCGCTTATCTGCACCTCTGACACCAGAAGCCTGAAAATTATTTTTTTTTTTATGTGCACCAGCCTTTCTGTTTCTCCCGTGGTGTTTTTTTCCTTCTCCACCTCCCCATAACCGCACCAGATCAGAGCACAGCGATGCTCCCACTGCCTGACAGCTCGCATGCAGCATCCTTCCTCCTCCCTCCCTGGCCCCCACCGCTTTCTCCTCTTCCCTCCTTTCTCCCTTTTTATATGTAATTTTTTTTTTCTGTTACACTCCTTTCTCCTTCCTCTTTATTTTATCTCGATTTGCCACAAATCTGTTCCTCTACAAAGCAGCTGCCATCTTTGTTCTTTGCCATTATCAGCTGCGGCACACGGACCGGGCCAGGCTGCCTGGCAGACAATTGCTGACTAATAGACTGTCTGAGAGCTATTGTACAGTGTGGCCGAGGCAGATCTATCACCGTGTCCTATCACCCATGCTGCATTGACACCAGGGGAGAGCGGCATGGAAGGGGGAGTGGGGAAAGGGATGGGAAAGGGATGACAAAGGAGGAAAAAAAAAAAAGAGGAAGAGGGGAAAAAAAAAAGAAAAAAGGGAAGAGATGAAGGAAGAAAGAAGAAAAGAGAAGAAAAAAGAAGTGGGAAGAAAGAAAAGAAAAGAAGGAAGAAGAAAGAAAAGAAGGAAGAAAAGGAAAGAGAAGAAAAAGAAGAAGGTAACGAAGAAGGGGGAAGAAAGAAAAGAAGGAAGAAAGAAGAAAAGAGAAAAAGAGAGAAGAAAAAAGAAGAAGGTAAAAAAGAAAGGGGAAGAAAGAAAAGAAGGAAGAAAGAAGAAAAGAGAAGAAAAAAGAAGGGGGAAGAAGGAAAAGAAGGAAGAACAGAGAAGAAAAAGAAGAAGGTAAAAAAGAAGGGGAGGAAGAAAGAAGAAAAGAAGAAAAAAGAAGAAGGTAAAAAAGGGGAAGAAAGAAAGAAGAAAAGAAGAAGAAAGAAGAAGGTAAAAAAGAAGGGGAAGAAAGAAAAGAAGGAAGAAAATAAAAGAGAAGAAAAAAGAAGATGGTAAAAAAGAAGGGGAGGAAGAAAGAAGAAAAGAGAAGAAAAAAGAAGAAGTAAAAAAGAAGGGGGAAGAAAGAAAAGAAGGAAGAAAGAAGAAAAGAGAAGAAAAAAGAAGAAGGTAAAAAAGAAGGGGAGAAAGAAAAGAAGGAAATAAAGAAAAAAGAGGGGAAGAAAGGAAAAAAAGGAAAAAATAAGAAGGGGGAATGAAAAGTGAAAAAAGAAGGAAAAAAGAAGAAAAAGGGAAAAGAATTAAAAGAAGGAAAAGGGAGGGCAGGATGCAAAGAAGTGGAAAAGGAAGAAGGAAAAAGAGGGAAAGTAGAAGGAAATGAGAAGGAAAAGAAGAAAAAACAAAGAAAATATAAAAAAAGAGGGCAGGGGAAGAATGGAAAGAAGAAGAAAAAGGAAGATGGAAAAGCAAATAAAAAGGGAGGGAATAGGAAAAAAGAGGAGGAAAAGAAGAAGAAAGAATGGAGAAATTGAAAAAATAGGAAGGGAAAAGAAGAAAAAGGAAAGAAGGAAAAAAGGAGAGAAAGTGGGGGCAAAGGGAAGAAGAAAAGGTGAGGGAAGCAGAGCTCCAGGCGGGAGCAGCTGCGGGAGCCGGAGTCGGGGATGGGAAAAGCCAGCTGGGGGAGCTCCGGCCTTTGGGGGAGCCTGGCTGTTGTTCGGGCTTCTCTGATGGCTAGTATGGGGTTCCTCACACCTCTGTCAGCACTCTGCACACATTGTCAGCCTCTTGCCTTCAAGCCCACCAGCTCCACGGTAAATAGAGCTGGAAAGGGGGATGCACACACCACCAGCTTCACCCCTTCCAAAACCAGGTTCAGCCAGCAGCCTAGAAGGTGCATGGGCTCCAGATTGGGGTGTAAGACAACAAATGAAAATCCAGGGAGGGAAGAGCAGCTTCAAGGGTAGCAAGAGGGAAGCAGAGGGCTCCCGGGGCTTGCCCTGTGTTACCCAGCACAGCTGGGCAGGCTGCAATGAGGGGTTCTGCCTGTGCCCTAGACCACACGCAATTAGCCCACAGCCCTTAATGAGGTCTTAGTGCCTGATATAAAATTTTGAGGCAGAGAAATGTCAAGGCTCCCCATCTGGGTAGTGAATGCCTTTCCTGGTGTCCTTAGGTAGCTGGAACCCCAATGCCTTCTGCATCCGAGCTTCATGCCAGGGACTGGGACCAATGTCCTGAGCCAAGCTGGGTTCTGGCCTGGAGATGGGGATGTAGGGAGTCACAGGCTCCCCGCAGAGCTCCGTTTGTGCCCTCAGCATCTCCACAGCTGGGCCCATGCCCCATGCCCCAGCTGGTCTCTGGTGCTCGAGCTCGCCTCTGTCCATGAAGAGATCAAGAGGGAGAGGGAAATGGTGTTTTGGGTTGAGTTCTTTAGAGTTTGGCTCTCTTGATTCCCCTCCTCACGAACACCACGAGCTCCACGAGAGGGATGCTGGGGGCTTCATGGAATGCTTTAGTTCCCCGAGAAAAAAGTGGGGACAGAGGGGACACGGCAGGAATGGTGGGAGCAGAGGGGACAGAGCACCTGGGAGCAGCCAGGGGGGCTGGAGAGGTGCAGGTGCTCCCTGCGGGCTGCATCCTGCGGGATGCGGCGAACGGCAGAGGGGGCTGCAGGTCAGGAGGAGCGGGGACATGGCAGGGACATGGCAGGGGACACAGGAGGGGAACAGCTCGAGGATGCCAGGCTGTAGAAGAAGCGGGGAGTCACCAGGGACCCTGGGCTGGGATGCAGCAGCATCCCGGGTTGTGGTGCCGGAGATGCCACCCCTTGCTGGGAAAACACTGGCCGCGACACCGTTATCTGCCCACCACCCCGTTATCTGCCCACCACCCCGTTATCTGCCCACCACCTTTCCCAGAGTGGTGTTCAACCCAAAAAAACGCACCTAGAGATCCACCGTGGTCAGAGCCAGCCCAGGGAAGGAGCTTTATTTGAACCAGGCTCTGGCATTGCCTGATCCATGCGTGTGCACACAAGGTGAGAGGAGCTGAATAGTTGATTTCCCCAGTGGGTTTTGCTCCCGCTTGCTGTAAAGTTGTGAACAAAATGACCGGCCATGCATTGAGCGGGCTTACATCGCTCTCCATATGGAAATGAAGATAATCCAAGTCTCAGCTTTGTGTTCTCCAGGAGAGAGCAGGGAGGGAGTGGGGGGTTCGGGGGGGGGATGGGGTAGGCTCCAAGCTGGGGGATGTATCCTGCCCTGACACCTCCCTGCTCTGTGGTGCTTTGTCCGAAGCCGGCGCAGCCTCATTCCTCCTCACCCCATTGGGATGATGGAAATCTTTTCAGGGACACATTGGCACTGAGATCAGGCAGCTCCCAGTGCCTGGAAAGCCCCGATTAAAGCTAAGCCCACACACATGCGTGAGCTTAAATGGAGCCTCATGCCCTGACATCCACCTTGATATATTTAGTTGAATAATTCAACTGTCGAGTTGGCCTCTCCCTCTTGCTCACACTTGCACACACAGCCCAAGTCTACTTGCTCCAAATACTAACAGAAAAGGATTATTCTTCATGAAGTATTACTAATTAGGCAGAGTTTTTTTATTTGGAACTTGCTGTAAGACCCTTGTAGCACTGTTAACAGCCACCCAAACAAAAAAAACTCCAAGAAGCAAATAATTATATGATTTGAAATTGTCTCCAAAAGTAAATCATTCTTCACTGGGCACTTTTTAAGGCTGTGGCTCACATGTTTACCTCTGGTTGTTGATTGGTTTGCTTTTGGGGGAGGCCAGCATGCTGCAGTAATTGTGTTGGTTGTAAGGACTTGGCCATTCGCAAAGCTCATTCTTAGTTCTGTTCATCCCTTTTGAGTCTCTTTCTTCTGCACAAAACACGCGTATGTTTAGTACTGATATCAAGGAGACCTGCTGGGTTGGGCTAGAGGATGATGAGGGAGGTCAGGGGGCCAGGAGGTCAGGACTCTGCCCCACATCTGGGTTATATCTCCTTTGGCCACCCCAAGGGTGACTTTTGGACCCCTCAGTGCCACCAGTGATCCTGTTCCTGTGCTGAACATCCCCACAGAGCAAGAGTTGGGGATGGAGCTGTCCTACTGCAGTGGGGAGCTCGCTGCAGCAGGACAGAGAGGAAAAGGTGGGCTGGGGTAGGGTACGCAAGCACCTCATTGGGTAACCTCTTCCAGCAAGGGTAAAGAGATGGAGACATGCCTGTGGTGGAGACATCCCTCAGGGCACTGAGATGCTGCACTCGAAGCTTCACCCAAAAAAATCTTGTGGATTCTGCAGCTTTCCCTCAGCTGTTCCCAAACTCATCAGCAGGTCCTGGTGAGAGCACATCATCACCATATGCCTTGCCTACCTTCATCCATAGATAAAATGCGCATCTCGGCTTAGCTCGATGTCTTGGCTCCCCCTGTAGCCAGTGGAGAGCGAGGCACCCCCAGCCCCGCCACTCCCTGTGCAGAGGGGTGGCCAGCTTCCAGCCAAGGTGACCCAGGCCTTCCCTGTCCCTTGCTTGCCCAGGTACTGTCCCCCTGCTTCTCAGATGCCACACAGTTCAGATTGCTCCCCAAAAGCCTCACTTGAGGGCATCCCCCACCCGCCCCAACACAGAGCATCCTTCCCGGAGTGGGTACCCAGCAGAGTGCATGGGGTACAAACTGGGGGCACCAGAGCCACACTGACATAGGGGCTAGGAGTTTTAGCTCCTCAGATAGGACTGAACAGACCTGTTTTATAGAATCGTAGAATCGTAGAATCAGGTTGGAAAAGACCCATCGGATCATCAAGTCCAACCATTCCTATCAAATACTAAACCATGCCCCTCAGCACCTCATCCACCCGTGCCTTAAACACCTCCAGGGAAGGTGACTCAACCACCTCCCTGGACAGCTTGTTCCAGTGCCCAATGACCCTTTCCGTGAAAAATTTTTACCTATTTTTCGTATTTTTTCCTATTTTTCCTGTTTTAACAGCAAGGTGGGCTAGAAATGTCTCTCAGTGATGGGAAAGGGCCAGTCTTACTGCTGCAGGTGCCAGCATGATGCTCCGGGAGCCTTGGCATGGTGGGGACACGCACAGCCAGCTAGGAAATGGGGACAGTCTCTTGATCACACCACCACAAGCTGGCAAATTGCCGTGACTTAACAAATTCCCGCTGCCGAGCTGAGCTGTGGAAATCGCTCCAGTGCACGTTCCCAGCCCCCTGCACATGTGCAGGCAGCATTTTTTGCTTAAGCCACATTTTCCTCCACCGCTTGCAAAGCACCCAAAGGGTCACCTGGCTGCAGGGACCAGCCATCAGCAATCCTCCGATGAACGTCACCTCCCTCAGAAGCTGGGTTCTGGCAGTGGGGACATGGGCTGGGCCTCCGGATACCTTCCCCCCCAACTTTGTCTGCATCTCACAGGGCTCCCTGCCAGCATCCCCCTGCCCCCTTGCAGTACCTGCGGAGCTGGGTCCAGCCTATCCCTTGTGGGTCCCTCTTCATCCAACCCCAGGCATTTGGCATTTTCTAGCATCTCTTTATTCCTCAAATGACTTGATACATATCAAGGCTTTGTAGGGCACAGTGATTTTGGAGCTAGAACTATCCTCCCATCCTGGCTTCTATTTTCGTTAGGCTCATGAGTGGGTGAAGCTTTGCTGCCAGATTGTCTGATGGGGCAAGGTCTGCCCACCTGGGGTGGCTGCTCCTATCCCAGAGACTGATGCTTCTGAAAAGAAAACAGGGCAAACTCTAGCATCTCTAACTGAGGTTGATACTTTACCCAGAGCTGGATCAGCTTTTGTCCCCTGAGACATCCACATGGAAAGACCCCATCCCTCCCAGGTCCTTTGGCAGGAAAGCTCATGCAGCTCTGTGTCCTTACACACCCACGGGCTGAGAGCAGAGCACCACCCTGACAGGTTTCCTGGTGTGGACAGCATCAGAGATATTTGAAAGAGCCATTTGTACATGTTCCTGCTAGGTCTGCTGAGCACATGGAGATGGGAAGCATCCTGCTTGGCTCAATTGGGACCCTGGGAGAAAAGGATAAGGAGTCTTGACACCAAGATCCAATGAAGCCCAGAACTAATGGGAAGTTTCTGAGAAACTGAGAGAAACCAATCACCTTATTCTCCAAGGACTGAAGTCCGGGGGATACTGGGGCTCAACCCCTCCTGCCAGCCTGGGTTTGGGTACACCAGTGGCAGGACCAAGCTGGCACCCCCAGGGACACGTGTAGGCAGGTTTTGCAGAGGAGGGGAAGAGCTGATGTTGCTGAGGTCTGGGCCACACTGTCAGTGCGACAGCGTGGGTGTGTGTTCAACCCTGCTGGAAAAATCAGACCTGGCTGGTAATTAAAGACTTGGGCCCTGGCATCCGCTTCTTCAGTTCTGCTGTAGCTGGACTGTAAAATTGTTATGCACCATTTCATGCACAGAGGCTGAGGCTGGAGGAGCTGGTGGCTTTGGGCAGAAGGAGCTCATCTTATTCCTCTGGGCTCATTTCTCATGTGCAGCAGCATCAGAGACAATTTTTTGCCCTGGGTAATCTCAGTGACAGATTTCACCCTCTCCAGGTGGATCTCCAAGCCTGCCTACCATCCCTCCCTCCCTCCCTCCTGTGCTCTGCCCTGTGACTTGCCCTGGCATTTCTGTCACCATGCTCAGGTCCAGCTGGGTGTAATAAGGTATGTGGGTACTTTGCTGCTCTCTTTCCATCCCCAGTGGAACGCAGCACATCAGAAAACCTCGGACATGCTCATGATGTCCTTTCTGTATATAAAAAAAAAAAAGCTACATGCAAACACGTAAACCCCTGCAGGATGTGTCTGCTGCTTAGTGACAACTACATACCTAGAGCGGGGGGGGGGGGGCACTGACTTCTTAGCCAACCCAAACCAGGGCTTTTTCACCCAAATTTGTCTTGTTCCTGTAAAGGAAGGCTGCACGTGCTACCCAGGCACGTCAGCTGGCATCCCAAACCCTCACTCTTCTTCTACAGCAACCGCACCCAGCACCGCACGACCCCAGGAGGGGCAATTTGGGGTGGGGGAAGCACGTTTGTGGGTGTATGCTTTTTATTTCAGTAATTCTTTTATCTTGTTCTCGCACCCTGAACAGTATGAGCGTTCATCAAAGTAATTGACGCGGATGAAATTAGCGCTTCCTGCTATGTCGGACAGATAAACTTTGCTGAATATTGATTTTGCACAAAGAAAATGACATGTGCTTGGTCCTCACCCTTTATCTGGACGGAGCAGGGAGATGCTGGGGGAGGCGAGGGGGGAAGGAGGCAAGCCTTCGCTGGAGAAGCATCCATAAGAATTACTTTTATCTCTTCTTCCACAAGAAGACAACAGAAGATAAGGCTGGGAGACAGTGGTGGGGGAGGTGGAGGGGGGAATAAGGAAGAGCCCAGCAGAGACCTCCGCTGTGGTTGGATGGAGTGCTGGAAGGGGTTGGGGGCTCTGTGTGCTTCGCTGCCCTGACAGGCGCAGGATTTGGGGAAGATAACCAGCTTTTCAGGGGCATACAACACTAACAAAGAGCAGAAAGAAACAAGGCTTCTCGTTCTCCTCCCCAAACCCCACAACTACAACTGGAGAGGGCTGATACCATCACAGAGGGCAGGGTCTACCCTCATGGGAGAAGGGGCAGCTCCCCAGGGTGATGGACACCCAGGGGGATTGGCAAGGGTCGTGCCAGACTCGCATGCCCCTCAGCCAAACCTGTAGCACTCAAGTGCACCAGGAGTGGTGTGAACGCTGTCAGTCTCATTGTAGAAGCATTTCCATGGGAGGAAAAAAGATAGTCCTGCAGACACCCACGCGTGGACAAGAAGCACTGCCATGTTAAGATGTGACTTTAGAGATTCATTCTCCCTGCCTTTAGCCACTTAAAAACAAGGCATCTCCACTTATCACATCATGCTGCATCTCTCCAGCATCACTGGAGACAGAGCCCAGCAGAGCCAGAAGCAAAGCATCCCATCAGGTTGGCTCATTCACAGCTCCTCTGCTCCCAGAAGGATTGGTCCCACTGCTTCAGCATTTGCACAACAGAGTTCTCCAGCCCTGGGATTTTATGTCAACACCACATTCTCAGCAGAAAGGTGCTATGGGGAACAAAGCTTTCGCATGTGCTCTTTTTCCCAAAGCAAGGGTCAAAGATAGCCTTGGAGAAACATGCCAGGTGGGGCTGAACCCCACAAAGACCCTGAGACTTCTCTTTAACATTGGTGCATTGGTGAAATGCTCTTCTAGGTCAACATCAGCCCCTCAGTTCTCCTGTTTTCCCCAAACCCTGGTGGGTGACATTCCAAATCTTGCCAGTGCAGAGCAAATAAAAGTCTGTGGTCCCCCCGATCAGTAAAAATAACTCCTCAAAACACCACAGGACATGAAACAATCCAACCCACCACTTGTTTGACTTCACACCACCCAACAGCAGCTACAAGTCCTCAACAGAACCTTCAGGTCCTTCAGTATTCCTGGGCAAAAATGTGTCTGATCCGATATTACAAATCACTTGCCCAAATGTGAAGTGAGAAGCTCTTTCTGACCCGTTTCCCTTGGCCGTTGCTCACTTAGGAAAGCTTCATTTAAATCAGCACCTCTTTCTGCTTCCTTTGCCTCTTCATACACCAACAGAGAATTAGTACACTTTGTGGATTTGTTCTGCTTCCCACTTCCCATCAGGGTTTCGTATTTCCCTGGGTAAAGGGAAGCCAGGTTTCATCTTGGCTGGATCATTTCTGTCTTCTTTTTCTTGATTATTTTCCCTAGATATACTAGGCCTTGGGAAGAATAAAAAAAAAAACCCATAGCCTTACATTTGCTGCCTGTATTTTCTAGACACAGTGCCCTGACATTGAGAGCAAACAGTTATTAAATAAACGCATTGTTAGGCATGCTTTTAGTCCTGACACCTCTGGTAAATCTGCATTTATTATTTAGTGAATTAAGTGGTTTTAAATCAAGTTATAATCGGTGGGTGCCCTTGTACGCAGTATTTTATATCCTCCTGTGCATGCTTTGTTTGCAATTTCTGTACAATTTCTTTAGGTGCTTTATATATTTCCCTTGAAATAGCATCACACTCTGCTCCCATATGCAGCTTCCCAGCATGGCTCCTGCCATTAACAGTTTGATGCCCAGCCCTGGTCTCCTGGCCCCTGTTTCTGCCCTAGAGCTCCTCTCCCACCCACATATCTACAAGGGAAAGAGACCTTCCCAAAATCACCTTTATCACTGTATTTTTTTGACCGTTGGTCCAGTACCTGCTGGTCTGTGGGCTCACAGCTTAGAGCCCGTGGGAAGTTTTAACTGCAAGAGACACCAACGCTCAGCCCTGGGGATGCTTGAGGTCGCCAGAGGTGAGTGAGCCCACAATTAAAAGGCTTGCATGGGTAGGTGCCACCCGGCATGAGGAAGGTTTGGATGAGCTGACCCTGATTCCTGCAGGTCTTTTGGTCCCTCAGTCTGCTTTTCTTCTGAAAAGGTGCTGGCAGCTGGGTGTGTACTGGCTCACTTGAGCTCAGGTTGGGTTTTTGGTTTTGGTCACCACAGCAGCTCTACAAAAATCATCTGTCACTCCACCCGTATGTGAGAGGGCCTTTCTGATACACATGAGCTTGCAATTGCTGGGGATGGAGGTTGCTTACTCTCCCACACACCTGGCAGCGATGGGGCTAGCTGAGGAAGGGGATCTCTTGCTGCAGGAGCTCTGTCATCTCTGAGGTCCCAGACATACAGTTCCCCCCAGCCTGCCCTGTGTAGGGCAGCAAGAAGAAGGTGCTGGTCTATGTCCCTGGGAAATGCAAGGCACAGGTCAGGAGGAAGGAACTTCCAATGGTTTTGTGCTTGCTTCATCCCAGCTGGTTCCCAGACTGCAGCAGCCCCCGATATCCCTCCTCCACATCTCTGGGGAGGATGAACAGCTACATCTCATCACCTGTAAAACCCCATCTTGGTCCTCCTGTGCCCCAGAATCCAGAGTGGAACAACGCTCGAACTGTCAGCTCCGAGTCTGTGCTCCCTGTAGCCAGACCGCGAGCAAGCACTGGTGCCCACCACTGCTCATACCCTCTGCCGTGTCCTGCCTTCCAGCCAAAGCCAGCATGAGGTCACAGGGTACACACCTCACCGTGGCATGGTCACCACCTCACCATGGCACAATCATCTCCCTCTCTCAGTGATGTCTTCTGACCTGGAAGCCAAAGCCCATACATATCACGCATCATGATGCTGCCTTCTGTGCCAAGGATCTGTGCCAAAACCAAACTCTTTGGTTTGTTAAGCGAACTATCAAAGCCTGAGAGAGCTGACACCTGCTTAATGAGCCCACCCATGAGATTGCTGGCTTGACTCCTATGGTCACAAAAATGCAGAAGGTAGGGTTTGACCAACCCTATACTATAGAGTGATTTTCCACCAACCCAGTAGGAAATCCTGCCCACTCTCCCCTCACAGACTTCGACACCACAGCACAAGAAATGGCCTTGCCATTGCCCAGGTGCTGTTCTTCTCCCTTTTTGCCGTTGTCCAGCTCCCCCTCTATCATACACCATGGTACCCACTCAATGTCACCTTAGTCATGGCCCCAAAGCCTGTTCCCACTTGCTGGGGGAACCTACCTGGGGTCAATGCATCCTTTCCTCTCCTCCCTGCCTGTCTCCTGCCCCCATCTGTGCCTGTTTCCCATTTATCTCTTTTGCCTGGTGAATATACATAAATATGAGCAACTGTGTCTGCGCGTGACCTTACCTGCCCTGACTAAATTCATGTAGTGTCTGTGAAGATAATTCTAAAGCTATAAGAAGATAATAAAAAAGGAAAGATAAAAAAAAAAAAAGGGCAAGCATTGTGGTTTGTATTCTCTTATCTAACCTTCTGCAGGCCCCGGGTGGGAGTGCAGTCCCTTGCTATTTAAAGGGATGCTGCAGCCGGGAACCGTATGAGGCAGCTGCAGAGTAGGAGAGGGACAGCACAGCTCTGGGTACCACCAAGGACATCAGCTGGCCAGGTCCTTGTCCGCACTGCAATGCACACAGAGACCTTCTGGCTGGGGAAAGGAAATCCCACTGTTAGCAAAATGCACCCCCAAAAAATATCTGCCTGGCCTGATTCTTCCTCCTGTCCTACTCAAATACATGTGGACATCCCAGCTGGGGAAGCCTAAGGAGGCAGCAAATCTCTGTGCAGCCCCACAATGAGCAGCTGGCCACAGCACAGTGGGGTCTGTTGCAAAGACTGAGCTCAGAAGGAGGAAAACAAATCTCTGGGTGTGATTTGGGTTTTTTCTTTTCATCGAAAAATGCTGCTGCAGCTGAAGGCAGCCTTTGCGCGAGAAGGCATTGATTGTAGGGATGGGGGAAATTATCACAGGCTTCATCGCAGCGGTGTCATCTTTGAACAGAATGGCTTGTCAGATAGATGGGAGCAAGGGAGTCAAAATGATCAGGCGAAACAAAATACAGCATCCTCCCCGAAATGAGACCTCGAAGAGATAAACCAACACGTCAGGGCGAGAAATCCCAAGATTTCCCCTGGCTCCAAGAAATACGGAAAGCTCTGAAATTGCTTTCCCATGGACTTAAACTCTGCTGTCCAAGCTGTGCTGTGCCCCGCACCAGCTTGCAACCCAGTCCTGGCTTCTACGGCCATGCCAGCCCTCCTGTGCTCTCCTTGAAGGCACAAGGCTCAGATAAAAACCAGCCTGAGCAAACCACAACTGCTTCTGAGTTCTTGCTCAAAAGCACTTTGATCTTTTTGCCCTCTTAGCTTTCTGTTTTTGCAGAGCTGGGATCTAAACACGATAAGACAAATCATCACAGAGTTGGAACTAAGGAAGATACAAAAGAAGGCAAATGAACCCTTAATGTGCAAAAGGAGGATGCGGTTAACAGGGTCACTGAAGTTCTAGATCTTGGTCTAGCAGATCTCAGCCTCGCAGGGAGCTGGGTGCCGTATAACTGCACAGCACGGCTGGTACCATCATACTGCTGAGGTCACACCACTCCTCCAGGGCTCCTTGGGTGAAGCCGCTCCCTAGGTCTGATCCTACTGCTGCAAACCTCGCGTTCTGGTGGAAGAGGAGGTGCAGGGGCAAGAAATGCCCCCTTCCTCGCCCCTCGCGGCAAGGTATACAGGTAGAACCTGACAGAGAAGGTTCTGTTTGGCGAGTGACTGATGGGAAGGGGACAGGGACGGCCACCACCAGCCCTGGGGAGCAAGATGAGGGACACCAACATGCTTCATCCTGCTGCCTCCCTGTCGCCGCCTGCCCCCCCTCGGTACATGGCGAAGGCTTTCTGCCGCCTTTGTTCAGCAGCTCCGAAGTGGTGTCACCACAAAGGCGGAGGTGAAAGGGGTTAATTCGGGGGACAGAGGTAGGATGTGAAGATGCAGAGCGGGACAATGGGCCGCCTTCCTCTTTTGTCAGCGTGGCCATTGTGCCGCGTGTGAAAAATGAAATCTGTTTCATTTTCCTCCCAGATGCGATCGGGCGCCTCTATTTAGAAGCCATCAAAAAAAGCAATCAAAGGGCTGGGGGGGACACACATGGGGGAAGAGCAGGGCTGCCAGACACGGGCACACCCCACCCCAGAACTGCCTTTATTTATTTATTTGGGATCTCACATTTATTTAGATTTAACCCACTCCCTGCCTCCGGCATTCAAGTGGCTGAAACAATCGTCAAAGTCAATGGTGAGAAGGTTTGGGCAGCCCCAGAGGGGAGCTCGGGGCTGTGGGGCAGCAGGGGGTAGGCAGGAGCATCCCTCCAGCTCTGCACCACAGCAAAGTAGAGAGGTTGGGGCGAGGTCCACGAGGTTCCCCAAGCCCACCTCATGGCTGGGTATTCACTTTGAATGTCTCACCTCATTCCCTACCAGATCCCTCCAGCACCCTACACTTTTCCCCAGAGGATGGGCAGCTCCGGTGCAACTGTTAATCAATGTTTCCCCTTCATCTTTGCAGAAGCAGATGAAAGTGGAAGGAAACCCACTCTTGCTCCTCTCCCCAGCTCCGATCTCTCCTCGAACCCATCCGTGGGTTTGCAACCGATGTGAGAAATTTTCACTTCCAGAAAAGGTGTGAAACTTGGCAGTTTTGTTCCCTCCAAGGGGAATTACAGTCCTTGTAAAATGCAAACAAACAAACAAATGCAAATTAACCTGAAAAAACACGGTTTTTTTCAATATGCGTCTTAACCTTTGCCTCAAATTAACAAATCCAGCTGGAAACTTTTGAGTTTTCCTTTTTCCCATCCAAACACACAGCTGGTTGTCCCTCAAGGTGCCAGCGTGGGTGAGAGGCACCAGGCAGCGAGGGCTGAATTTGGGTCATGGGCAGAGCAAGCCCTGAACCCTGATCTGCTCCAGGAACCCCCAACTCCACAGAAGAAATAGAGGGGAAGGTGGACAGAACACAGTCAAAGCAAAGGACCTGCCCAGGGAGGTGGTTGAGTCACCTTCCCTGGAGGTGTTTAAGGGACAGGTGGACGAGGCGCTGAGGGCCATGGTTTAGTATTTGATAGGAATGGTTGGACTCAATGATCCCACAGGTCTTTTCCAACCTGGTGATTCTATGAAGTCGAGGTCACTGTTCTACTGCCAGGAGCCCACTCCAGGTCAGTGCAGCCACTCCTGTAACCCCCAGGCTCCCTGTCCCTGTTGAACTCAGCATTGCCACATGTGGATGGGGCCATGCTGGTCCTTCTCCTCTTCTGCACCTCCATCCTGACCAAGCCCACCTCTGGTCTTCCCAAGCCACTGGGCAATGAGGGTCAGTTCCTAAAGAGAGTTTGAGTCAAGGTCAGTAGTGGTTCCAGCTCTGTGAGGAGCAGGTTTTGTGATGTGCAATCAGGTTTGGTGCCTAGGACATTTCCCAGGGTGATACAGGTGCTGAGCCAAGGGACCACACCAGGTGATGGGCAGGAAAGGAAAGCACTGTGGGGCTTAGAGACATGCCCAGGGTGATACAGGGCAGAGGAGAGGACTCATCCACTGGCTGGGGCCACCAGGCCTCTCAGCATCTTCATTCCTGGTCAAGGGAGATACATCCCATACCCCATGCCTAGTCACCCCCCCAGGGACCCACTGCAATCATCACAGGCAGAGTTTGGAGGTGAAAAGCAGCTCAGAACTGACTTTGCACAGCCTCCTTTCCCCAGCAACAGAGGGTGTGATGGGGAAGGGGGCACAGGGCAGGACCATTCTCCTTCCCATCTCTTTGTGCCAGAGCCAGGCAGATGGGTGGCCTTGCCAGCGCGGTGGTCACAGCCCCCTTTGAGCCCAGCTTCATCTGCCAGCTAATAACCCCGTGCTCCCATCCACCTCCACATTGTCTCCCCACACAGAGGCACACGTGCCCCAGCCTTCTGCCAGCTCCAGGCAGGCACCGTCCCCACAGCATCCCTCAAGAGATGGGGAGTGGGACCCCATGTCCAGGGGAAAGCAGGATGGCAAGTTGGCGAAGAGACCGTGGATGTCAGATCACATAAATCAAGCTCCAAAGCCTTGCTATTTAACACACTCTTCCCCTTCGAGTTGTCAGTGAAACCGTTAATTAATTAGCTAATCCCGCAATGAAGTGGATTCTAAATGGATCTCCCCTCCCTTCCCCCCATTTAGGTAATTACTGCTGAGGGAGCTTTTGTGAGAGTAATTTTCCAGCAGGGACAGCCCCGGATGGCAGCGGAAGATGAATTTAAAGAGGGGGGGAAATAATAATACAAAGAGAGGGATGAAGGAGGACTCTTTCTGCAGGGCAACACACTTCAGAGGCACAGCAGGGGCTGGGAGAGAGCATGTCCTGGCCTCTCCTGGCTGAGGTAGGACAGGTTCAGCATCCACGCATGGGAGCTGGTGCAAAAAGGTCCTCTGGGTTGGCTTCAGGATGCTCTCAACAGCGGGTACTATACCACCAGACTCTCTCTTCTCTGCTCACACACAGGTTTCATCATCCCCCTGCCTCCCCCAGGAGACGCTCAGGCTCTAGGTGGTTTCAGCAATGCATCTCCAGCACCAACCAGCAAGAGCACAGTGATCCATCCTTGCAATAATAACTGAGGATACAGCAGAGGTTTTCCACACGGGGTCATGCCTGCCTGTTCCACCAGGAGCTCCCAGCTATGGCTTACACAGGACTGGTTCTGGACACCTTCCCACAACAAGAAATTCATCAGTTGGAATAAAGACAAAATCCCAAAAACTTGAAGAGTGTTTCTTTTCCAGGCCAATCAAAGACTGAAGGGATTTCGTAGCTAAGCAGAGAAAAAAGCCAGCAGGCCTCAGCCCAGCACCTATCGGGGCATTTATTTGAATCAAGTCACCAAGACAACACCAGCATCATCAGGAACAGCATTTCTCCTTCATATCTTACTCCTTCCATGCCCCTGCACAGCTCCAAATCTTTTTTTATTCCTCACTATGTCAAGCAAAGTCTCCAAGTGAAGATTTTTCAAAGGCACACTGAGTTTTAGATCCTCAGTTTCATGTCCCCAAGTTCTGCTATGTCCAACAGAGATACCGTAGGAGTGGTACAAGCCTGCCTGCTGTAGCTGAGCTGCCTTTGAACTGCCTTACTCATAAATGAATTCAAAATCAAAGGCTATTTCTGAAAAATCACAGCTTGGCTCTCTTTTGGGTGCAAAGAAATCCCAGCCTGCAGCCACCACAGCTACAAATACACCCTCCCTGTGCCCGCTGCTGACCTCCAGACACGAGGGGAAGGTGAGGTCTGATGGAAGACTTCCCTCGTGGCTTGAGGACAACAGTGTAGATGTCTCCCTGGGGCATTTCTATGTGCTGGGTTGGCTAAAAAGGTGCAAGCTCATTACAGGGGATACCCAAGCTTCCGATGAGCATTTGCTCACCATTACAGGATAAGAGAACAGGTTCACTGTGGGGAAGTTGCTCTAATTTAACAGGTGCCTACAGCTTATCTGTATGGAAAACATTCCCATCTCTTGAAGAGGTTCCCTGAATAGCCACCCAGCACCTGGCTGAGAGAGTCACATTTTCCATCCTTTCCCACATATATAATAATTTCCCCTGGGACACAGAGCAGCAACATCTCCTCCTTTTGGTAGCTCACTGTATATCATACTAGGCTCCCGGGAAAACCTCATTACTACTAAATGTGACCTGAGAGAACCACAGATGGTGAAGACTTCTCTTTCTGACTTCAGATATATGATGAATAGGGCAGTACAGCTAGGAATTCTTTACCATCCTAAGGGTCTCCTCAAATATAGCCAGGAGAAAAGAAGGATGTAGCTCTGCTGCTCACCATTGCCTTCTTCCTCTGGACGTGCAGCTGAAGCACCATTTAGGACTTTCCACCCTCACCTTCCTTCATACAGCAGCTTGCTTCCTTCCCCAGCTGAGACTGACAGAGTCAGCTCTTTTTTGCCTCTCGTCCCAAGGAATAGCCTAAAATTCAGCATTTCACACTGCAAACTCAAGATAACAAGAACATCTTTGGACAGCCTGGAGAAACACTAGAGGTAGCTCTGAGCCAGCCTGAGGACAGGTCCTGCTCTGGGGCTTTCTGGTCCATTAGTGGAGAGGACCCCAGAGATGGAGCAGGATGGGGTCACCAGGCTATTTTAAGTTGCCATGGAAAACATGCAGCCCTTTTGTTGTTAGAGATAAGGCTGGGTAAACTGAAATGTTGAGCAGGATATGGTGGGGCTTGAATTCAGGGTCTAAGATGATCTAAACTAAAATGGTAAAGGCTTAATGCCATGTCCACAGGATGCTGCCCTGAACAACAACATTGATGAGGTGGTCCAAGGGGCACTGCTGTGATTCCAAACCAGTTCACACACCTCACTGAAAAGCCTCCGGCTGGGACATACAACCCCTTCACCAGAAGAATTGCCTCTATGATAGGGCCAGTCCCACCAGGGCAGCACGAGGATGGGGAAAAATAGCCCATCCCAGTTGTTACCCATCCTTCAGCCATAGACATAGCACTGGAGGCTGTGACTGCTTTAATCTGCTTCTCCCCTCTCACTCTCGCTAGAAACGAGTGTAGTCAGCTGGAAAATTAAGACCCAGGGTTGAACCCAGAGGGGCAGCTTGGCCAGCAGATACGCAGACCAGCCTGCCACTGCCCCATGGCATCACTGTGCCACCCCAGCTTTCCCTCTCTCCTCATCCTCGCAGCAGCGCCGGCTCCCTGCGCTCAGCATCACGACCGCAGCGTGGTAAATCACTGCTGACAGCTCCAGCAGGCATGGCACGGTGGAAGCACGCTCCTGCCCGCACTCACGGGCAGCTGTCGCGGGCAGAGGTCCAAGGTCAGCTAAGTGTTTAATGGGCCTCCTGCGAGGACCTGTGATGAAAGGCAGGCAGGAGAGGAGGCGAGAAGGGAGCATATGTCACAGCCTGTGCTCCAGGGCTGGTTTCAAGTGACAGCGGGATGCTTCCCATGCAGATAGGCAAGCAGAGAGGATTGCTTTCCCGAGCCCATCTTCTTTTCCAGGAGTGGGGCAGGGACCTGCTGTGACCTTCAGCACCCATATCCTTGCGGCTCAAGCATGGGTGAGGGGCACATGCCCATAGCATCAGGTCCAGCTAGGAGAAAAGCCAGCAGAGGCATGGCCAGGGAGAGCAGCTCTCCTAACATCTACAGTAAAAGCCATGATGCAAAGCAAACCCAAACCAAGCAAGCCAAGCCTCCCTTGCATTTGCTCCTGGCTCTAAATGTGTGTTTCCCAGTATGAAGTTAGAGCAGAAGCTAAACAGGAGAAGGAAAAGGCCTGTGCACTGTTGAAGTGTTATCAGGAGAAACACAGCGAAACACAGCACTTGGTGTGAGCTAGCTGCCAAGAGCAACATTGTTCTCCCCTTCCCACCTCTTGTCCAAGCACACCTGGAGGCAGGTATCTCTGATACCTCCTTACCTCAGAGCTGCTGATCAGCATGACTCATAAAACAAGTTCTGATCCAATCCATGTGTGGAAAGTATTTCCAAAGTCCTGACTAAGCCTAAACCAGAAATTAATGACAAATTCAGCAAAACATCCTCACTGCTATCCAAAAATGAAAAGGATGTTTCACTCTAACTCAGTATTTTGGAGCTGTTGAAACATTTTGGTGTCTGACTGTGCCCTGATAGGTGTATTTATCTGTCCACAATGACACTATTGCAAACTGTAGTATCTCCATACTGTACCCCAGTAGCTGTTGACTCTCCTGTGTGAGACAATGCCTGGATGATCAGGGTAGTTTCAGGTTGTTTTCCTGTGTCTTGTAGTTTGATAACTCAAAAAAAGCAACGCCTTTATTGGGCACCTGCAGGTCAAGTAAGAAAACCGTTTCCCAGTGCTGTGGCCGGAGCATTTGCAGGGTCTGAGTCCTATCCTTAGGAGAGTTACTGGTTACAAATAACCAGTTAAAAGCAAAAGAGGCATTGACTTCTCTGTGCAATCAGAGCTAAAGTTCCACAGCCCCTCTGCAAAACCTCATGCCTTTCTCCAAAGGGAAAAACATCCATCGCTGCCTCTGCTCCACACCAGCTTTCTCTCTCCACCTCCACATAACCTGGCTTGTGATCTTTCTCATAACCAAACCTGCATGAAGCCTTTGAGGGTTGTGCTCATCCTTTGTCAGCTGGCTTGGGCATGGATGACATCCCAGAAAAACACTATCCAGGCTCGTTTTCCCACAAGCTTATGAGGGCTGGCAGCACAGCAGGAGAACTTTGCTGCATGGAAGGCTGCTGCATCACCTGCCCACCATAAGCACCTCAGCTTGATTTTACCCATCTCCCAGATTTTCGGGGTGGAAAGGAAGAGCAGGCGATGTGGGGACAAGCAGAGGGCTGGTGCTGAGCGGCACGTCTTGGGGGGGAGCAGGGCGGAGGAGGCCACTGGGGACGTGGGATACGAGGTTTGCTTTTGCAGACTGAATCAAGCGTTGGAAAGCTGGTGAATTACCCGTGTTTGCTGAGCAAACGCTGCCGGGTGGGGATAGGCAGAGGAAGAGTGTTTAAGCACACAGTCCTTTATTTGCTAGCAAACATCTCCAGCTCCTCCTCTCCCTCTCCTGTTCCTCCCTGTACCTTCCCGAGCTTTTGCTCCAAAGAAGCTGGATGATGTATCCCAAGAAGAGGAGGAGGGGTGAAATTCCCATGAGCAGGAGGAAACATGGGAGAAGCATCTTTTTTCACGAATACGTCTGCATCAGAGCAGCCAAGAAGGTAGTGGTGGCTTGTGTAAGGGGCTGGATTTTGTCTAAAATACAACAACAACAACAAAATACACTTATCTTCAGCATTACTTCTTTGAGCTGTGTTTGCTATATCAAACAAGGGCTACACTCTAGATGAAGAGACTGAGGACACTGCAAAACATGAGACACTGCAGGGACTTGTGTTTCACCACGAAGAAGCTGTTGCTTTTAAAGAATTGGAGCTCAGCTGCTGCAGAGAAGGATTGCATCTTGATAATCTGTAACCTGCAGCACACCTCTGCCAGTCTTTTAGGCTGCTACCTGTGACATCTTATGGTTTTGGCTCAAAGGAGAGGAGGGAAGATGGGTGCTGTGGTGTCCACCCATTTCTGACTTGTAAGCAACACCAGATACATCTTCTGTGGAAAGTCTGGGTGAAAAACTGGGCTCTATTCCCACACTGAAATTCCTCACAGTTACCTGTTGATGTTCCCCATCCCTCCACTCCTGGGTGTTCCTAAACCACCTCCTGCACTGCTCTGGCCTCCCCACCACGGTCCTGTCTGCTCCAGCCTTTGGCCAACCCCTCAGTGAACTGCACCACAAATCATTTTCCACTCCTGGCCAACTGCTGCAAAAATTCTAGGTCCAGGTTGTCACCTCCATTCATAAAACATCCTCCCTTGCAACTGCTGGACTGGCTTTTAGGGAACAATCTTAATGTTCATTCACCCTTTGAAGGCCAGGTGCTTAGACAGCAGCTGTGCTACACACGCTGCTGCTTGAATTACTCATCGCTGGCAACACGAGCATCATTCGTTATTAAACTTCTCATGTGCTTAATCCAATGCCACCACTGTGGCTGCAGGAGAAATCCAGCCACCTGTAAAAGCAACAACACCCTTCATGCCCAGCTTGAACACGCATCCAAAGAGCCACACCTTGGTATCCACCGTGGCATCCAAAGGGAGAAGGATTAGAAATAAACGTGCACAAAATTAGTTCTTTCTCAAGACGTAAATTATTAGTGGTGAGAAACCTTTGGCTGCTATAAATCAGCAAAGCTTCACCGAAGGAAGTGGAGCAGCGCTGATTTACATCGTCTGGCAGCTTGGTCCAGCGTTGGGAGCTTTGTCTGGGATTAGTGGGAGAAATTGTTGGGGAGGGGAACAGTCTCATTACCTTGTCCTGGCTAATGCTTTGCTTTTCTTTGGTGCATGTTGTTGTTAGGAGCTGGATCTAATTAGTCATTGCGGGAAATGCCTCAGCTTCTCCTGTTCCCCACTGCTTGGGAGGGGAAAGTGGGGGAAGGGGGGAGAGTTAATCCTGGCCAACGTGGGAACAAACCCTGTTATAAAAACAGGTCCTGAACCCATAATTTTCTCTGCAAAGAAGCACGTGCCCAGGCACACCAAATATTCTCAGCTCCAAGAAGACATGGAAAGTATTCCAGAGCTCTCCCCGCAAAACCCAGGAGGGCCAGCCTGCAAAACACTTGGCAACACCCTGACTGTCCCACTCAGCATCGGTAACAGGCCCCCTGTATTCTGGCCAAGCAAACCAAAAGCACCCTCATTCCCTCCCCATGAGTTATTTTTCTTCTATCAAGTATAAACTACAATAAAGATGCAACCCCATGAGATACATATGGCCTCGTACCCTGCTCTTTTCCCGTAGTGCATCAAGTTTAAGGGGTTTGGTCTCTTATAGCAGAGGTACTTATCTGCAAGTGGAGTTTAATGAATGTTTTGTAGCCCATGGTGAGAAGAATGCATGGAACTCATTCTGCAGATGCCTCTGGTCTCTTGTGCGGAGAACACCAGTGTTAGCAGGATTCCAGTCTCACAAACTGTGGTGATCTCTTCCAGGTCTGTCTAAGCAGGTTCCAGGGTCTCACAGAAATTTGAGTTTACTATCCGGGCCAGTTAGCTGTGACGACCTGACTCCTTTCAGTGCTCACCTCTTCAGCCAGAGTAGCTACCAGCTCTTCAGCTGAGCTGTGATAACAGGCACATGTGTGCTTTTAGCTCACACACTTGCTAAGATAGGTCTATTTAGCTCAGAGGTGGTAAGAGCTAAAACAGCACAGAGAATCTTCTCACCATGAAGATGGCTTTAATTCAGTGCCATATATTTAGCATTACAGGCAAGACCAAGGCTCTGATTTACACCGAAGTCAAAAGGTGGGACAGGAGAAGAGAAAGGAATTTACCACCTTCTGCAGGAGAACCAGCACTGGGAAATACCTCCCTACACTTCATCAGTTACAGTTCACAATCAGCATAAAGGAACACCTCCGTTCCTGCCACCAGAGTAATAATCTCTAGGATGAGGGCAGAACAGATACACACTGTGGTATCCCTACTAACATCTTTACAAGTTGATCTGCTGTTCTTCCTCTCACTGTGCCTTCTCCAGGCTTTCCTGATGCTGTATGTTGGCTCCAGCAGAGCTGGAAGAAGTGACTAAAAGATGTATAGGGACATCCCAGCACAGGCTGTGCTGGAGCTCAGAGAACTGCATCACAAACACCAGGTTTGGTCCAAATGTTTTTCTTGTTGACTGGCTTATTCTTTGCAGATCTAGTGCCAGTGTACCATGCTGGTTTCATCAGACGCAAGTACAACTCAGAGAGAAACTACCTGGGAACCTGGCACCAGGTCGCACATGCCATATCTTCCCTGTCCCTGGAAACCAGTACAGAACTGCTTTCTCCCTGTTGTGAAAAAGGCAGCAAGTGACCCCCACTGGCTAACAGTGCCAATCCCTTCCCCTTTACTAGGCTTCCTATCTTCACAAATGCCAGCTAGCAGCAGGAGCACCCACAAACACTTACCAGAGCTGCACACCAGCTTGCCTTGGCCAGGATGGGAGATTGTTCTTTCTGTGGAGAGCCCAGCACAGGAGCTTCTATTTATCAGTTAACGAAGGCTGATAATCAGTTATCTCCATCAGCTGTGAGTTCTAGGAGATCACACCTAAAGACTTCACATGGATAAACTCATTTCACGCCTATGTGGTGAACCACTGAACACTAGACAACTCAATCTATTTGCTGATCTTGATTCCCCATGGCTGAACCTTTGGCTAGAGCAGGGGCAGCCTCCAAAATCACCATTGCCTTTGCAATTCTGGATGCTTAGTCATGACTTTTTCCTTCCTGAAATACAGTGAGAGACACTGTCCTCATAACATATCAAGCGTTGACATTGTCACTTGGAGTCCAAGCATCTCCTGGTCAGGCACACTGTGGTCCTGCACAAGGCCATGCAGCCTAACAATGACCTGAGTTTCAGAAATCAAAATCATTAGCAAAGGGGCAATTTCTATCCCAGAGAAATGGAGACTGGGAGCAGGGACAGGTATTCCCACCACCAAGCTGTCAGCACCTGCCTTGAGGGTCTGCAGAGGGCGATTCATAGCCTGGTTATCTGAGATATTTCTTCTATGGGCAAATCACTGCTTTCTAGATGTAGGAGAAGACTAACCTTGTGATGGTGAGGATGCTGCTCTGCTGACCTTTGTTACACCTAACCCAGGTCTGAGGTGGGGCATCAAGCCCTCACTGATCTCTTGGCTTGTCCCCTTACAACACGTTCTAGCACCAGCTCCAGCAGCCCCTAGCTGGGGCGTGGATGCGTAAGATCCTTCTGCATCCTCCAGCACTGGCTGACTCCTCAGGCCTCCTCTCCTGAAGGGCTTTGCCATATGTCTTACATCTGGAGCTGAATAGACTATGAATAAAGCTTCCTGGGATCAAAAACCACATCAGAAAAGTCAGGGACAGCTAAAAAAGCTTCCAACATGGAGCAGGTGTGGCACACGTAAAGATGCTCATGTGCATGCACACACACATTGCTCCCCATCTCCTCTGCCTCCTCCTGCTCTTTCTCTTGCTTTCATTCTTCTGAAAGAAAACTTGATGATTTCTGGGCTTTGTTGGTGGTTAGGAGGACACTGGATAAAGAGTCTGAGAAAGTGAAAGAGGGTGCGCAGGGCCGCAGGAGGAGAAGGAGGGGAGAGCAGGAGAAGGAGGGACTCTCAGTATCTACAAGGGAATTAAAGCGCTTTTACTAGAGTGAAGAAATCAGCTAAAGAATGGCAGGCGAACAAAAGCAGCAAGGCTATGGACAAGTCGCTCTGAATAGATCCAGATCCCCTTAAGTTTGTAACACCCCCTACACACTTCTTTTTTTTCCCCCCTTCCCCCCTTTAAGCCTTTGCTCCTCACTCCTTCCAAGAACAAATGCAGAGCAAGGGGAAAGAAAAAAAAAAACATGAGGGAGGGGAGGAGTGGAAGAAAGCTAAAAAAAAAATCAAATAAAATAAAAGGTAATCCTCAGCCACTTTGCCCCTCTGGGGGCTGCTCTGGGCCAGATTAAAGGTCCGGTGTGAAACCATTCTGCTATTCAGATGCGATAAGCAGGATTTACAAGCAAAGAGAAAGAGAGAAAAGAATGGGCTAGAGGAGAAAAGGAGAATTATTTGTGTCTCTTAATACTTGTTAAGCACTTCTCTTTTGCTAGACCAGACAAGACACAGCTATGCTCAAAGTCCATGCACAATTCTGCCTGCTTGTACAACACCCCCCCCTTCCCTCCCTCCCTGCCTTCCACTTTGCTTTGCTTTCCCCCCTGCCCCCATCCAAAGCAAGCAGGCAAGACTTTGTTGCTACTGAGCTGAAATTGGTCTCCTCTCTGAGCGGCACACAAAGAGAATGGCAATTAACCTTCCTGTTCCCTGGTGACAGCGATCTAATCAGTGCTGCGCCCAGGCCTGTGCCAGCAGCTCAAAGGCAACGGCCTTTGCGCAGGGGGTCGGTGGCACAGGGCCGGGGGCGCTTTCCACCACGTCCGATATTGGGAATGGTGTGGGTGCTTCATGGACAACCAACCTGCATTATTTCAGGCCAACCAGCAGAAGGAAGGCTCTTCAGCCAGCATGGTGAGGAGATCTTGGTGGCTGCTGCTGGGATGAATCAGGGGCCACTGACCCACACAAGAAACAAAACACGGATCTGTTGTAGCAAGGAGACCATAAGATGATCAGAGGGATGGAACACATCTCCTGTGAAGACAAATTTGAGGTTGTACAGCCTGGAGAGGAGAAGGTTCCAGGGAGACCTTGTTGCAGCCTTCCACTGCTCAAAGGCGGCTTATAAGAAAGATGAGTACAAACTCCTTAGCAGGGCCTGTTGTCACAGAACAAGGGGTAATGATTTTAAACTAAAATAGGGTTGGTTCAAACTAGAAATAAGGAAGAAATTTTTCATAATGTGGGTGGTGAAACACTGGAACATGTCGCCCAAAGAGGTGATGCTCTGTTCCAGGAAATGTTCAAGGTCAGGCTGGACAGGGCTCTGAGCAACCCAGCCTAGCTGAAGATGTCCTTGTTGATGGCAGGAGGGTTGGACTAGATGACCTTTAAAAGGTCCCTTCCCATCCAAACCATTCTATGATTCTACAAAATTCTGGTCAAGTGCAGACCAGGAACAAGTGGTCCTAATTACTGGTGGACCAGTAGGACTTGCCCACTGAAGCCAGAGGGCAGCAGCAGCCTGATGCTACAAAGATGTTGCAAGACATGTCTGGGGTGATGCAGTGGAGGCCCTGGATAGAGCTGGACCCACAATGTGTTGGGCGCTTGTATGTAGCTGAGTGGTCCAAATAGTTGCTAGGCTCACAGCCTGAGGAAACCTGAGTGTTTGGACTCTTCTCAGCACTGCTGCTCATGGGAGGTTAATCTGTCCTCGCTGCTTTTTCATGTACTTCAGAAATGGATGATGGAAGAACAATTCTTGCAGGAGGAAAGAGGGAAAGGCCAGCCCAACCTCCCATCACCAGCACTCTTCTCTGGACGAGGAAGGCACTTGTGGTGTTTCATAGACAAGAACCACACACTGAGACTAGCAAACAGAATGTTTGGTTTTAAAACTTCTACATAAGCTTGTATGCTTTTTTTTTTTTAAGTGGAAAACAGGGTTGTTAGAAAAGTCTCAACCATCCTTTACAAAAGAACCACTACTCACCAGTGACACTTTTCAGCAATCTTCCTCCTCTCCATATTTTTCCATTTTTGCTAGAGCTGGGGATGAGAAACAGCACATTATTAAATGACTAAGATGTAAGTGTTGGGTTTGTGCTACAGTCAAGGGAGAAAACATGAACCTCCTGAAGTCAGTTAAAAATTAAGAAATGCTTTCATTTCTTTTCCAAGCCTTTGAAAAATTCATCTGTTGAGCAGTTCTCTAATTGTGACCATGGATTCAAGTAATTGATGCAAAGGTCTCAGAATCAGCCTTTTGCTTTCTTGTGAGCCTGATCTTAGATCCCAGCAGTGCAGGAAAATGACAGTAAAATGTTCTCTTGTAGGAAAAATCAAAACCCCCTCAAAACAGCCCAAATAGACACCGTCATCCCTCCAAAAAAAAAATACCCAAACCATGCAACTCTATTTTTTTTTCTTCTCTTGCTAGTTCTAAGGAAAAAGACATCTTAAAAATGTCACTGGAGTTTTCTCAAGCAGTAAAAATTCACCTGTTCCTCATGTGCAAGAACAAAATTTCCCTATTGTAGTTGAGCAGGATACCTGTACCTACACCTTGAGGACATCCTGATGGGAGATGGGTGTTCCAGCCTGAAGGCTTGACATCATTACCCATCTCATCCATATGGGAAGCATTATCCATAACCACCTGGTTAAAAACTAACTCCTGATAATGTTTGTATGGTGTGGAGGAAAACGTTTCACACCTTCTGGTGGTGAGGGCTCTTCTATTGATCTTCTCCAGGGCCTGGCACATCTCAGGGTGGGTTAGCATAAGCTTTGTAATCTAAAAAGGTGCCAATACCTGTAGCTTCCTAACTTGCCTAGAGGCCTCCCTTCTCAAGTTTAGCCTGTGCCAGCAGGAAAGAAGTTGATTGAGGGAATCCTCCCCCTGAGCTCACCTAGGGCCAACCATTAGGAAGGTGATCAAGTCGCTACCCTCTGCAGTGCTTCGGGGGATCATTGCCTCTCCCTCAGGCAGATAGGCACAAACATCTCAATTACACCTAAGAAGGAGCATAATTGAGCCTAAATTGATTCAAACAGAGGCAATTAAAGCAAAACTCAGGTCCCCGCTGGGAAGCAAAGGCACAGCTTATTTTTAACTCATAACCACAACAAAAAATAATAATTAAAGGGCAGGATTACACCACCCTCCTTTAGAAGAAGGGCAGACTGAGCTGCTGCGTAGAACCACCGTTCAGCACCATGGCCAGCGCCCCATGCTATAACGCCCTCCCTGCCTGTAACGCCCTCTCCAAATCCAAGAGCTGCCAGCTTGGGCTCCTCTTCCTCATCTTCCTCCTCTTCCTCCTCTTCCTCCTCCTCTTCCTCCACACAAGCCAGCAGCAGTCCAAGCACAGACCCCGTCGTATTTCCTTGGGATGCTTCGCCCCCTGTCACAGAAAAGGCACCATGAACGGTTGCTTTCCAAGATGTTTCTCCCCTTCTTGGTTAGGTGGAGATGTGGAGCGGGGCTGGATTGGTATCACTTCGTATGGAGAGCAAACAAGAACCATCAATTAGAAGTAATTACCGCCCCCTCCCCATAACTTAAGAGGCTAATATTAGGCTTCATTTTAAGAAAGGTAATTTGACGACCATAAATTACAATTATAAAAACTTCATTAGAGTCGGTAGCAATCCATCCACCATTGTTCTAATTACACACTGTAGGAGTAATGAATGCTAATGGTTTAATGTACAATAATTATCACAATTGAAAAATAATAATAATACAGAACAACCTCAGTTATCCAAATGTCATGGGGGACATGGAATGGGTTGAGGTAATCGCGGTTTCAGATAATTGAGGGGCTCTTCAGCATGATTAATAGGTGATGTGACCTCTGGGTGGGGAATGAGGAGTTTTAAATGAATGCAGTGTGGTCAAGTGAGGTAAGGCACTGCGCAGAGGGGAAAAAAAAAGGCAGGCATCTTCTGTCATAGCTTTAGGTTTTACTGGTCATTTTAGATCTAAAGTAAATTTTTTGGGTTTGCAACTGAACTGTGCCATCTCCTGATGATTTTCAAGTGTGGTTGACAGGGCTTAAAACAGAAATACAGGAACTGTGTTCTGAAATTCATTCATATTCAGTCCCTTTCTAAGAATTGTTGGGTCTGTGTTTGACAATTTGGGCAGAGCACAAGAGATAATTTCAGCCCCTTGCAGTACAGAAACAAGACCAAATTATAGGAAATTTCAGGTGGGACAAAACACCAGGAGGTCTCTAATGCAATCTCCTGTTCAAAGAAACCCCGACACTGCATTCAGACTGGGTTTTTCAGGGATTTGACCAGCCAGTTCTTCAACCTCCAAGAATAGGGATCCCATGTTTCTCTTTGATCCAGATTCCACTGCTCATTTATTCTCACACTGAATTTTATTTCCTCATACTCCATATACCCACTTCCTCTCCCATCATGCAGCTCAACAAAGTGCCTAAACATCCCCACCTCACCTCCCTCCAGCCTTCTGAACATCTTGGCATCCCTCTGCTGAACTCGTGCCCATTTATCTACATCTTTTTTTCACATATTTATTTATCAACATCTTGGTCCACGCTAGGGGCAGGAGTTCGCATTTTTCCTCATGAAATTCAATGTGTTCCCTGCCAGCCAGTTTCTCTAGCCTGTCCAGATCTCTCTGAAAGGTTGCCCTGCCCTACAGCTGGATGAATCCCACCTCGTCCTCAAAGACACATATTGCACAGGATGAACATCTGAAACAAGGAAGGTCCCAGGACAGGTGCCAGAATAACTCTACTTGCAACGTAAAATAAAGATGCAACAAAAGGATTGACCTCAGCGATCATTTCTTTGAATTAATTGCTCAGCTTTTTCCTGTATTTGATCATATTCAGAGGAATTTCTCTTGTAAATAAAACTGTGGGATTTGCCATGTTATCCTCTAGCAGCCTGTCAGCTGGCTCAGTTACCTTGCCAGGTCATTCTGCCACCCTGGTTTTGCTTACTTTGAGACACAAAGTCAACCCAAAATAGTTTCAACAGCTGCCTCTCCACAAGCAGTGTATGACCAGATCCTCTCACCAAGACATTTCACAGTAGGAATGGGTTTATCCTAGGAAATGTTTTGGTTTTTTCATCTCCCTTTCCTCAATACAGGCCGAGCAGAGAATGTGAAAAACATTGCACAACGCAGAATGTGATTAGTGAAGAAAGAAAAGAAGTCAAGTCTCCAGAAGCGAGAGTAAAGCAAGTCTGTTATGTTATGGAACAGAAAGCAGATACTGCAAGTGCAGAACCACAGATCATCAAAAAGTGACTCTCAGAGCTCCTTGGGATCAGTACAAACTGAGCACCCAAGCAGACTCCCCATGGTGTGTGCCTAAAGGTGAAGCATGTCTTGAAGAGCTTTGCTAGCTCAGCCTTTAACACCTTGCAGGATGCTCCCATGGATGGCAGCTCCTCATGTGCTTCATTGGTTGATGTGAGGGACCGAGAGATTTTAATGTCATTTTAAAAGCTCAGATTTAGACTTTCTCATTCTTGCCTTGATAAGGAGTTCGGTAGGAAGCGAAATGTTGGGAGAAATCAGAATTTCTAATTCATTTGCTCCAGGGTTGGGAAGGTGCCACCTAGCAATCCCAGAGCCCTGACTAGGCTTTAGAAAAGTCCTGTGACCAAAGCAACTTGATGAGAGATTGGTGCTAAAACATCCCTAAGAAACAACAAGATGGGACTGAGAAAATATTGGGCTTTGACCCTCATTCCTGCATTCTTGCTAACATTACAAAATGCAGAAAAACACACAGCGGTGACTCCTCTTTGAGCAGCCCACATTTAGGAATTAATTTCCCACAGACCTGTAACCAGCCCAATTTCAGAGAGACACCTCTGGAGCCTGAAAACAGATCCCATCCATGTCCCACAGTCTGATTAGAAACAATGAGCTCTTGGTACGCTTCCTCTTTAATAGGATCCTTAATTTATAAGAATGCAGATAATATATCAATGGAAATTAACTTCACACTTTCCATACACTGGAAGGTTGAGCTGCAGGTGAGTGCAATGTAATTAAGAAATTAAAAGGTAATTTCCACATATGCTTTCTGCTAATCTAACTCAGCAATCATTTAATTTACAGCAGGGAACTGACAGGGAGGCAAGCCAAAATAAATAAGATTATACTATATTTAATCACTCAGTGGAACGGTAACGGAACGAAGTGGGGTCTGCACAGAGGTGGCAGAGAGGGGTACATTGGCCCCTCTGGCACTGCTGTCTGAAAGCAAGATTTGGTTTTAATTTTGCTTTCATGAGAGTTCAAACTTTTAGCCACTGCCACCAAGTTTTCTTAAGTTCTGATTTTTATTATAAAAAAATAGCTTTAAAATATTGGTTTTATTCTAAGTGACAGTTTGGATTTGATCCCCATAGAAGAGTGAGAGGTTTCTTCTGGGTCATTGAATCGTTTCTCATTCTCTTCCCATTTCTAGTAGTGAGGATGTACACAGCTGTTCAGCAGAAGTATCATTGCACTGTGAAGCCCCTGGGGAAACTGAGGCACAGACTGGTCAAAAGCAGAGCTCCTCAGCAGATGATCAGAGCCAGCCCCAAGGGATGCGCAGCTCATGGGTCCCCAGCTGGAGAGCACAGCTGTGCCATGGGATAGTCTGGGCCAAGGAGAGCAGATAAACCTCCAGAGTTGTAGAGATTTGCTGCTGCAAAGCACAGCGTGACCTCCACTGCCACCACAATCGCACATCCTCCTCTTAGGATGCTCAGCCCTAGGATTCCTACATCACGCAGCAGCTGAGGACAGTGGCAGAATGGGGCTGAGCATCCCCTTTGCCCTGCAATACATCTTGTCCAACCTGAATGAGTGAGAGGGCGTGGAGATTTGTGTTAAGGACCCCCTCGGTGCTCCCCTTCTACCAGCTCTACTACCTGGTGGTGTGACACACCACCAGGCTGTGGTGTCCTTGCTCGTGGGGAGCAGGGTGAAACCAGCAGGCTCAGGTTTTCCAAGCAGAGGAGCTCTCAGGCAGGGCCTAGGGCAGTGAAGGGGATGGAGCGCAATGCCCCGCTCCACACCCTAAGAATTGCACATACTTGGCCTGCAGGTGCTCCTGGAATGTCCTAAGCAGCACTTTGCATCACAGAGCCCTTGGCTCCTTCTCTTGAAAATTATGCACACCAAACATAGAGGGGACTCCAGAGCAGCTGCGTATGCAGGAGAGGGCGATTCCCCTCCTGGGTCTCTTCCTCACCACACAGAGCTCCCCAGTTCCTTGCTGAGTTTGAGGTGCCCCGGGCAGGAAAGAGGATTTGGCCTCTGTATCTGCTCTGTGGGAACACCTGGAGCCATGCATGCCAGAGCCTGCCTCAATAAAGGCAGGAGCGCCAGCCCCAGGGTCTCAGTGGGGGATGCTCTTCATGTAACTCTGTTTTTTTGTTCGAAAAACAGAGCAATGGGGGGGCATCTCACCTCCCTGCTGGATCCTATCCCCTCCTCCACTCCCTGTCTCCCATGCAGAAGCCAAGATGCTTCCTCTCACCCTCCTTGGGCTCCCAGAAGCATTCATATGGGAGCTTAATCCTCCAGAGACATGGGGATGCAGGGATTACCAGCCAACCTGGAGAGATGGGGCCCTTCTCCCCTCCAAGCACCTGGGCTACCACCGACAACGATGCAGCCACCATGCCACTGAGACCCTTCTGGAGATCCCATATCCATCTGGGATAGCAAGGACCATAGCACAGACCTGTGCTTTCACGGCATGAAGGCTTTGGTGACGGCTGTGACTCCCCTAAATGGGGCTGCATTATCCCCTGTCAATAATTTATCTGATGAGTTGCAGCCTGCTTTTGTCAAATGAATTATTCCGATGTATAGGGAGGTTATATTTGTACTCTTCAAGCAGCTCTAGAAATGGTCAAATAATATTTGCCCAGCAAATTGTTAAACGACAATTCTTCTGTCACTTATTGAGTAAATTATTCACTGAGCACTTGTTTACTCGGTGCTGGTGCTCCCTGCCTGCCTGTTCCCCAGGCGGCTGCCGTGTGGGCAGGCAGGAGCAGGAGGCCACCTGAGCAAACAGGGAAGGGGGTGCGCATATGCCTGAGCCCCCAAAACCCAGCTGGGGGTCCCTGCTTCCTTAGGGCTGGGAAAGAGCTGCTGGGGAGCTTGTCCAGATCTGGAATTTGGTGCATGGTAGAGGAGGGTTCATGGTTCAGGCATCAATGTGAGGAACTGCCAGGGGATGCTGCTGGAGCTTCCAGCAAGCCAGCAGCGGTTCCCATCATAAAACTAAATATCATCCACTTCCTTTTCTTTTTCCTCGTCTCCTCTTCACTGTACCCCTCTACTCCTGAGACACATCCCTGCACACCTACCCTGGGGAGAGATGTTGATCATAGAATCATAGAATCACCAGGTTGGAAGGGACCCACCAGATCATCGAGTCCAACCATCCCTATCAAACACTAACCCATGTCTCTCAGTGCCTCATCCACCCATCCCTTAAACACCACCAGGGAAGGTGACTCAACCACCACCCTGGGCAGCCTGTTCCAGTGCCCAATGACCCTTTCCATGAAAAAATTTTTCCTGATGTCCAGCCTGAACCTTTCCTGGCAGAGTATGAGGCCATTCCCTCTCATCCTGTCCCCTGTCACTTGGGAGAAGAGCCCAGCTCCCTCCTCTCCACAACCTCCTTTCAGGTAGTCCCTGGGTTGGGACCCTACAGCAGTAAAGTGTGTGCTAAACCCTTCTGTGCTGAGCAAACAGCTCTGGCACCAATTAAATCAGAGCAGGCACTCAGACAGACTGACCCCAGAATAGCTCCAGCCCAGGGCTGAAGAGAGCTGCTTCCTTTAGGGGGATGGCAACCAGCTGCACAGTTAAAAATCATGGATGAAGTGTACTCATCACCTCAAAATATTGCCCAAGAAGCAGCGGAATGACTTAAAGTAATTGATATTTTTTTAATGAATGATTGCAAAACCGTTCATTCAAAAAACAGTATTTCTGTTTTCATTTTAACCACTCAAAAATACAGAGTGTAGAGGGCTGCAGGTTTTTTGTCAGATCGTTTTTTTTGCCAGTGCATCTCTGCTTTTTTTCTTGGCTCCCTGGGAGCATAGAAATATGGTTTTAAAACTGCAGCTTTCCCTGATACTCCAGCAGCAGAAATGTCTCTTTTAGATCTCATTTTGGTTTCTAGTTAAAACTGCCCAGATATTCCTGCTGAGCCGAGGAAGCATCTTCCTCCCAGCTGTTAAAGTTTAGGTGAAGAGACATCAACCAAATCCCAGACTTGAAAAATCTGCAGAAAACCAACATCTTCTGTGCCACATTCGGGTAACACCTGGGTTATCAGAAACCTGCTCCTAGGGAGGTATTGCAAGAGCAAAGTGGGGTCTGTGTCCCAGTGTCTCCCACTCGGCTTGTGCCTGCAGTCCCCTCTCCCTATCACTCTCTTCTACATTCCTGCCCCCCTCCATCTCTCCTGCTTTACCTGTCTTGCTGCAAGATTTCTTTGCTTTCACCCTTTATTTATTTTTATTATTTTCCACCTTTAATCTCACTCCCACTCCCCCTTCTCATTCTAGGGATTGCCACTTGCTTTATCTTTGCATTAATCTGGTCCCCCCCATGCCTCTTCCCTCTAAAATAATCCAACCCACAGACCATTCCACTCCTCACTCCACAGCATGGGGCTGATCCTGCCCTGCCCAGGGTCTCCCACCCCAGGAATGCCGCAGTTCTGCACTAGAGCATCTCTCTCCTGGCCAACAGGTCTTCACCTCCTTCGAGTCACCATGCAGCCACGCACCCACCTCCTCCTTGACAGGGCCACCAGCCACACATCCACGCCTGAATGAGCCTTTACACCTTCTTCTGCCCGTCATGGTCTGTGCTTTCCAGGAGCAGCTGCCAGCATTCATCATAGTTCCCTTCAGAGCACCAAAATCCTTCCTTTCCCCTTCTCCTTCCCCTTCTTTCCTCTTCCCTTTCCCTTCCTCATCCCTTTCTCCTCTCATCTTTTTCCTCTTCCCTTCCTCATCCCTTCTCTACACACACGCACACACACGTGTGCGCACACACACACACACACGCTCCTCTTCCTTCCCAGTCTCAGCCGCACCAGGGCTGCTGCACAAGAAGATATATTTCATATGCATGGCCTGGGATGGTCCAGGCTCTCCAGCCGGTAATTCGCTGATTGGAAAATGTTCCAGCAAAGGGATTGAGGACCGAGAGGTGGGAGGAGGGAGCTAAGGCAAGGGGGAGCCAGGAGAGATGAGATGGGAGTTCTCAAACTGCGAGTCCTAATACTAAGCATGTGGCCATATATTATTTTAATAAAGCCAGCACATCCTGCGCTCACGACAGCTGCTGTTCCCTTTCTCTCATCCTGTGAATCTCATTTATTCCTCATTAGCAAAATCACCTGTTTGTCAAATAGGGACAGAGCTGTAAGCCATTAAATTGTGTGAAGGCTGGCGGGGGCCTGGGGAGTGCAGGGAAGAGCAGGAGGGAGGAGAGCTGGGCAGCCTGACTCCCCCTCACAGATTGAAGCCAGAACTTGAAGAAGATCTCTTGAAGGTTGAGATGGAAACAAGGATTTGGGGGAGTGGATTATGCAGCATCTTCAAGTGCTCTCTGTTTTTTTTCCCTGCCTGTTCACAGCATCCTGGGAAATGGTGCTTTGCACAGCAAAGCAGTTGGGGTGGGTGCTCAGCACCCATGTGCAAGTGGATTCGGATGCACCCAATCCATGGTCACCCATTAACTCCTAAGCAGCAAACCATTTAAATCCATGGTCACATCCATCAGCAAACATTTTTCCCTTTTGAAACAGTTTGGGTACAAAATTTAATCTGATTCACTTTTATGGGTTTGGATTTTCCTTGAATTGAGTGAAGATGTTGGTGGGACTGACCTGTTCTTACAAAGAATTGGGGTTTTGATGAATAAGGATTTTCCACTGACATTAAAAAAAAAAAAAATCCCTGGGTTGCACTAAAATAAGTGTCTGTCGCTCCACCAGCCTGGCAATGGAGTCTTTTTTCTGCTGGTTTTGCAGCTTACTTGATGCTTTTCCTAATGCCAGCCCTGGCTTTTCCCTTTATCAGTTGACTGACACAAGGGGAAACAGCTGGCTGAAAATCAAGCTTTCTGGTTTGCTGAAACTCTCCCTGTTTTTTGAGATTTTGAGTTTTGGATCAAATTGGATCCAACCCAACCATGTGTGCATGAAAGATATAGAGAGAAACTTGGGGAGGACAGGGAGGTCTCGGCCCCCAGCCCTCCCACATGGCTCTGCTGCTCCTGCCTACCTCCTTACCAAAAACCAGGGGGAAAGACCTGACAGCAGCTCCCGTGTCTCCAGCCTCTTCAGGAAAGCCTGAAACTCTGGATTCTTCCGGCTACCTTGCATTTTGGAAAACACCAGCTAACGTGAGAGGGTTTGGTCCTAGTGAGCCAGAGTTCAGGGATGCACCATAGGAACCTCTGGCTAGCTCTGCAGCCAAAGTCCTTCCAAGGGGCACCCGACAACCCCAGGCCTCTGTCCCCGGTCAGGGTGAGCCAGTCTGCACCAGGGGTCACCAGCTCTTGGGAAGGGCATGGCAGGGAGGGTGGAATTAGATGATCTTTAAGATCCCTTCCAACTCAAACTGTTCTATGATTTTTAAACTTGAGGGAAATTAAGGATTAGGAGGTTAAGAAGAACACGTCTGTACACTTTTTTCTACTTACTCTCTCCTTCTCCTTTATGTTTCATCTTGTTCCAACCATCCCTCCATTTCTCTTCAACATCTTGCTTTTTTTTTCATGTTTCCCTTCCCCAGGATGTTTCCCTCTACCCCCTCCCTGTTCTTCCACCCTTTTCCCCATCCAGCTCCTCTCCCCACCTCTCCATATTCCTGCTGCTGTTGAATTCCTCCCTCCCCACCCTTGTGCATCTCTCCAGCTTTAAGGATGCCTCACAACCTGTTTCTCTCTTGGAGGAGACGTGTTGGGACATCCAGTGTCCCAACCCAGTGGCACACAAGTCCTGCAGCACCAAACCCAGCTCACTTCATAGCCCAATCCTTTGGGGAATCCTTCATTACCTACCTCTGAGCTGGCTGGTTTGGGGGCCACAGTGACACCCCCACCCTGGACTCGCAGCTGCTTTTAATCCACCTGCCCAGTTCTGGTCCTCATTGCAGAGCAGAGGTCCCACCACCCCTCACTCCTTCCCAAACACCTCCCCATGGGTACCTGTAAAGTCCCTGCTCCATAGAGCAGCCCTGGGTCCCTCTTCCCCACCTGCGCCACCACTGCATGTCTATGCCACCGTGTCCCCCCCGCCCTCATCCCCCCCTTCCCTCCTCTCTCTGAAAGTCATCAGGCCTAGCGAGGTCTTCTCCCACTTATGCAGCTCATGAATATTTAACAGCATCTGCTCTGGAGGCGATAAAGCCTACCAATCCTTGACAAATATGGCCTAATCTTTTCAATTTCGGGGTGCAAATATTCCTTCAGAGTCCTGTTTGTCACCTAGATTAATGACTCTGGCTCCCATAATCCTTTGGTGCTAATTCAAGTGGTGGCTACCAGGACGGCGCATGGCAGAGGGATGCTGGGACACATATGAAGGAGAGATTACTCACTTGAGGGCCCTTTGCTGCAGGGTTTTGTGCCTCTGTTGGTAGCTGGGGACAAGGAGGGGGGGTCTGGGTGTTTGTTTGTTTTTTCCTCTTCATAGCTGCCGAATATCCATTCCGGATCTGGTGTGGAGGCTGCCCCTATCCTTCTGCTTTCTCCCCAGGGATGGGGTGTGATGGGAGACAAGGGCTTGTCTCCAACCCCAGCTCCTCATTTTCAGGCACCTGATGCAGACATCAACTACAAGGCCACCAAATTGCTTTTCCAAGCCTGGAAATGCTCTGGGACTCCGCTTCGAGTTAAGACCCATCCCAGGGAGCAGAGACAGAGCCCTGAGATGCATCAGCCAGAAGAATGTGACACTGGTCCCATGCTAGGACTCTTCCTCACGTTGTGATGCCTGCCTAGGGGAGATGCAGGACGTGAGCTGGGTGATCCTGGGTTCTGAGCCACGGTCAGTAGGAGAGATGATGGTTCTGGCCGGCTTCTAGCCAGCACTGGAGCTGATGGCTCACTGTGAGAGCCACAGTTAATCACCCTTGCCAAGGTGCAGCAGGATCCTGGGCACCTCTGGGCACCCAGAGTTGCCTGCTCGTATTTATTCCCCGATCAGGAGAGGGATGTACAGAGGGGATCACACGGCAGTAGGTGGGAGGGCAGGGAGAAGGAGAGAAGAGGTGGAAATCAATGCCAGAGCTGATCAGCGGTATTGACAACTTCGCTAAGGGGCTGACGGCTCCCATTCATTGCCCCCCTGCCAGAGGGACGCCCGCAGGCCAGCTAAACACAGCCAAGCATCAGCGAAGGCATTAACGGCCAGCCAGAAATCGAAGATTTGTTATTATCCAGTGGTGGAACAATAGCCTGGCTGGGTATATTCATCACCGCTTCGGCCCTCGGGGGTGGAAATATGTTGAGATTGCAGATTATTTATTTATACTGGGGAGATGGGGGACGCTGGTGGCACAGGGGAAGGAGTTTCCTCCTCTCCGCGTGTGCTGCTGCTCGACACTGACCCATCCGAGGGCCTTGGGGGCTACCTGAGGCTAAGCACCGTGCACTGATTTATAGCAAATCGAGGACCTGGGTTTCGGAGAATCCTTTGGGCAAAGAGGACAAAGAAACATTGAGATCTACTGGAAAATTTAGAGATAAGAAGCTCTCTCAACACCATCAGTTTGTGTTGCAGGAGCACAGCTGTCTGCACAGACAGCTTTGCAAGGAAGGCCCTTGAGATGCAAGACTCAGAGAGAGTCCAGAGAAACCTCTGATCCTCTTGATCCAGAATTATCCATGCAATTCTCTCTTATGGAATTGTCTGAAAGACTCCAGCATGGGGGATGTGAAACCATAAATGTTCTGAGAAATAGGATTTTGGGTTTGCTCTGTCTAATAAGAGTTGCTAGGAGTTAGGGCAGTCCTAAAATAACAGGTCAGGTCTGCACCAGGGAGCTGAGTGTTCCCCTGAAAAATGACTTAACTTAGATGTAGGATCCCTCTAAAACCTTTCTGTGGTGATGGTGGCAATTCTGGATACGTACAAGAGTCCAGTCCCAAGGAAACATCCTCCCTGCTTGCTGGATAGGAAAAGCTTCCACCTGAAACAGGTAACTGCAGAGCACAGTGAATATTTATGGCTCACGAGCAGGAAGGAGTTATTTTTAGTTTTGTTTTACATTTCTGTGCCAAAAAAATGCTTCCTCAGCCAGACAAAAATAATATTGTGGATAAAGCGAAAGTAGAAAAATATGGAGGGTTTGTGAGTGAAACCAGAAAAATACTACTTTTCACCAGTCAGAAGCAGAAGCAAACTTTTGAACAAAGGAAAAGAGAATTTCTGGCTTCACTTTGGCTTTGTAGCTAACGGTTGCTACGGTTCTTGTTTTCTCTTAGCTGATCCCCACACCTGCTACCGGCTTTTGCTGGCTGATTCATGCTGGGGATTCAGCCTGTGGGGGTGTGAGCTTCCCAAGCTCCCCGGGGTCCCCACTGCAAGGGAGGGAGGTGCAGCCACCCTGGGGAGCGATGCTGGTCCCAGCACAGCCACCCAGCTCTGGGGACTTCATTGGATTTTTAGGTTGAACTGAGATCTGAACCCCAGGGGCAGAAAGAAGGATCAGGGAGGGATGGGGAATCCCAGGCTAGGGGAATAGGAGGGAAGGTTAATGCCAAAGCTTTCACTCCACAAGAGCACCTCCAAGGAAAGTTGAAAAGACTGGCTCTGGGGAATAAAAGCCTGCTGCAATGCAAAGCGCTGGTCCAAGCAGCATTCTAAGCAGCATCTAATCTGCTTCTCTACCCCCATCACCCCCTCCCCGTCCCTAAAAAAAAAAAAAAAACAAAGATAAATACACCCACCCCTGCATACACTCCACATGCACCACCTTGATCCCCATGCAGGGGTCGGGGTCTATTCCAGCAAAGCTGTGAAGCAGCACCAGCCTCATTTCACGCTTATCCCCTCCACGCCACCCCAGTGCCTGGCACGGGTACAGGGGGACCAGGCTGCTGGGGACCATCCCACGGCCGCCTGTGCTGGCATGTGCACGTCTGCTCCCTGCTGCTCCCTGCCCCCTCTCCTCTCCTTCTATTTTTTTCCGCTGAGCAGGCTCAAAAAGCAAAGCTGGCGCCTTTGTAAAACCGCAGCATCGTTAGGGCCCTCATGAAACCAAGGCGGGCAGCGGGGAGAGACTGGCTCATTAGCTGGACTCTTTGAAGTGGGCTCTGTTTGGGGTTCATTTGTATGCCGGCAGAAGGGAAACCTCTGTGTTTCAAGGATGTTTTTCTGGAGGGGCTTCCTGGAAACATAACAAACATGACCCTGAAGAGTGCTCCCCTGGCCCACATAGGCAGCCCGGGGATGAAACGCAGGGTCACGCTCAGCATGGCACAAAGGGAGCCCAGCCCCAGCGGCAGACAAGCCAAGTTCCCTTGGAGAAGAACAAAGCTGGAGCTGAGCGAGTCTAGTTGTTGCACAAGTGGCCTCTATCTGAGGGACAGGGATCTAGGGGCTCAGCCCCACACCCTCCCATTCTGCAGGAGAAGGCTTATTCCTCCCCAGGCATCAAGCAGACAGCCCAGAGATTGTGGCAGGTCTGATGCCATGACAGCCTCACCAGGGTTTGCCCCACTCTAATCCCATTTGGTGTGGTTGAATGCCAGGAGATAAAAATCAAGCAATGATTCTCTATTAAATCAACATAAAAAAGGTGCAAAGTTGGGTCGCCTTCTGTCTTCTGCTCCACAGCTTCCGGACACACCAAGCAGAGCCGGTGCTGTGCGGCTGTACTCCAAAGGGAACCATGAGTCTTCTTGCCCCACTGCCTCAAATTAAAGAAATCCTGAGGTTTATGGTGTTTAAGGGACCTGAGAACATGTTCCCAAGGTGCCCTACCTGCCTGCTGCCCAGCTGTGCCCGCTTTGTGATGAAGGATGGGCACCTCGAACCCTCCCCAACCAGGAGCTGCCACCAGGGGTTGGCTGGCAGGACTTTCCAGGAAAGGAAGAAGCAGCCCTCAATAAATATGAGGAGTGCATGAGGGAGCTGGGGTTGTTTATCCTGGAGAAGAGGAGGCTGAGGGGAGACCTCATTGCTCTCTACAACTACCTGAAAGGAGGCTGTGGAGAGGAGGCAGCTGGCCTTTTCTCCCAAGTGACAGGGGACAGGATGAGAGGGAATGACCTCAAGCTCCACCAGGGGAGGTTTAGGCTGAACATTAGGAAAAAAAATTTCATGGAAAGGGTCATTGGACACTGGCAGAAGCTGCCCAGGGAGGTGGTTGAGTCACCTTCCCTGGAGGTGTTTAAGGGACAGGTGGACGAGGTGCTTAGGGACATGGTTTAGTGATTGATGGGAATGGTTGGACTTGATGACCTGATGGGTCTTTTCCAACCTGGTGATTCTATGATTCTAAGTAGGAGCCTGGGTGACTCTACCTTCCCTCACCCAGTCTCTCTCCTCCTTCCGCTCAGCAGTTTCTCTTTCTCTGCCTGCTCCTGTTTGTCCCCATCTGACTCTGCCTTCGCTTCTCCCCCAGCATCTCCTGCAATGCTGCTGGTGACAGGGAGCACTCGGAGAAAGACGAATTGAAATGACACGCGAGCTCCAGCGTGACTGCCGGTGTGATGCATGGGGAGCCGTCACTTGGAGCTTGTCGTGAGTGGTACAGATGAGGGACTGACCTCCTCTGCCAAGGTGTCAAGGACATTTGAAGGGCATAGTGGCTAAAGTCATGCGGGAGGGGGGAACAGGGAGGAAAACAGCCTTTTCTCTTTTGTCCATGCTCCTGCTGGCACCTTGGAGCACCCCAGCTGCATTTTAAAGCAGGTGATTTCCTAGTGCTGTTCCTCCACACTAAGTTTCTCGCTTTCTGCCAATGAAAGCAGCAAAGTGTGAGCCCAAATCTCCTACCTCCTGCATTGATTGGCCTGAGGGAGCTCTGGAGAAATGACAAGGTGCTGCTAGAGCCAATATCCCAAATCCTACCCTGTGCCTTATTCCAGATGGATTTGCATTAGCACCTAAACAGACAAGGCACTTGCACAACAAAGTTTTGCAAACAAGTACAACCCAGTAGAACCTTGGAATGAGCTGCATGAATTTTTTTTCTGGATTTCAGAAATATTCTAAAAACTCCTTTGAGATTCTTTGCAAATGAGAAAGGAATGACTTCTGGCCTGATGGAAAGAGTGGAAGGTGAGGAAGCTGGTACCATCTCCTGAAAGGACTTTGCTTCACGTTCTGGGCATGAGCAGGCATAGAGTTATTTTTTCTAAAAATTTAATGGCCTCAAGTTCTGCCAGGGGAGGTTCAGGCTGGACATTAGGAAAAAAATTTTCACAGAAAGGGTCATTGGGCACTGGAACAGGCTGCCCAGGGAGGTGGTTGTGTCACCTTCCCTGGAGGTGTTTAAGGGACGGGTGGACGAGGTGCTAAGGGGCATGGTTTAGTGTTTGATAGGAATGGTTGGACTCGATGATCCGGTGGGTCTCTTCCAACCTGGTTATTCTATGATTCTAACCTTCAGGTTCTCCAAGACAAACCTGACCGAAATCTTCAGCTTCTCCTTTGGCTTACTCTGCAGCACCATGTTTGTAGGATAAAACCCATCCTTTGGGTTGAAGATCAAGTGGATTCCAGCCTGGAAAAAAAGTTAGACAAATGCATCATTCTTCAAAATGCTGTTTTGGGATGACTGGGAAATTCAGCTCGAAGCTACAAATTCCTGTCAAATTTGGCAAACGAGCTTTGCCTAAATAAATGTGTTTCTAACAGAGATATCATGCTAGAAAAGTTGGATCGTTTAATCTTGTTGTTTGTAACTGAAGTGAAACAAATTTGGATCTTTCCAAAGGAGGAAAACATATGTTAAAAAATAGCATGAGGTATTTTTAGCCAAAAGTTTCAGCCTGCTCAACAGGAAAAGCAAAACCCTCGCTGGTGTGGGGAGAAAACTGGTTTAGCACACAAGTAAAAAACAAAATAAAAATCATCTCCCCAGTAAGGCACCCAAAACAAGCTGGAATCTGAGAATACCTTTTGCTGCATCATGTTGCTTCCAAGAGAGCTCAGGAACGGGCACGGAGGTGACAGCCCTGTCGGCCACACAAGGTGAGGGGGCAATAAACCTAAGCCCGTGTATTGGGCAGGTAGGTTGTCCAAGGCATCTCTGCCTCCTCCCCAGGCTGTACGCACGCCAAGAGAAGCGGCTGGAAAAGACCAAGAAAGAAAAAGCTATCACAAGGCTGGACAGATGCAGCCAGTTGGCACCAGCCACTAAATTACCAGCCAATTTCCAGCATATAACCTGGGGACCTAGGTTTTCAGCTGAGCACATTAAGGCTGGTGCCCCTTTTAATTGCTGTAGACCTTGACGTGTGTCCCTCAACTTTGGTGTCTCTGACAGCCTGGACAAAGCCAGTTTTCAAAGCAAGGAAAATGCTGTTACTTGGTTTATTTAGGGTCTTACTGACGTGCTCCAGACCTGGTGCCAGTTCGGTTGGTGTGAGCAGATTCAGGCTTCGAGGCAGATTTCTCTCTTATCCCAGCATGGAGAGCAGACAGGAGCATCAGCCCTGTGGTTTCTCTCATCTGTGGATGCTGAAGTCAAGTATTGACCAAGGTAGGATTCTGGGGTCCCACAAGGAGACATAGCTGTGCGATGACCCTGCAGATGTGCCACTGGAGCTCGGTTGCTCTGCAAAGCAAGACAGTGAGCAGAGAAAGCTGTGAGACCCTTAGCAGGTCCTGTCAGCCTTATTCACATGTTATCAGATGGGGGAAGCCCAAAGGGCTGTGAGGGAGGTAATTAATCTTGGTCTCAAGCAGAAAGACTCTTGAAAAGGAGGGGGGAGGTCAAAATGAGACACTGTTTGAGGAGAGATAGGAACTTTGCAAATGCTTGAATGGGTTTTTTGTCCTTAATGTGAAGCTCACCCCAGGCCTGAAGACATCTTTGTACATCCCCCCCAGTTTAATTTGGATTTTTATTTGGGATCATCAGTTTCTCCTCACCATAAAACATATCATCATCATTGTAAAGCACTTTTATGACACCTTTATCTGATTATCTGAAAGCACTTAATCAGCATTAACTCATTAAGCTTCCTCACAGCCACAGCGGGAGGAGGCAGGAGTCGGTGCGTGCTTCAAGAGCAGCTCCATGCACAGGGGTATCTGGGGCCACAGCTACGGTCAGAGCCGTGAGCATCACTCAGTCCCCAGCTCCGAAAGCGTTGCCATAGGGAACTCATACTTTTCTCCACAGAGCAAGCATGAGCTGGACAGACACAAGCTTTCTCTGGTAAGGAAACCTGCACCATCTTTCAGGGCGTGGAGGAAAAGCACCTTGTACAGACTCTCAGCACACCCAAAGAGTTACTAGGGATGCAGCACCTGGTCCTTGGGTTGGGGTTGCTGTGTTTTACCTTCTTGTCATCTGTCCTAATGTAATATGTAGGTTCTCACTGTACAATGCATAGAGCCTCTAGCCAGCTCTGGCTATGAAGACAGACTTATTTAAACAACCTTCCCGACTCACATCTTTTATGGCAGAGAAGGACACGTCCCTATCTCGCAGCTCTCAGCAAAGAACAAGTTTTACTTAGGGAGATGTAGTAACTTGCTGAGCTCTGGTAATGCCCCGCCTGCCTGTCCCTGAGTCACTGAATTTGGCCACAAGAATAAAGCGCTGGAATATCCCCACCGCATCCAGCACGGGGAGGGAGTGGGAACCTGCCTGTCCACCCCACAGGGCCAGTGGATGTGGGGTGCTGGCAGCTCCCCCTCTGCACCCACGGTCTCCTCCAGCAGCGTGCTAGGACAAGACAACCCACAGTCTGCAGCAGTGATGCTCGGTTATTGAGGAACGGCCATTCTTTCTGGCTTCTGTGGCAAATTAGACCCCTGGAAAAGGGTGGTGGGCAGGGTTGCCCATCTGCTCCTGTTTTTGTCCATCAATTAGGCCTCATTTCCAACATGCACACGGCGGTTCATTGGTTTCCGCTTCACGTTCCTCATAGTTTCCAGACACCATTGCAGAACAGCTCTGCACTGTCTCTGGAGAGCTCTTGCCTTTGGACTCAGGCCATTATTTTCCCCATTTTCCCCCTCCACATTTTTTTTCACCCAGGCTCATTCAAACAGCCCTCCCCCAGGCCAGCTCAAAGAGCAAGCCCTGGTCAGCTGTGCTGGGGCACACACCTGGTGCCAAGAGATGCTCAGGATGGCCACCATCACCCACCTATTATTTCATCCAGTGGTGGGTTCTCAAACAATTCATAATCTCCCTGCAGAACTTTCCCTACCTGCCACCTCACTAGAGCAGCAGCTCTCCCACACATCCACACCCTCAGTTAGCAAAACCGCATGTCCCCAGCAACATTCCTTCCCAGTCTGGATAATTTCTCACTCAGCCTGCTTTTCTCCATCAATCCTATCACCTGTGAGGATTGTCACTGCAGAGCACATGAAGCAGGTCCTTGCCTCCTCCTCGCCCGTGGATGGGGCTGGTGTTACAGCTGCATGGACCATCAAGGTGGCCAGGTTGTCCTGGAGGTTTCTCCTAGCTCCAGCTTGCCAATGTCCTCCATCCTTCCATCCAGAAGAAACTTTATTCTCTGGGCTGTGCAAACATCTCTCTTTGAATCCAGCCAGCAGGGCTGATAGGACAATTCTGCTAAGAGTGAGACAGAGAAGACCCAAAACCAGGAGAGGTTAGAGGATTCATGGTAAGGAAGAGGGATAATGTTCACCTTTTTCTAACACTACTTCAGCATCACGAGGTTGAGGGGAAAGCTTTCACCTCTGAGCTTGGAAAGCTTGGAAAGGTGGCTGTTTATTTGACTTTGGCAAAAAAAAAAAAAAGGCCAAAAAAACAACAACATGCATAACTGGATAACGCGAGTGGTGTGGGTTTGGGACTGGGTTAGAGCTCTGGCTTTCATGTCCCAGACCACCCTGTCTCAGCTTAGGATGCAAAAATCTGGAGCTGGATGGGGAAAAGGCAGATGCTGATATGGGTGCTGGTGGGACTTTGTGCGTAACCTGGGACCCCCTCATTCTACCTAAAGGTGCGAGGTGCAGGGACCTCCTCCCCCAGGCAGCCTGTGATAGGAACTGCCTCTGGGAGAGCTAGAGGACAGCATGCAGGGGTCTCCCACATAATCCCAATCAACAAAGCTGGTGAGGGTCGCCTCAAGGCAGGGCTGGAGCTCAGGAAACTTATCTGGGGGCTCCGTCCTCCTCAATTTAATGCCACCAGAGCTCTTGGGTGCCATGCAAGGACTTGGCTGCCCATCATACAAACATCATACAGAATCTGCCAAGCATCACTTCATATCCTCAAATCAAATAATTGGCAATTCTGGCAAAGAGAAATATAAAATAAATGCACAAAGATATCGACATATATGCGGGTTAATTCTGTGTTAGTGTTATTGGGTTGCAGAAGTAAATTAAGATCCCCTCTTTCATATTTTAGCTCCTATCCTGACCTTTCCTTCCCTGTCTGGATGGTGTCACTGCTGCATTCGATCCATCCATTTTTACATTCAGAAGAAATTATTATTTAATTTCTTTAGCCTGCTTGCAGGTCCTGATGGCCAAGCAGTTCTTCAGCTGATAAAAGCTGAGCATCAGTCAGTAAATCAGTGGCAACAGAAGTGCTGAATCATTAAATCTGTGATCTATTTTAGCTGGGTTTAGAAGCAAGGTGCTGGGAAAGCACACAAATGTACACAGTGCCTTCAGTATTCAAATAGGAATGCCCCCACAAGAAAAGCAGTATCTCTGTCTGGAGAACCTGGCCACCCTTTTCACTCCTCCCTCCACCCGTTTTTGCAGGCTTTGGTTAGATTCCCATCAAAACTAAACATGGATGCAGTCAATGGGTTTAAAGGGTAAAACCAAAATAAAACAGCCAAAAGCAGAGCAAACTCTGGATTTCCTGGTTGTGGCCAAGGCGGCTGAGCCCATTTCAGTCCCTGCCCGAAGGGAAAAACCCTTTCCCCTGTGAAAAACAGTGTATTTATATTTTCTCCTGAACTGTGACTAAAAAAAAAAAAGAAATTTTTCTAAGTCAGGGCCGGCTCCGATGGGAATAATGCAAATAATTCAGAGCTGATTCCTGAGCCCTAGCTGCACCTTAGGGTCAAGCAGGTCTGAGCACGAGCCACCACTTAGTGTAATCCTACTTTGCCAACACAGGGAGATGTAGGTGAGAACTGAACTGGGCACGGTGCCTTCCTACAAGAGCTCATCCTCTCCATCCCACCCTTCTCCCAGTTTCACATCCCATAAATGCATATGAACATTGGTGTCTTATTTGTGGAGGTGGAGAAGTGAGAAGGAAAACTCACCACTGGGACACAGCATCTGCTATTTCATGGTTCATAAGCTGCCTTTTTTCTCCCTCCTTATTAGATGAAGGGAGAAATGAGTTTCTAAAAGATGCTGGGCAAAAGATCCCAGAGGAATCGTAGCCCAGGGAAGCTGCTGGATCCAGGCATTATCGTAAAGTATTTGCACTCTTGGTTTAGCATCTTGCCAATCCCTTCTGCCCACGGTGACATTTACTAACACACCAGTGCCCCAGCAAACAGGCAGCATAGGGATAGGGGTAAGGCAAAAGTGGAGACCACCCTCAGCAATCTCAAGATTACGATGCTTTCAGTACCTGAACACTCAGAATTCTGTCCTGCCAAATGGCCATGGCGAGAAGCTCTTGTCCCATAGACCAACCTTTAGCAAGAGCCTCTGTAGTGATGCCTTCTCCCCAGAGCAAATTGCACAACGTGGAGCTGACTGGCTCATCTCGGAGCTCCAGCCTCTCCTACCCACTCAACCCTCCCCAGATTTTCCCTTCATAGTGGCACCTTGAGTGCAGTGAGGCTAAACCCACAAAAACCTACTGCTTGTTGCCAGACTAACCTCACGATGCGGTGGAGGGTCATCATACCACCAGCTGCAACATCAGCTTACCATCCAGCCACTGGGAAGCAGCATCCCACATGGAACTGCTGCTCCAGCAGAGCTACTTCTACCCCTGACCAGGCTATTTCTTGACTTTCATGAGTGTTTTCCTGCTTGCTACCAGGTGAAGTGATCATTTGCTTTGCTGACTTTCCCTCTTCCTTTTGGACAGCAGAGTAGAAGAGCAAAGGGCACAACCTCCCTAGGCACGACAAAGCATGTGCAACCAACCTCACCCTTGGGGTGGCTGGATCCTAGTGGGCTCAGAACTACCACCAGTGCATCTCCCCAACTTCTGCAGAACCCTCTGGCCAGGCACGTTTCCACTGCTATTATGATGAGGAGCTGCACAGAGCTCTTAGCCTCTATGAGGGATCAGGGGTGAATGAAAGGTCTCAGTTCTGCCCTGGTCCACCCCTAGGGGAGCCTAGTGATATTCAGCCTCTTCCAGTTCAGAGCCAACCTGAAACCTGAATATGGAGATCTCGTTCCCGCAGTAGTTTCCTCATAGCAGCCTAATTCATTGAAGAGTTATCATGGTATTTTGGAGAGGGAAAGGGCTGGCAGCTCCATGAGATCCTTCCTCTAGTTTAGTACTGCAGCTTCTTAGGTACCAGACATCTGGGTGTTTGTATTAAACCCTAAAATCAGAGAGACAGATGGATGTTAGATGACAGAGAGAAGATAAAATGAAGGATGAAGAGCTGTGCGGAGGGAATGGCCGAGAGATACAGGGGTAGATGAATGATAGGCAGGGAAGGGTACCATGGAATGGCTTTGCTGCTGGATTCAATAGACAAGAAGAGGCACATCAGTACATTACTCCTCCTTGGAGCAGGAGAGACGATGGCCAGTTCTGGTGACGCACCGGGCAGCAGCAACCAGGGGCATCAGGCAGTGGCAGGGATCTGAGGACAAACAGGCTGTTGGGGTGCTGCCACCCAGCAGGGTGCTTGGCCAGCCTGAGGGTCTGTTCCCTTTGAAGCAAGTGACTTGCGGAGCTGCCGGAGAGGATTTGGCAGAACGGCACTTCTGCTCTGCGGCAGGCCTCATAACAAGAGGATTGGCTTCCCTCCTTCCAGCACATGGCTCTCCCTCCCCTCCGTGCTCCCCTTTGAACAGCAGCCCAGCCGGCAAGCCCCAACAATCTCCCGTCCCCCCCAGCCCAACCTCATTGTCCCTGGGAGATGCCTCGTTCCCCCTCCCTACATCTCTCTTCCTTCTCTTCCTGGCAAATTCTCCCCCTCCTCCTGGATCCAGCCGCTCTCATAATAGCATCCTTTTCATGGAGACAAATTGTCCAGCCGGGGGCTGCACCTGAGGGCTTTCACCCTTTAACAAATAGCCTTTTAATTTTCTGCCAGAAGGGCATGGAAAGGGGGGGGGAGAGTGAAAAGGGGGGCTGGAGAGGGGGTTGCACGGAGGAGAGAGAATCAATCAGACATCCATCTTCATCATTGCTGCCAAGGGACCATTTGCACTGGCTGGATGCCCCTGGGGGAAGGTGGGTAAAAAGAGAAGAGGTTGGGATCAGGAGGAGGCAGGAGGCGGTGAGGGAATGGGGAGGGAGGGAGGGAGGGTCATGGAGTTGCTGCTCCTGAAATGCATGTGGAACAGTTGCCCTCCAGCAAGACAAACAGCTACCCTTGGAGCCTTGGGAAGGGAGCAGAGGGTTGTTTTCCTGCTATTACTCTGCTCTCCGAAGAGGCTGGGTCAAATACAGAGGAGTAAGCAGCCCTGGCATGGGGCAATGTAGCAGAGGCAGACTGGCTGGAAAGGCCACAGGACACCTGCATCTCCCTGGAACTGGGGAACTCCAAGTGAGATGAAGAAAAAAAATGTGGAGAGAAGCCTCACCAGCACCTTCTCCTCCCAAAACGAGGGCATCATGGATATCACACACAGCTTCCACTGCAAGGCAGAGGGGCCAGAAGTGCTTGAAATCCTCTTCTCCCCAATGTCTGGACAGCAAGGAAGGAGCCAGAAGGCAAAAACACCAAATCACTTTCCTCCTCTCTCCTCCAGATCCTCTCCTGCAAGGGGAGCCCCAGCCATGGTGCTGGCTTTGGCTGGAATCTGTCACCTTTCCCAACAGAAAATAAGCAAAAAGGTTAATTAGATGTTTGCAATCCAATTTACATCTTGTTTGTGAAACCAGCATTTCAGCTGTAACCTAGCCTGAGAGCCCCCTTGCCCTCGCTCTTTTGCTAAATTTATTTCACAGCTTTACAGAACTGGCTCGGCCGGGTCAGAACTCTTCCATTATCATTTTATCACTGCCTCTTACTCTGTAATTACAAGCTGTTTCCCTCACCCCCTCCTCCTCCTCTTCTTCCCCAGCCCCCTCCAAGCACAAGGTGGGAGATGCTGGTCTTGCTTTAAGCTTCTTCTACGATTTGTCTCACCCACTGAGGCCAGGAACAGTTTGGCCCTGGTTTCAGCAGATAAGGAAGGGAAGGTGGCCGGGAAGAGGGGGGCATGCTGTTCTCCACACCCCCTTCCCCAAGGATTAAAATATTGAGATGCACCAATGAATAACAATGAGCACTGGAAATTAAGGTCTGGAAACTGAGTGTTGAAGAGGTTGGAGTCAATTTGGCAGGGAGGAGAGGAGCTGCAGAGCTGTGAAGATCTACGACGCGTCCCCTCATGTGTCCTGTGCCCAAACCCTCATCTGTTCCCAGACAAAGACTGAAAGGGCACTGGTGGGCATGGGCCAGAACTGTGCCAGGAGACATCTACACCCTACAGGACACAGGAGGGATTTGTAGCCCTGTTGGCCAACGCCCACAACCCAAACAGACTCTGGTGGTAGGGAGGGGTCCTTGGGGAGCATCTCAGTGACACAGAGCCAGGGACCAGCATCTCCCTGGACTATCAGCACCTCCTCTGTGCACACGGGACAGAGGCAGCGATGGGAACTCAAGCCCCAGGCTGAACATGGGCAGCCAGAGGACAGTCTCCAGCCAGCACGGAGACTCACTGTTGGGCTCCACTTGTAGACCCAGGACATGCGGAGCACCAGCACTGGTCCCACACCAAGCACCCTCTCTCCACCAGCCCCCCTCGACATCATAACCATCCTCTCCTCAAAGCACCAATCTCCTCCACACCCTGCAAGGGGAAAGGGCTGTATCCTCACCTCATTTACCAGGGAAGGAACGTGTTTCTCTGCACAAGTTCAGCCTGAAGGACCTGCCCTGGGAAAACAGAGGGAGAGGAGGTACCAGGCAAAGGGATGCCCACCCCTCTATGGCTCTATAACATCTTAGCCATGGGGACAAGGCATCACAGGACTCAGAAACTGAGTTTGGGTTGGAGGTGGCCACCATTTCTGCCCTGGGAGAAAGAATTCGCCTTGCTGGGTGGACAGGGCCTGGCTGCAGCTGGACACAGCCAGCAGCACTGTGCTTTGTTGCAAAATCTGGCATCGTTTCAGTCACCTGTGAGCATGAATCAAACACGAACTTGCAGACAGCATGAATACGCACACACGCGGCCAGCTCAATTGCCCATGAGAAGGTTCATGTAATTAACAGGCAGCCGGCTTTTTTTTTCATGTGGCAAAGAAAGGATGTGGAGAGTGCATGGAGGATATTTTTCTTGGCCCATCCCCTGCAAGCAGGTTTCTGCAGGGTGGCTCAGGGAAGCAGGGACAACACAGTCTATGAACAGGATCCCAGGAGCAAGGGGTGGACCACAGGCCCCTTTGCCCAGTCCTGCTGCCCCTCCATGTGCAAGCTGGGCCCCTTTTCATCCTTGGGGAGTGGAAAGAAAAGCCTTTTCCCCGCTAAATCTATAGTACAGGGCACTTGTCTTCGCTCGAAATGGCATAAGAGTGGATCTTGCTGCTCCTTGGCCTGAGCAGGCTGACATCTACTGCCATGCTCACACCCTCTGCTCTGTGCAAAACCCACTATGTGCTGGGGGATTCCCATAATATCATTGGGGACATTATTTAAGCATACGTCCATAATACACCGTGCCATGATCATTTGAGTATGATTCCCAACCCCACAGCACGCTGGGCTCTGTGTTGTTCAACCAACACATGCCACAGTCATCCACAGACACGTACAGCACCAAGCACAAAGACACCTCAATTCCTTCCTAAAACAAAGATCAAAGCCTCTGTTCTGCACCGCACCAGCTCCGAGCTGAGGATACCACCCCCTCTCCCTGCTGCTGGAGGAACATTAAAACCCTATTAACCCGGGGTTGTTATTAATCATGCAACATTACCCAGTGGGGACAGCCCTGACGTCTGACTGCCCAGGCTCCCGCCAGCTCCCCCGGCCCAGCTCCAGGTGACACAGTTGCGAGGAAGGTAGGATTCGTTTATAACCGTGCAAGCGCGCCAGCTCCAGATAATGAATTTCCTCCACGAGGCAAAAGAGGAAAGCTTCGCTGAGATTGGAAATAATCACCCTGAGGCAAGGCAGGGACCGGACTCCAGACGCCTCTCACCCCTGTGGATGATAATCCCCTTTGTGACTGGGTTAAGGGCAAGGCGAGGAAACCACGATTTATCATCTGCTTGAACCACATCCATCCATTCTCCGGAAGAAGATTTCCAGCAGTGCTGCAGAGCACACCCAACAAGAGGCAGAGATCCCAAGCTGAAACCAAGCCTGGAGCTCAGGAGATGTTCACTTTGGAGACCTCCTGAGGACACAGGAGGGACATCTGTGGTATGAACTGAACAGGTTAATGCCCCGAGAGCGAAGCCTCTGCCTGCATGTATGTTATGTAGGCTGAAGCCCCATCAAGCCCTCACAGTTCCGTGATATTAAAGCTTTCCCCTCATGCATAGAAGCAAGCAGGGGGGCTAATTGCTTCTTATGACACTATAATGGTAGGACTATTTACAGTAGATTAAAATCCAATTCATAATGAGGTATAATAACTTTGCAAATGCCAGGATTCGTCAAAGGGTGAGAAGTGCTGCTGAGACAGAGCTGAGCAGCCTTGGACTTAGGGTCTGAGCCTCAGAAGGGAGGAAGGGGCTCTTGCCAGGGCAAGAATAGGGGGTTTGTTGGCTTCTCCGTCTTCGGTTACTTCTCTCATAGGTTAAGCATAGAGAAACAGAGTGTGGGGACTAACATAGCCCTGGAATAGCCTTACACTCAAGAGGGTGAGAGGAGTGTCCTAGGAGCAGTGCACAGGTCTGCAAAGTGCCTAGAAAAGGCAGGTTTGGCATGGCCAAGTGGCTGGTCACACCTGCAGGACTAGCTGGGTTTGATCTGCCGTGCCAGAAATGGAGGTTCTTACCTAGGGAAGTTTTGTCCCAGATGCAGATAAACCAAAATCCTTCAGTCAATTGTAGCGTGCTGGGTACCAATGGTGCTGAGGCAACCTCAGGACCAGGATCCATCACTAGAAAATCCTCCCTTGCTGAATGTCACACACCATGCTACCACACCAGACCCTCAGAAACCTCTCTGCCCAGTGACATGTGGGCTCGTCCCACACATCCCCAGACAGTCCCATTCAGTCCCTCATCGAGGACACGAGTAGAGACAGGCCAGGCACCCAGCAGTGCCGTCTCCCCAGGCTCTGGCTCATGTTTGCTGGGTATTTCTGTAGCAAGGGGGGATTTTTGTCCTGCGTGAAAGCGAGGGCTGAGATTTGATCCAGTTTAAATTTACTTCCTGCCTCCACCACATGTTTATGGGTATGACCTTGAATGAGCCCAGCAACGCATCACTCCTGACTCGTTCAAAGGAGGTGTTTATTTATTCCCTGCCAATGACATGGGCTGACGGTGCCTTCTGAATTTCAAATAAGGCTCAGCTCTATTTTGACAGTCTGAGTGGCTCCACTAGGAAACAGACAGAGAGGAGAGAGCCCATAAAGCTAAGACCTGTATTCGTCATTTGGAAAAGGAACATCGATCCCCAGGTCCAAGAGCTCTGTGCAATTCCTAGATCACAGTGGACTTGGTGTGGTGCTGGCACCTTGCATAGAGATTTCAGCAACCTACCTTAGGTCTCGAGCAATCACCAGGGTCCTCTGCTAGATGCCAGCACTAGGGACTGCTACAAAGGATTTGTCATCACCAGAGTTGAAAGTGCAGAAGACAAATAGGTGCCAGGATAGAAGGAGACATAGGGGCTGCTTGGGTTAGTGTGAGCCCTGTTGTGCTGATGTGATTCACTCCCCCAGTACCACCCCACTGCCTTCCCACCTCCCCATGCCTCCTCATGTCCAAAACCAGCTGTCTGCTCAAAAAGCTGATAGCAAACCCTCCAGAAATCTACCTCTTCAGTACACAGTGCTGTGAATGTGTCACTCAGCCTGCTGGACACAGTTCCCTCAGCTTGCGGCTGCTGAGTTGCATGCATCAAGGATGAGGAGATCTAGAAGTAATATTTGATTTCCTAAATGATGAAACCCTCTCCTCTATAAAACCTCCTTCTCAACAGGCTCACTTAAACAGCTGCCCCGTGCATGGCAACATAGGGAGAGCAATGAATTGTAAAAGCAGCAATAATCTTAACGCTGTGCATGGAAGAAAATCAGCTGAGCCTCAAATACAGTAAAGATAAAGTCAATTGTGCTAAACTCACACTCCCATCAGCAAAGGGCTCTTCTTGGCAGAGGCTCCATGTAGCACTTTCCCCAGCGTCTGAGCTGAGGGTGTCTCATTGTCATGGCACAGCATTCCCCATCTCATCCTCTCTGAGCAAGGTGAGCCCTAGGATGGTAGTTGGGGTCAGCCACAAGTCCCTGTCAGCAACAAAACCATGGTAAAGAAGCAGGTTTGAAGTCAAAGTTGAGTCCAGTGGCACAGCCAGTGATCACCAGGCAGGTCAATTGTGATGGGGTAGGTCCAAGTTGGGAAGTCAGCCCATGGGTTTATGTCCACGCTAAGAGAGCTCACTGCAGGTACACCTACAGCAAAGCTTAAGAAGAAAACAAAGACCCATGTCTGAGCTTAAATAAACTTCCCACCTAGGGCAGAGGGTGTGGGTGGATGTTCCAGGCGAGGCTGATTGGTGCAATTAAGGCCTAATAATGTCCACCTGCCACTTGGCAGCCTTCAGGGCTGGGAGCTTTGTTTCAATGGTGTGGGTGCACCAAAGCAGAAACATTCTTATTCCTTGGCCTGGATGCTTGCCCACCATCCTAGTGCACTTAAGGGGTGTTATTTGGTGTGAAAAAAAGCACTGTATCTCGGGTGGGCTTTGACCCTTTCGGTTAGACTGAAGCCCAGGCAATTTGTCTGTGGCAGTTCCTGGCAACAGCAGAGCCAAGCGAGTCTCAATGGTGCATGGGGAGAGGGTAGGGGGGTATGGATCAGGTGGGAACACACCTACCCAGCCACCAACACGATGTTCCCCAACCATGCCTAGTGACGGGGCTGGTGGGGTTCAAGGAGAGCACAGTGTCTCCTCAAAGCAGAGCTGTGAGGAACAGCTGTAGGCATGTCTACATGGCTTGCAGAGTTTCCTTCTGCCATCCCCAGAGCAGAGGCTGGGGCACAGCAGCACACGGCATCCCAGGACTCCTCACACACTTCTAGAGGTGGATCCTTCACAGTGGGAGACAGAGGATGCTCATAAAGTTAACCTTGGGTGGAACACGTGATGAATCAAGATGTTCAAGCCTGTAAAGGAGGAGATATCCAGGAGCCCAGCATCTCCAGCATAGCGGGTGGAACATAGTCCAGAAACACCTCTAGTTGCATCACACCTCCTAGCATTGCTCTAGGAGGAAACAGGGCTTCTTGGCCAGAGTTTGAACCAATTACCTTCTGGCAAACATGATGCACCTCAATTCACCAGCCCTGAGAAGAATAACACCCATTTTCCCCCATTCTGTTTTTGTTTGAATGTGAGAAGAAGAGCGAACTGGAGCAGATGACAGAGCAGAAATGGCTTGAAAGGGTGGTATTGCATCCCGATTGGAAAGAGCCAGTGGCCACTGCCCAAGTGAAATTCCAACTTTATGACATAATGGGCTTTTTCTAACCAGCGCTTGCTATTAACTTCGGCACTGGCTTAAATCCCCTGGCCTGAGGCACAAGCAAAGCAGAGCTCATATACTGTAAATGTTAATACTGCTTTAGCACTGTAATAAGCTAAAAGGTGGATGCAAGATCTGGCACATTAATTCCTTTTTTCATCTTTTTAGCACATTTCAGGGTAATAGGAATAATAAATATTTGAGCTCATGAAGGTTAACGGATGGATAGCCCTGGAGACTGGGACTCCCAGGGTAGGAAGGCAGCAGCTTCCTTCGCATATCGGTGTCTCCAGCAGTGATCGAGGGAATTGGACTCCTCCAGAGAAGTCAGAGATGCTTTTTGGCAGGGAAGCATGTGATGCAAAAACTTGTTGCCTGGCATACTTGTTCATACTTCAAATAAGAATATTTGGGCTGATGAACAAGTAATGATGGGTGTTTCCAAGTATCACAAGGCAAAACTAGGGAGAAAGGAGAGCCTCCTTCACCCCAGCTTTCAGTCTCTGTTAAGTAAGACCCAGGTTTGGTCAGCAAAGGCTTCCCAGCCTCAAAGCTGTTTAGTTCATTCCTGCTGCAATGAATGAATCCTACTAGATTCATCTGGATAGAGAAGCTTGGAGGTGGAGCAAGGGAGCTGAGCCCACATCTCTAAAGTTTTTAACTCCAGTTGACTCTTGTCTCACTTTAGGAATAGTCTAGAGGAAGAGGTCTTGGATGGATCTGACCAGCTTCGTTGCTCTTCTCTGGACTCGCTCCAGAGCCTCAACATCCTTCTTGTGGTGAGGGGCCCAGAACTGAACACAGGATTCGAGGAGCGGTCTCACCAGTGCCGAGTACAGGGGGAGAATAACCTCCCTGGACCTGCTGGTCACGCCGTTTCTGATCCAAGCCAAGTTGCCATTGGCCTTCTTGGCCACCTGGGCCACTGCTGGCTCATGGTCAGCTGGTCAACCAACACCTCCAGGTCCTTCTCCTCCAGGCAGCTTTCCAGCCAGGCTTCTCCTAGTCTGTAGCTGCACAGGGTTGTTGTGCCCCAAGAGCAGGACCCAGCATTTGGGTCTTAAACGCGCACACGCATGTTGCACGCAACACACGCTTGCTGGCTGTGAGCATAAAGATTCCAGTATTGCATGGATGCCGGGGCAAGCGGCTGCTTGCCCCGGCATCCATGCAATACTGGAATCTTTATAGAGTGACTGCGCATCTGCAAGGATCCCCTCAATCCCCTGATTTGGGGAGAGGAGTCGGGGGAAGCCAGGATGCTGTGCAAGAGGAGAGATGCTCCCCAGCTCTCCAGCCCCCCGTGTTTGCCTTTCACTTTGCTCACTCTTGCGTGACAGCAGAGCCCCCCCCTCCCTCCCTGGCAATCCTTGGGGGATATCAAGGGCAAGCAAGAGAAGGGTTACCTGGAGGAAAGGGTTGCTAAGCAACCCCCCCTCCCTCCGACATCCCCCCCCCCTCCAAGCCCCTCAAACCCAAAACTCGTTCCAGGCCTGCAGCCAGATTAGCATATTAATGAGGCTGTAATTTCCCTGGAATTGTCTGCAAGTCTATGCCCGCTCACAGCACACTGGCCCGGGAGTTTGCTATGCAAATAAACTGGTTTTACAGGCTGTGGCTTAATTAACTCATCAAGTTCATCTTCCTAACAAAAAAGGCAGACTAACTGCGGATTAATGGACCTGTGTTTGCTCTTCTTTCTCTCCCTCCCTCCCCCCGGCTCCCCAGGGCAATGCCTCCCCCCAGACCCCTCCATCCCCAGCCGGTCCAGCCTCAACTGGGTGGATCCTCCATCCTCGCGAGGAGATAAATCCTGGGGAAAGAGGCGAGGTGGGGGGAGAGGAATCTTAATACCGCTTCCAGCAGAGTCTGGGAGGTTTCCTCATCGACTTCAAGGGGAATAAGATGGATCAGGCCTCGAGGATGGTAATTACACCTTCGGCTGAAGCTGGCAGGTGACCACTTAAGAGAAGGAGGTGGCACATCGTGACATCGTCTCTTTAAACTGGTTGTCTCTGTGCAGATCAGGGGTCGGGGATTTTGGGGAGGGGGATTAAGGCACCGTTTCTAGGTGAGCTCTGGCAATCCTGCTCCATCCCTAACAGCGCAGGGTCAGAGCAGGCGAGAGGGATGCTCTCCCTCCTGGGTTAATTAGAAAAGCCTTTCTTGCCGGCATCCCAGGCTCAGCGACATTATGTCTTTTGAAAAACGACCCCCGAAAAAGTAACTATAAGGATTTGCAGAGTCACTGGGGGAAAGTTCAGGTGGCCAAATGCCTGTATTCAACAGCAAATCCTTGAACCGGAGCTTTCTTTGAACATTGACATCTTTATGAATTTACCTCGCTTTCCCTTCCCCACTTTTTCTGTTCCCTTCTTCCTTCTTTGGGAAGAGGAAAACAGTTTTCTGTAGGACCTGTATAGCTCTTTGCCAATGTTTGTGTACAGGTGTCCCCCCATTGCTCACACATTGGTGGAGGTTGGAAGCACATGAAGATGGACAGAGAGCACCTCAGCCCTGAGTCTGTGTGCAAAGTGACTCCAAGATGAAAAATCTGAGCATAGCTTTTTCTTTTTTCTTTTTTTTTTTCTCCCATCTGCATCGTCAGTTAATTGTAGCTTGACCTCCGGGAAGGTTTTCCACGGCTGGGCAGGTGGCCTTGGATACTGAATTCCAGGCCTAGGATGAGAATGGTTTATTTGGCATTCATAGCATGAATTGTGCCAGCTCAACGCACAGAGCCCTGAGAGGCAGAGAGCCCATCCAGCCCAAAGGGCAAAGGGAAACTGAGGAACAGAGCTGCCAACATGTGCCCAAGGTGACCCCATGGCCATCCAGCTTGGCCCTTGGGCTTCCAACCCGTCCCAGCCATGATCTGCTGTTCATCACCCCACAGCAATACCACCATAGCCCAATGCTCTCACGTGCCTGTGACCTGAACCATGTGTTCACCCATGACTTTGCTCCTGGAATGGGGAAGGTGCCAGTGAACTACCAAAGATCACCCAGATGCTCCACACACATCTCCTTGGGAAACCTCAGCAGTGATCCATGTCTCCCTTAGAAGGAGCATTCAAATCACACTCAGCTGAAAACCACCCCTCTTCCAGCTACAGCTGTCTCAGAGTGGACATAAGTTGAACCTTTCTTGCTAAAGTTGGTTTAGACTGGACAACAATCCTTGAAAGGTCTAACTGTACTCAGAAGCTTTTCTGCATTCACAAGGAAATGGACTGTCTGACCTAAAAGGTCTTTTCCATCTCTAATTTCTGTAGTTGTGTGATTCATCCCTCTTCTTTGAAAGTGTTTCCTCTATGAAACCTCTAGTAGAAGGGGAAAAAATTACACTAAATAATCTTTTTTTCATTTCCACTCGTCATTGTCAGAGATTATGAGAGGTGAGGGATATGTCTGCTGTGACATTAGCCGAGCAATGGAACAGAAAAGGCACACCAAGATTCAGCTTAGCAGCCAAGAAAGAAGCTATTAATTCAAAGTGGGATAGGAAGAGACATGCTGGAGACATCCTTTCCAGGAAAGCAATTGTTCCTGACTTTCTCAGATCTTGAAAAAATACAGATCTGGAGAAAAACAAACACAGGAACAAAGGAACAGCCACAATTCAACCAAGGCAAGGACCTGTCTCAGACTGCTGTCCTGAAGAGGGACAAGGAGCCATCATCTGGGGAAGAACAGTAGAGTAGGACAAGCCTATATAACGGTTCCCTGAGATGCTCTTGGAGACAACCAGAGCCAGCTGTGGGTTCAGTGTTCTTAACGTCCAGCGGTTTCTCTCCTATGAGCTTGTCCAGTTTCCTCTTAATCCATTAAACTCCTGCAGTGAGGAGTTCCACAGATAACTTATTGCAAGAAGTATAGTCTGTCTTAAATCTTACTTCTATCACCTTAATTTGAGGATATGAAAGGGTGTTTAGTTTCATGTTGCTCTCCTAGCTATTTCACATAGGAAATCCTATCAAAGGCATCACATAAGCTCAGAAAGGAGACAAAAATCTCCTGGGGTCAGCCAAGACATTCCCCTGGGAATGCAGAAGTGAAACTTTTCATCTTGAAGCAGACCTGCATGGGGAAGGACTCGGAGCTAACCCAAACAAGGGAACAGGAGAGGTCCCTCAGCATGTAACCACCAGTCCATTCCTCAGCTCCCCACACCTGCTCCCTGTCCCAGTCCAATACAATCAGATGAAGTTGCCTCATCCCTGTGGGCTCCGTCCTCTGCTGCATCCTTCCATGTTCCAGATTCCTAAAGCCTCAGGGTGAGGATGTCTCTTCTCCCATGGCTACCAGGTGACTTTCACTCATAGTGCATCAACTCAAGACAGCTTATGAGGGACAAAGATAATCAAATTAAGCCTTTTTTCCTGTTGGATAATGTTTTGCAAACAATCCCATTTGTTAATCCTTTCCCACATGCTCAGCAGCAAATGCAAACTGATATTGCTGGAAAACAACCTTCTTCAAGTAGTTCTGTTTTAAGAGTTGAGTGTAAGGTTGGATGCACGCTCACAGCAATTTCCAGTCAGACCAGGGAGTCTGTGTGTTTCAGCTGGGACTCATGCAGACAGCCTGACATTGTGCTTGCAGCCACTAATCTGACCGTGTCAGGATGGGAAGGTGATGGGGGCAGAGTTCCTACCCCCAAAATGAAGAGGAAAAAGCAGGGGACCAAAGGGACAAACCCCTGTGTGAAGGCAAACTCTGCATCCAATCCCAGGGCATTTACCAGTGAGTTTTTGTCAGTGATCTGGGGATGAGGTGGTTTGGATGATCATTACCCATCTTCAGCTGTCATCCAGGAGGTGTTTATTTCAAGAATTTTTGTGACCATAATATTGGGCTTTCAGCTCATTTTATTTTTTTTTTTATTGATATAGGGAATTTTCATTCTCTTTTTTTCTTTCATTTTCTGGGAGCAAGAGATGTAATATCAATCAAAGCCTTTCTACAGCATCAGCGTTTCACTGCAAAATGCATTTATACAGGACTTTTTGTTTGTTTTTTAAACAAAGACTAAAAACCAAACACTTTCAGTCAGGGAATCACCCAAAATTTGAACCTTTGCCAGATACCATTTCCACCCGTAAGTACCACAAATCCTCTTTTAGGTAACATTCCAGGACACTGATTTTCTTCTCTTCTCCTATGTAGACACAGCATTTTTCTGGTACAGGAGAAGTGGGAGAAGGGAAAACCCAAGAGAACCAAGTGGTGGGATCCTGGATCTGCACAAGCTGAGCCTTGAAATTAAAAAAAATGCCCTCTTATGATTAACAATGAGAGTTCTAAAACAAGGGAATATAAGTATATATATAGAGAGAAAGCAACTTCTCTGTCACTAGCGATCCCCAAGCCGGCTGCTTTCCACAGGGGAGGCTGCTGCTTAACCACAAGTCGCGAGGCAGGATGCAGAAATTACCAGGCGAGTCTCTATGGCTCGCACTCCTTGGGAGGTCAGACTACACGATCGTCAGGGTCCCTTCTGGCCCTAAAATCTATGAATCTATTGATGCTCTGAGGCTTAAAAAGCAGCAGCTGCTCCTATGCAGCACCTAGTTCTCATAAGCATTTGGAATAATGGATCCATATTGTGCCAATGCATACTAATGTTAATATACATTTGCAGCACACAATGTGATGGCTTTGGAGACACCCAGGTGTCAGATTGAATCAGTGTCAGTGACACACCGTACCAGGACTTCACGGCAGGTCCCTGTTGGCTTCTCCAGCGGGAAGCTTTCACTTCTTTGAAATTATTGTGTTTATCCCTTATGTTTCTGCAGGGGGAAAAAAAAAAAAAAAAGAAAATAAATGGTACCAGGCCCAATGCAGGATGGGTGTGTGCAGTTTGCAGCCAGCCAAAGCCTGGTTTCCACAGGGATAGAGATGTGGATGCGAGGGAAAACAAAGAAAGATGCTGTATGAGGAGTGACCAAAGAGTTCAGAGGTGTAGCCTTCTGCTCTCTCTGTTAATCTCCTCTCACGCACCAGGGCAAAGAAATTAAGAACCAGGGCCAGGTGCTGCTCTCAGCTCTGTACCTGCAGTCCCTGCTGAAGTCCAAAGAAGTTGCACAAAGCATTTGTGAGCCAAAGACCTGAGCTTGCCTCTGCTGGATTTAATCCCCCTCCAGCTTTCAAGTGCAGAATCAGGTTCAGATTCTGCAAAGAGAAAGTGGCCTCTTTAATTGCTGCCTTGGGCTGGGATTGCGGGGGCACAGGAGAAACACACTCACACCTCTGCACCACAAGCCACGCATGAGCGTGTGTGGATGTGCAGGTGGATAAGGAGCACCCCAAGTTGCGTGAGCAGGGTGCGGGGTGCCAGGGTTTGCACGCCAAGCTTAACCTGTATAGTTTGTGAGTGTGTAGATGTGTTCACCTACATGTGCAATACCTTCATATTTATACATACACACATAGATACCTCATCTTCTCCTGACAAGCAAGCCTGCATCAGCCTCATCTATGTTCCCTGACCCAAATTCACTTGTCAAGCTACACGAGCCCAAATGGGAAGCTGCCCAAGATACTATTGGGTTACAGTAACACAATAAAGCAGCGCACCACTCAGCAAGCCCTCATTTGTTTGAATGCTCATTATTGCCTTCACTAATCTGAAGTGATGGGGACAAGGAGACTTTATCAACACCCAGGTTCTGCAAGGATTAAGGCCATCGCTGCAGATATGGTGCGTAATCCTGATTCAGGACTTACCTGCAATAAGGCCTGGGTTGGTGGAGGTCTCCTTGGGAGCACCTCTGCCCTGCAGCGCATCTTCAGGGCTGGATCCCACACACTGGCTGAGGTGAAGAGCCCTTCCAAGGCTGACCCTCTCCACCCCCATACCCACCTCCAGCTGTGAGAAGTCACCTCCAGTGGAATAGCTACACCTGTGTTCCCTCACACTGGTTTTTGCCCTGCCCCAAAAGAAAAAGAAAAAAAAAAAAACAAAATAAAGAAGCATTTAAAGGAAAATGGGAAGAACCCCACTGTTTCTCAAGCCCCTAAGAACTCCATTCTTCTTTGAACACCTCACTTCACAGCCCTACCTGTCTGTAAGATGATTTTCTGGCTCTTGGGAAGCCAAAGATATCCATATAACAATAGGAGACTCCTTTGACCAGAGCAGGAGGGCTGCTTTTGTGGTGCTGGTCATGGTGAAGAGAGGCAAGTTGTGTATTTCTGGTGAGAACAGAGGAGTAGAGAAGGCAAGAAAGAGCAAGCAACATGGTCGTGTGCCCAGGTGACAGTGACAATCCAAGCACACTCACCAGCACTGCACATTAGGCAGCTGATGAGATTAGAGAGGTCCCACATGCAGTCTCCCCCTTCCCGGAGGCGATGGAGGTATTTTCAGATCCCTACCCAGCGTGACATCCTCCTACCCCTATCTTCTCACCCAGGTAGTGAAGTGGGTGTTGGAGTGGCCTAGGCCAAATACTCAGCCCCACTCCTGGCCCCAAGGCAATGGCAGGAAGGGCTCTCTCTTCTGGCCTCCAAGGAGAGGAAAACCACATTTCTTGGTATAAAAAGATGGGGCTAAAGGATAGTATCAGCTCCCATGGAGCCTGGGTACGTCAGAGAAGGCAGGGCCACTGAGATGGGTGTTGCAGGGAAAACGTGCATGTGTGAGGGCTGGTTTTGTGTGTGTGTTAAGGCTGGCTGGTGCGTGCACATAACGTGTCGAAGGGTTGTTTTTCTGAGCCACAGAGGTGTAGGGGGAAAGGGTTTGGATGTGTGCAGGGAAATGTGTGCGTGTGACTGAGGTATGTGGACATGCACGAAGGAACAGGAGGGAGCGTGCATGCAGGAGGAGCGGTGGACACAGGGAAAGGGAACGTGTGTGCACAGGAGAGGATGAGACAGACAAAGAGCCGTACAGGCAGGCAGGAGCAGACCCCGGGCCCCTCACCAGTGTGTCAGGGCTGGAGAAGCCAGGCAAGCCCCTCTCTGGGTCCTCATGCAGGCAGTCCCAATGGTTTGTTGTCCCAGTGGGACGGTGCAGGGTGGGTATGGGCACCAGGACAGAAGCATTTGGGTAAGAGAAGGGATGGGATGTGTCTGGGTGTTGCCTTTCGGTGGCACTCGGGGTTTGCCACTTCTTTTTCTCAGCAGCCTGGGTCCCCCCGCACCGTTACATCCCGGGGAGGGCAAGCACCCACAGTCTGGGTTTTGGATTTAACCACAGATGCTGTAAAAGTGAAAAAAAAAAGAGGCTGAGATCCTGGCAGGGAGGGTGACTGGAGCTGGCGGTGACCCCGGGCAGCGCATCCTGAATCCCGTCGGAATGAAGTAGTTAATGTTTGCACAGCACTGGGGAGGTGGGGGGCTTCGATGAGTGTCTGTTAATTATATCATCGTGTTTGCAAAATGTCCAGTCCTTCTGGCAAATGCATCTTTCTGTGTGAGGGAGAGAAATGGAGAAGGAGGGAAAAACAGAGAGAGATGGAGAGATTGGTATTGAATGTGTGTGGAATGAGAGGAGAGGGGAAAGGAAAGGAAAGGAAAGGAAAGGAAAGGAAAGGAAAGGAAAGGAAAGGAAAGGAAAGGAAAGGAAAGGAAAGGAAAGGAAAGGAAAGGAAAGGAAAGGAAAGGAAAGGAAAGGAAAGGAAAGGAAAGGAAAGGAAAGGAAAGGAAAGGAAAGGAAAGGAAAGGAAAGGAAAGGAAAGGAAAGGAAAGGGGGAGGTAAAGAAGAGAAGGAAAACGGAGGACAAAAAAAAGCAGAAAAACAGGGAGAGGAAGAGCGAGTGAGAGAGAGAACAAACGAAATAAAGGAGGGGAGGAGCGGAGGGGAGCAGCCGTGCCCCGGAGCCCGCGGGGGCCGCCGTTCAGCACCCTGGAGAGCGCCGCTGCTCCGCGGGAAGCGCCCGGGGACACCGGGGGACACGGAGGGAACAAGGGCGGGGGGGGGGCCGGGGGGACACGGGGGGCTGGGGACACGGGGTGCCAGGGCAAGCCAGGGCTCGGGGGTCCCGGCGGCTCCCCCCGTGTGGGACCCGTCCCGGAGCGTGGGCGAGAGAGAGCAGTACCTCGCTCCGCTCCCCACCCCCGGCAAACCGTCCCCCCCTCCGCCGCCCTTGGTGGCCCCCGGGGCTCCTCGTGGTTTTGGGGCGCGCTCAGCCCACCCCTGTGTGTGTCCCCCCCCCTTCCCCGGGTCACCCCACGGTGCCCATCGCCAGGGCGCTGCAAGCCGGCTCCCTCATCCCGCTGGCAGGTGCGGGCTGTGTGCTCCCCCCTCCCTGTTTCCCAATAAAATTCAAGGTTGGGGGGGATGCAAAACCCGCCAGCTTTGGGGGTCCCGTGTGCGAGGGTTGCTTGGTGGGTAAAACCCCTCCCAGCGCCCCGCTTAGCCCAGACCCCCGACGGGAGCACCGGGGAGAGCTCCCTTCCCCTCTCTCGGCTTGCTAACAGCACCGCGACCCCCAGCTCCACGCCTGCCCCCCTCAATCCCTCCTTTCCCCCCCCGCCGAGCCCCCTCCCCGGGGGTTCCTGCTCCCCACGCACCGGCTCGCTCGGTCCCAGCGCTGCTATGCGGAGCTCCGCGGTTGCCGCCGGCTTTTCTCATGCAGATTCCCTCTTTCACACCTCCCAAACAAAGGCAAACGGGGGCATCGCCTCGCCGTGTCAACACACACGCTCATTAGCGAGAAAGAGGTGGGGGGGGGGGGGGGGGAGAGGGTGGGAACGGCCCGAGCGGCCCCTCCGGGGGGGCGGTGGCTTCGACGGGAGGTTGGAGCGGGCCGGGGATCAACCCGAGGAAATTGGGAGCGAGTTCTTTACCGCATCCCCCTCGAGTCAAGAAGTTTCAGAAGCTCTAGGCTTGGCTCTCTCCCCTGGTCGTTTATTGCAACACAGGCTTTGCCCCCCCACCCCGCCCCGGCACTCGGTATCGTGGGGACCGGACCCCACGGGGACCGAGAGCTGGGGGTGGGTTTGCCCCAAGGAGAAAGAATTGGGGGTGGGGGAGCCCCCCGGGAGCCGTCGAGGCGCTGGGAAAGGGCCCCGGGATCGGGCCGGAGCTGGAAGGGACGTGGAGGGCGGGGGGGTTGGTAATTAAAGCTTCGCCAATTACCACCACCCATTGGAAAAAAAAAAAAAAAAAGATTAAAAAGGCTGTGGGAAGGGCACCGGGAAGCGGTGCCGGGAAATCACGGCCGGGAAAAGGGTGAAAGAGAGCGGGGAGGTGGGAGAAGAGGCGTCTCGGTGGGTGCTGGCCCTGGGAGCACCCCACGAAACACGGGAGGGCGAGATCCGGGGCTCCGGTATCCCCAGCCCGGGCTGGGGCTGCGATCCTGGTCCCGAGCCTGATCCCGATCCCTGTCTCGCACCGACGGGTGGCTCGCTCTGCCCCTCGCCTGGTTGTTTTTCTTTTTTTTTTCTTGTGTGTGTTTTCATTTCGATTTGGTTTCTGATTTTATTTTTCCTTTTTTCTTTTGCTAGTTTGTTTTGGGTTTTTTCCCTTTTTCCCAGCCCGCAGCCTTTCCGCCTCTCCCAAGGCTTCACCTTTGCCGCCGGCATCGCCTTTCGTTTTGTGCATTTTCTTTCTCCAAAACCCCGTGCAGAAGCTCGAAACGCGGGAGACAATAAATTCGTTAAAAATAAGAAAAGAAGGATTAAAAAAAAAAGTGATAATCCTCTGGTTCTTCGTTTGAATTTGGGATGCGGTGGGGTTGGGGGTGTTGGTTGTTTGTTTTCTTTCAAAATCCCGATTTTATAGAAACACCCGCCGGGGAGCAAATATGCTGGGACATCCCCTCTCCCCAGCACGGGGACAGGGACCCTTCGGAGCCCCCTTTTTGCGGGGAGGGGGTCCGGGTGGCACCGCGGGGGCCGCATCTTTTGCGAACACGCACCTCGCCCCCCGTAAAACGGAAATTTCCACGTCCCAGCTGCCTTCCCCTTTTAACCTTGGTATTAATTTAGGACGGATCTTTTTAAACGCCCATGTAATGCATTCAGACGCTGCTGGAGGTTTATCTCTTTTTTTTTTCCTCTCTCTTTTTTTTTTTTTTTTTGTACCGTGGGTTATATTTACACCCAAAACAAAATAATTACACTTTTGTTGGAGAGAGAAAGCTGGTGATTAGGCTGTGGTTCTTTGCAGCAAACCCTTTCTCAGTGGTACACCAGGACAATTTTTCACGGCTGGGTGAAATCAGACGCGGGAGGTAATGAATCCTGTGAGCTATTTAAATTTACAATTTGTAACGCACTCACTCAGAAACGCCTATGGCCCGGCGAGGAGATGCTTGCTGGGTTTGTTTAATGTTAAAATCTGCACCGTCCCCCCCTCTTTGACCGAGGGAAAGGAGGGGAACGCGGGGAGGAGCAGCCTCACCCCCTTCCCGCAGGCAGCAGCCCCGCGGAGCAGCGCGGAACCTCCGCCTCCCACCGCGCTGGGGCTCGGGTTCCCCGCACCGGGCAGAGCCGGGTCCCCTCCGCTCTGCTTCCCTCCTCCTACAACCAAAAACAGTTGAAAATATCAACAAAGTCGTCGTCGGAGCGTCCTAACAGATAGATAATTAATTACAAAACACAGGGGGAATATGCAAACCGCGTATTACAAATTCTACAGGGCTTAACTGATTGGAAACAGATTATTATCTTGTTTGTCTTTTGTCTGTTTCACTTATCCCTCTGCCGTCTGCTGTGTTGTAAGTTGATACACTTTATTTTTGAAAGGGGATTTTTTTTTTTTTGTTTTAATATAGTAAATTCCACCAACATCTCGTGTAGGCGACGCTGCTTCCCCGTGCATCACCCTGTTAAAACACAATAGGTTTATTAGTTACATATAGGTGGGTATTATGGGGCTTGAATTACCATCTGTTACCATAGGGGAATGTGGCTGCGCGGGGTGGGGGGTGTTGCTGGAGGTGTTTTTTATTTTTTTTTAATTTTTTTTTTCTTACTCAGCTTCCCCTTCGCTTTCTTTATTCTTTTACTTTCAAACGAAAAAGGGAGCGGGGAGGACAGGGGGCGGGGGGGGATGCGGGTACCGGGTGTAGAGGGGGGTAGGGGGGTTCCGAACAGGGTTATCCCGATGAGCCCGTTCCGGGAGGGGGGGGGGGGTGTCGTGGGAGCCGCGTGTGCGCGCAGATGGGCCCGAGCTGCCGTGTGCGCGCACATTTGCTCCCGCACACACCGCGCTCGGTTCCTCTCGGCCCCGGGGCCCCCAGCCCCCTCCGTGCTTCCCCCACACCCTCCCCGGTAATTTCCCCTCGTTCTCCCGCAGCTCCGCGGCTCCGAAATTCACGGCAAAGGCAGCAAACTTGGGCAGAGGCGGCTCCGCTCCCTTTTTTCTCTTTCTTCCTTCGCCTTTCGTGCCCATTTCTGTCCTTTTTAATTTATTGCCTTTTTTATTTCTCTCTTTCACTTTTCTCTCCCCCCCCAAGTCTTTGTTTTCTTTCCTTTCCCTCTTCTTTCGTGCTCCTCGCTCTGACGCTTTTCTTTCTCGCTTTCTTTTTATTTCCATTCTCGCCGCTCTTTCTTTTTCGTTCTGTCTTTCCTCGCTTCGTTTTAACTCTTCCTTATTTTTGTTTCTTCCTCCCGTCTTCTTTTTGTCTTCTGTTTATTTTTTCTTTCGTCCCTTTATTCCCTCTTTCTTCCTTTATACTTAGTTTCTTCTTTTGTTTTTCCTTCTCTCTCTCCCTTCTTTCCTTTTTTTTTGTTTCCGCTTATTTATTTTTCCTCACTCTCTCTTTTTCCTCCCCTTTCTCTCTCTTTTCTTTTTGCTTTCCCTGTTTCTTTTTTCCCCTTTTCTCTTTTCTGTGTTCTTTCTTTTTTTTCCTCTCCTTTTCTCTCTCTCGCTTTTCTCATCATCTCTTCTCTCTGTATTTTCTTACTTCGATCCTCCCTCTCCCCACGAGCATCCCTATCCAGAGGTACCCACAAAATCCTCTGCATTTCCCCACAGATGCCCTTGTGCTGCAGCGGGGTTGGGTTTTTTTTATTTTTTTCTTTTTAGCTGCTATCGGGAACGTTTCCGCGGTTCAGTGCGGAGCGGGAAGGGGGATGCGGGATGCTCCGCGGCTGCGGGGATGGAAAGGCTTTGGTTGAGCCCTTCTACCCCAAAAAAAATTTTTTTTTAAATTTTAAAAAATAATAAATTTAGATATTTCGGCTGGGGAAACGGGTGGGGAAGGGGAAGGGAGGGCTGGCCTTCACCTGACCTGCCGCTCTCCTCTTACTCCTCTCACAACCGGACCCCAGGGCAGCCCCATCCCTTTCCTAAATCCCAGGGAAACGCAGGAACCACCCCCCCTCCAGCCCCATAACCCCTGAGCGCAGGGTCCAATTCTGCCCTCCGTCCTCTCCCGGCGATTTACAGCTTCTCCGCACCTGGAATTAAAGAGAAAAAAAAACAGTGTCCTAGAGGGGGGGAGCCCAGCAGCCCCCCCGAACCCCGCTTTGCCCCTGGGGTGGAGCGGGGAGGGGGCGGGGGGGCGACAACCCCGTGGGACAAAGGCTTGGGGGGGGGACTGGGGGGGGTCCCCAGTTCGCGGAACGAGCTGCTGTGGGGGAACTTTTCATCCCACCACGCCGAGCATCCAGCACCCCCCTTACAAGCGCCCCCCACCTCTTGTTGCTCTTCCAAAAAAAAAAAAAGTTTTGCCCCCTCCAAACATAATTAAACCACCCAAAAACTAAGCGATTCACACCCTAGCCCAACTCAGGACTCCCTCAAACCCTCCCTAAGCATCGTTTAAAAAGAAATAAATTAAAATAAAAGCAGAAGTTGTGGGAAAATAGGGGGGTTGGATTTTTTTTTTTTTTTTCAGTGTTTCCTCCCCCCGGCCCCCCAGCCAGGTGCATACTCACTTGGCAGCACAGGTACAAACCACCCTCAACAATAGAGGCGCGTTGTTTTTTTCCCCTCTGTGCCAAGCACAAGGCTGGAGCCAATTTAGATCTGCTATAAATTAAGAGGTTGCCATGGGGACCGCGCTCCCATTGGCCGCGGCCGGGGCGACGCGGGCCCCGACGTCAGGAAATCTGAATAAGGATGCGCGAATTACTAAAGGCGGGGGACAAAGCTGGCGATGGGGACAGCATGAGAGTGGCGGAGCGGCGGCGGCGGAGCAGAGCGAGGCCCCGGGGCTGCCGGCTGCAAGGGGGGGGGGTTCATGCACCCCTCCCGCCGCTCCCGCTGCCGCAGAGCCCGCCGAGCTCCGCAGGGACCCGCGCTGCGTCTCGGACCGGGGAGGGGATTCTCCTTCTTCACCTTCTTCTTCTTCTTCTTCTTTCTCGGGGGTGGTTTGGATTTTTTTCCCTTTTTTTTTCGGGGAGGGGGGCATCGTTTTTTCCCCTCCCGCCGTCGAGGCTCCGGAGAGAAGAGGGGGAAGAACTTGACAGTCGCATCATCTGAATTTCCCCTTATTCTCTCAACTAATTTTTTTAACTATTATTTTTTGTAAATTTTTCTATTTTTAAAATTTATTTATTTGTTTATTTTTATTTTTTAATTTTTTATTTTTCTTTTTTTTAATTTTTAATTTTTTTTTATTTTTTTTAAATTTTTTTTCCTTTTAATTTTTTTTCCTGCGGTTTTGAGCCGCCGCGGGGCTTTGACTTCTCGTTTGCGCGTCTCCCATCGCCCGGCGGAGGTTATGATGGTGCATTGTGCGGGCTGCGAGAGGCCGATCTTGGACCGCTTCCTACTGAACGTCTTGGACAGGGCATGGCACATCAAATGCGTCCAGTGCTGCGAGTGCAAGTGCAACCTCACCGAGAAATGCTTCTCCAGGGAAGGCAAACTCTACTGCAAAAATGACTTTTTCAGGTGAGCGCCGGCCCCCCCTCCCGCTTCCAACCCCGCGGATTCACACCGCGGCCGCTTTAGGGGGAGCTTGGGGGGCTCCCTGCATCCCTGAGCATCCCTCAGCATCCTTCAGCATCCCTGAGCATCCCTCTCTGCCTGCCCCACCGCTCCAGGCTGGGGTCCTGCTGTAGGAGGGAGCAACGAGGCTGTGCCCCCGCCTCTTTTCAAATCTCCCTGTGTCCTTGTGTCCCCCCCCCACTCCCTGTGACCCCCGGCCTGGCGCTGCTCGCCCCCCTCTTGGGACCACAGGCCCCGGGGAAGACAGTAGCCAAAACTTCCCCCTCCTCCAGCTCTCCGCAGCTCCTTAAACGCCCCTAATGACTGCGATAAGGTGCCGAGGGGGAAATTAGGGGCCGGGATGGGAAGGGGGGGGACGATGACTTATGACTCCTAATGCCCTCACTACATCAACGTCACGGGGAAGCAGCCAGGGACTCTGAAGTTGTGTGTGACACCGCCGCAGGGGAAAAAGGGGGACCCTGCCTGGGCACCCCAGGGCCTGGCAGCTCCCGGCTCCCCCGGGAACCTGGCAGTAGTAGCCCCCGCTCCCCGCTTTTGGGGGCATTTTTTTGTGTTTGTGTGGGTTTTGACTTTTTTTGTTTTGTTTTGTACGATTATTCTTTTTTTTTTTTTCATTTTTTTCCCTCTTCCTTCCTATTTGTTTGGTTTGGATTTGGGATGTAAGGTTTTGTTTTGGTGGGGGTTTTTTTGTTGTTCTTGGTTTGGTTTTTTTTTCTCGTTTCCAGCCGATTCGGATTCCCTGGAAAAAATAATTTTTAAAAACGAATCCTAGGGTGAAAAAAAAAAAATACGCTCTGCTTCCAGCGGAAAGAAGGAAACACGGAGATTTCCAAAGAGCTGCTTCCAACCAGGAAAAATCCACCCTCGGGAGAGCGGGACGGTGCCGGCGCCGGGCTGGAGACCCAGGGATGCTCCCTTCTCCTCCCGTTGTTATTTTGGGTACACGGTGCCCCCACCACCGCCGCTCCTCTTTTTTTTTTTTTTTAATTTTTTAAAATTTTTATTTTCCCGTCGCTCTGACCGCGATTTACCCGTTTTCTCCCTGGATTTTCAAGCCGGCGCCGGGTGGATCCGAGCCCGGGAGGCACCGGTGTAAACGAAATCGGCTCCCGCGGAGCGCTGAGAGGAACCCCCGCCGCCCTCCCCTTCCCTCCAGCCCTTCTGGAGGCAAATCCTGTCGAGGATGCTCATCCCGGGTGGAGACACCCCAAACCCGAGCTCGGGATGAGTAGGGATGAAGGCTCCCCACCCTCCTCACCCCAAAGGGTCGCGCATCACTTCAACCTCCCAGCGAAAGATGCTGGAGGATCGGGCTCCCGCGGTGGGATTTTTGAGGAGGGGCGGGAATCGGTATAAACGGCTCCCAGCTCTCGTTTTTTTTCCCCTTTTCCAGGAGGTTTGGTACCAAATGCGCCGGCTGCTCCCAAGGCATCTCCCCCAGCGACCTCGTCCGAAAAGCCCGGAATAAAGTCTTTCACCTGAACTGTTTCACCTGCATGGTCTGCAACAAGCAGCTCTCCACGGGCGAGGAACTCTATATCATAGACGAAAACAAATTTGTTTGCAAAGAGGATTATTTGAACTCTCCCAGTTTGAAGGAAGGAAGCCTCAACTCAGGTACGAGCGGCTCAGCCCGCAGCATCTCCCGGGAAAGCCCGGGGATGGATGCTCCCGGTACCTCCCGCCGCACCGGCAAGGAGATTTCGTTTTGGGGGTGATGGGCTGCCCCCCCCGCAGCCAGCCTGACACACACACACCCCCCCCATGGGGAGGGATTTGGGGTGAAAACCTTGGAAAAGGGTGTAAAGCTCGGTAACCCCCCGCCCCACGCGGGATGCGGACACACGCGTGGGATGAGCAGCCCCGCAGCATCGCTCTCCATCCCTACGGCTCCTGCCCCTACGGCAGCGGGGATGAAGGGGGGTGGGGAACCAGGACATCCCCCCCCCAACAGCCCCACAGCCCCCCCTGCGAGTGCCCGGTCCCCCCCCCGCCGCGGGCCTGATCCTTCGCCTCCTTTCACCCAGAGGCAAAGCTCCCATTTGACTTCCTTGGAAGCTGTCTCTGCGTCAGGACAGCAGGATCAGGCCCCCTCCTGCTGTCCCAGCCCTGCCAGGCGCCTGTGCTCACCCCCTTCCGTGGGCTCTCTCTCCGTCCAGCACCCGGGGCCGGATCCTGCCACGCCAGTCAGTGGGGCCGCTGCTGTGAGCGAGGCGAGTAGAGCTTGGCCTTGGGGGGTGGTGGTGCTGGCATCAGGGACCCCGAGATGGGGGGGGGCGGGGTGCAGGGGGGGGGTGAGCCAGGCTTCAGGCAGTGACCCCCGAACCCTGACAGCGACCGGTTGCGTATTTTTCCCCGATGCCACAATCCGCTTCCCGCTGTGGAAGTTGCAGGGGGGGAGAGGGGGAGCACGAGGGGCTGCGGTGGGGCCTGGGGAGTCACCCCATCTCCAGCTCCCCCCATCAGTGCACAGGGACAGATCCGTTGGCGATTGCCCGGAGCTCTGCATGATGTTGAGGGGCGATGCTTTAGGGGTACTGGCGGGGGGCAGAGAGGATCTGCACCCCTTGCTGCTCTCCAACACCCCCCAACTCCTCTCCTGGAAAGCAGCGGGGGGCTGGGTGGGCCAGGGAAGGCAGGGGAGAGGGGGGTTGATCTCTCCCCTAAGTCATTCGCCCCCCCTCCTTTCCTCTCTGGGTCTCCTTTACAGTGTCCTCATGTACAGACAGGAGTTTGTCCCCGGATCTCCAGGACCCCATGCAGGACGACACCAAGGAGACAGACAACTCGACCTCCTCCGACAAGGAGACCACCAACAATGAGAACGAGGAGCAGAACTCGGGCACCAAGCGGAGGGGGCCCCGCACCACCATTAAAGCCAAGCAGCTGGAGACCCTCAAAGCTGCCTTCGCTGCCACCCCCAAACCCACTCGCCACATCCGAGAGCAGCTGGCCCAGGAGACCGGCCTCAACATGAGAGTCATCCAGGTAGGGCAGCCCCAGCCCACCCCCTGCCCCAACAAAGCAGTGTGATGTCACGGGTCTGGCCGGTGACATCATTCCTGCCGCAAACTGAGGTTCCTGTAACATCAGAGCTTCACAGGCCATTTCCTCTTGCAAAGAGCAGGGATAGGGAAAGGACCCGCACGGGGAGGAAAGGAGAAGGGGTGCTGGTGGGACCCCCAAATGGTTCAAGGCCGTGACGGTCTCTCCCAGGTGCTGGGATGCTGAGGGTGGCCCCACGAGCTGGGGAAGTGGGAATAAGCAAACCCCATCCATCCCCTGCCAGCATCACCCCAGCCCCAAACCTGCACCCATCCCATGCTCACAGGGGTTAGCGAGGATCCTCCACCCTGTGCTTTATTCACTTACCCCATGGGAAAAGATGAAAACCAGCCCCAAAACGTGAGCCATATGGCCTCCTCCAGTGGCTTGGCGGAGCAGGATTCCCTGGCATGCGCAGGAGATGGATGCTCCGGTCTCGTGAAAGCAAGGAGAAGCCATTGCGCTCTGCAGGCAGCCCGGCACTTTCTTACTGCACTGCCCCCATGAAGAAAATCCCTGCGGAAATGTAGGGATTAATGGGCTTTAATAGAGGCATTAATAGGGGAGGACTCTCTGGCTTTGCCGGCAGTGGGGCTGTGATTCCCGGCTCCCAGCAGAGTGGAGCAGGAGAAGTCCCTGGAGGAGTGTGATATATTCATTCCCCCGAGCTGCCCCGTCCCCGGGGAACACGAGGTGGGAGGGGGCAATAATCCAGACACCCCACCAGGCTGGAGGAGAGGTGTGCATGGGCTGAGGCCGTGCAGTTCGGATGAGACGGACACCATGTATTCCCTTTCTCTTTTCTCTCCGTCCTCACCAGCTGGCTTTTCTTCCCTCTCCCTGCCCAGCACAGCAGGTGCTCATCTCCCCGCTCCCCACTTTCTGCCTGCTTCTGCCATGACCCAGAGTTTCTTTCCCCCTTTTCCTCCCTTCTTTGCCCCCCTATATGGGAAAAATCTTCTTCCCACATCCTCTGGCTGCCCTCTCCCTTTAGGGACCGATGGGCTGAGGACGTGCACACGGGGATGCAGCCCTAGAGCTGGGATTTTAATAAACCGCATTATTCTGTGTGTGTCCCCGGCCCCTGTGCTCCTTTGGCAAGAGGAAAGGGTTATTAAAAACCACTCAGCGGTGGGAAAACCTGTCCCTTCCAGGGGCAGACACAAGATTTGCATCCCTTTCCCCGGACAGTCTTGGGGTGAGAGGGTGCTGATGCCGGCCCATCTGCAGGTCTGGTTCCAGAACCGTCGGTCCAAGGAGCGCCGGATGAAGCAGCTGAGCGCGCTGGGAGCGCGCCGGCACGCCTTCTTCCGCAGCCCCCGCAGGATGAGGCCCCTCGGCGGCCGCCTCGACGAGTCCGAGATGCTCGGTTCGACGCCCTACACGTACTACGGAGGTGAGGGGGCCCTGCCCTATCCCCCCTCCTTTATCCTTCCCTCCTCCTTCCTCTTTCCCTTTGTTCTTCCTCCGTCCGGCTTCTCTCTGGGTTTTTTCCTCCTTCCTTCTTTGCTCCCTGTCACCTGGGGCCCTGAGGGGATGGTGAGGGGCACTCACTCACAAGGCACATGTGTGTGCACACTGACGCACGGACAACCACGCGCTTCCACACGTGTGCACGTCCACGCAGGGACAGCCAGGTGCACCCTTGCCTGTGCGCACCTACGCAGAGACAGTCTGCGCACCCACACGCGTGCAAATACACACACCAGCCCAAGAATGAGCATCCACGCACACATGGATGTGTCCACACACTCTCACACCCACACAGGGATAACCGTGTGTGTGCACAGCCGTGCAGAGACGCCCACGCATATCCAACCCTGAGCACATCATGCACATCCACGCGTGTGCACGTCCCTGCAGAGACACCCGTGGGTGCCCACGTGCATCCATACACGCGCACACCTATGCGAGGACAGCCAAGTGCACCCACAGATGTTCGTGCCCATGCATGGATAGCCGTGTGCACCCACGTGTGTGCACACCCGTGCAGGCACAGCCACGCTCCCCAACACGTGTGCACACCACACACCAGCCCCAGGTGCTCATACACACGTGCACAGGCGTGCTCACATCCGTGCAGGTACATCTGTGCACTCACATCCACGTGCTTGCACACCCCCACAGGGACAGTCATGTGTAACCACGCCTGTGCACACCCACGCAGACATCCACAAACCCCCACACAGACATCCACAAACCCTGATGCACGTGCACACCCATGCAGACATCCACAAGCCCCCACGCGTGTGCACACTCATGCAGACACCCACAAACCCTGACAAGTGTGCACACTCACTCAGACATCCACAAACCCCCATGCGTGTGCACACTGCATCCCAGCTGCGCATCCCTGTGCGAAACCGTGCAGACACGTCCACGCACACACCACTCTCACCCCCCCGCCGGGCACTGATTCAGGGCCCCTCACCCTCGAACAAAGCCCCAGCTGCGGGGCTTTTGTGCCCCTTTCAGGCCCCATTTGTTCCAATCACCTCCTGGTCCCGCAGCATATGGATGGGCGCCCAGACCCACTGCCCCGATGGGACGGGATGGGCGCCGCCTCCACTCTCCCCCCTACCCATGCAAGCCCCCCAGAAACTGCATTTTTAAAGCCTCCTCCTGACCAGGGGCTTTCCAGGCCCCCCTTGATGCCCTGAAGTTAATTTCTAGATCCCTTCCAGGCTGCCAAACATACATATATTCCCCCTATTATACACATATCTTCACCCATTGTATATATTTTCCCTATTTTATATACATATTTCTCATTGTATATATATATTTCCCTTTTTATATACATTTTTCCCCATTTCCTTTATGCAGATTTTCCCCCATTCCCTTTATAAATATAATTTCCCTAATTCCCTTTATTTATATATATACATACAATTTCCCCCCACCAATTAAGAATTAAATTGCATCCATCCTCCTCCCCCAAGCCACCCCAGCCTGGGGGTCCTTCTCCTTCCATATCCCTTCTTTGGTTTAGTGTTTGATAGGAATGGTTGGACTCGATAATCCGGTGGGTCTCTTCCAACCTGGTGATTCTATGATTCCCTCCCTCCAGGCGAGGCAGAGAGCAGGTGACAAACATTGCAACCTTTAGGACAAGCTTATTTCTCTCCCTGACCTCAAATTTGCTGCGGGCACTTTGGTCCAGAGCCCTTTGGAGGGGGCAGCAGGGCTGGGTGTGGAGCACAGTGGGATTTGGGGAGGTTTAGGGCTGTGAGGAACCAGCTCCATCCATCTCTCCCCTCCCTCGCAGATTACCAAGGTGACTACTACGGACCGGGAGGCAATTATGACTTTTTCCCCCACGGGCCACCCTCCCAAGCCCAGTCGCCAGCCGACTCCAGCTACCTTCAGAACTCAGGACCTGGCTCCACACCCCTGGGACCCTTGGAGCCCCCCCTAAGCGGACACCACTCCTCAGAAAACCAAAGGTACACGGATATGATCTCGCACCCCGACACCCCCAGCCCCGAGCCGGGGATGACCGGTTCGCTGCACCCCATCCCGGGAGAGGTCTTCAGCGGGGGGCCCAGCCCCCCCTTCTCCATGTCCAGCAATAGCGGCTACAGCGGGGCTCTCTCGCACCCCAACCCGGAGCTCAGCGAGGCGGCGGTGTGGTAGGCCTGGCGCGGGCACGCGTGTGCGTGCGGAGAGGCGCGGGGGGAAGAAAAGCACCCCCACATTCCCCCAGCCCACGCGTGTCCCCCCCTCCTCAGAGCATCGCATCCCTCTCGCCGGATAAAGCCCCCTCTCCGATGCCAAAACGCATCCCTGCGCCCCCCTGGTCACTGCAGAGCCACCCCAACACACACCCAGGACTTTGGGGCCACCCTGCTACCTCCCTCGCTCGGCACCTTCCCCCCAGCACCGAGGGGGGGGGGTGATGAAAGGTGCCCAGCCCCGAAGACCCCCCCGCCGGCGGCAGGACCACTGCCTCTCGGACCAAAGCTGAACTCACCTGGACACAGGTCCCATCGCCCCGGCAGCACCTGGGGAAAAGGGGGGGGCTGCAGCAGGGCTCCCTCCTGCTGATTAGCATCCTTTTTAATTATCCCTTACCACATCACGGTGGGGGGGAAACGGGGAACAGCAGGAATAACACCCCCACCCCTCCTCCCCTGCTCTTGTTTTTGTTCCCGTTTTATCCCCAAGGAGAAGGTGGGTTTGGAGCCGGTTTTCGGTGATGGGGAGCAGGGGGGTGCAGGGGGTCAGGCCCAGGGAGACCCCACTGACTGGCTGAGACTGGGCTCCCACACGGTGGAAAAGCCACCAGACAGAGGCAGAAACAGGAAAAAAACCTAAATAATAATAAAAAAAGACAACAACAACAAAACAATAAACAACATCAACCCCACAACAAAACCAACCTAAGCACCACGACAGCAGAAATTAAACCCGAGCCTCGACGCCGAGTCCCACCCCAACGTTTAAGGATGTATTATAGTTTTTGCTTCTAGTTTCTTTATTTTGTATAAAGGAGAAACAAATAAAGTATGTTTTTGTGTTTACTGATTATTTATTGTACTTTAGTCATCGGAGGCTCCGAATTTTTCTATTTTGAAGGCAGGGAGGGGGTGGCACCGGGGAGGGGGGCAAAAGGATAGAGGGGGGGAAAAAAAAAGAAGGAGAATGGAAAAGGAAAGAAATAAAACTTGTTTTCTGAAAGCGTCGTGGGTTTCCTGTCCCCGCTGCCTCTTGCAGAGGCTGTTAGTGTGAATGGCTCTTGTTGTTCAATGTGAATAAAAAACCTTTTAGTTACCTACTGTTCGGTCACCTGGTCCCTTTCATTTTATTAACTTTTTTTTTTTTAAGACAAGACCACGAGAGGTGCTGGCAGGGCTGCCCTGTCTCCATTCCCCCTGTCCCCATCCCATCCCCCCCTGTCCCCCAACCCCAGGCGGGGTCAAGGGGAGCCATCCCTGCTGGGTGGCTACTGTGCACAGCCCTGCATCACCCACCTGGTACCCCAGCTCCCCCTCCATCCCCCTCCTTACTCCAGATCTCCAGCAGGGGAGGGGTGGAGGGGCACGTTTCCCAGCTCAACACCTTCCCCCCAGCAGATTGTACATCATTTCTTGCTGTGGACCCCCCAGACCCCTCCCCGGGGTACCCCAGAGGCAGCCCCGCTGGCAGAGCATCCCCATGGATGCTGCTAGGGGGACACCTTAAAGGGGGGGGTGGGGGGGGTGAAGGGGGGACTGAACATCCTCAGCATTTTTAGCCCCATCTGAGGGCACTGAGGGTGGGCAGGTGGGGGGGTATTTCCTATGAACGCCCCCAGCCCTACCCCTCATTTTCTGAGATACACAAATAAATAAAGTCCAAGGCAGGCTGCAGCCCTGAACTAATATTTAAAATGCAAAATCATGGCAGTTTCCCCACACACACCTTGTCTTGCAGTAAAAAGATATAAACAGAATAAATTACCTTCCCTCGCTGGCTTACGAGAGTCCCTCTCTCCTGACCTGAATTTTAAGTCCTGGCTTGCTTGTAGCACGGAGCACGATGATTTATGAAAAGCCAGCCACTTCTCTGCATATTTTCTCTGTTCAGCCAAGTGGTGGAATTTATCCTTCCTATACCATTACTGGCGTTAATAACAGGGTGGCAAACGAGCCGAGCCCCAAGAGATCCCTCAGCCAGGAGCCAGGGCCATCACAAAAACACTAAACTCCCCCCACTCACAAAGCAAAACACCTCCCTTTTTAACAGGTGGAGAAACTGAGGCAGGAGAGCAGCCAGCTGCTCTATTCCACTCCACCTCTTCCAGGTTGGTGGTGTTATCAGGTAACGTGTTCTTCTTATAAGGAAGGGAGAAGGTGGTGTTAAATGACTCCCTCCCAGCATCGTCTTGAGCATTATAAAATAGAGCACAAGGTCGTTCACTGGGTGAATACTGGCTGCTCTTATTGTTATTAAACCAAATACACCTGAGTGCTGTTTGCAGGCTGCTGGGACACCCTGTCCCCAGGATGGGGACAAGCTGCAGGAAGAATTTTGGGTGATGCTGGCATACTCCGAGCTGCCACATCCCACGCAGGGGTCTGGAGGGCTCTGTGCAAGAGGCTGGGGCTCAGGGGGAGCAGTCCCTCAAGAAAGGACTCGCTGGCACGAGAGAACAGAGCCAAACCTTCCTCTAAGTCACCAGCCAGGGGTTGCCCATCCCAGCAAACACCCACCCTTGGCTCAGCACCGACAGGAGGGACCTGATGGCTGGAGAAAGCCCAGTGGCCAGATCCAGGCCATGGGACACGGAGTTGGCCTTGCAGGAGCAGCTGGGTTCAGCCTGTTGGTTACCCCAGCTCTTTACCAGAGCTGGTTTGAGGTCCCCATCGCAATGAGGAGAAGGTTGCAGCATCACAACGGAGACTGGAGTCCCCGTCACAGCCAAGGTCAAGGTCCCTTATTCCTAGGAGTCCCAAGAAGGCACCAGCACCCAGGGTTCACACCTGCTGCAAGGTGACTGTGGGTGATCACCCACCAGCTGGGACCATGCCTACCCCCAGACACCCTGTACCCCCACATCCCTGTAAGGACACCTGATCTGGTTAAATACACTCCCGCTCCTGCAGAGGGGTCGGACTTGATGACCTGTAAAGGTCTCCTCCAACCTGAAGCATTCCATTAATCCCAAAGCCCACTCCCTCTCAGCTGGCACCCAAAGCCTGAGCACTCCCTTGTCAAGACAAGGAGGAGGAAAAGCTCCTTGTTGGGGTGACTGGGGAGTCACCTCCAGCAATAAACCCCATGGGACCATGCTGGGAAGCACCACTGCCAGCTCCCAGCTGTCCCCAGGCCCCAGCATCAGTCCTAGGAATAAACTCCTTTTCAAAAGCTGTTGGGCAAACATCAAGGCTATTTTTTTTTCTGACCTTTTTCCCTATTTTTTTTTTTTTCAGAAAGAGAAGGTCTGCAGAAGGTGGAAAGTAATCAGGTTTTGGACCTGGGATAAAAAATCGCTGGAGTAGGTTGGGCTGACTCCTTATAATTAATAGTGTGCCTCGTAATAGGATTCTCCAGCCTTCGGTGCTCCCTGGAAACAACTTTTTACATAAGATACTGCCCACGATGGAGCAGCGGAGTTTTGATTTATGGGGTTTTGGCCTCCGAGAAGCGTTTGGGGAGGCTGGACTGGCCAGGGGGATGTACCAGCGAGAGGGGAAAAGGGCCAAAGGCAGGGAGGGTGTTTCCATGGGGTTGGCAGTTGGGTCCCAGGGCAGGTGCTTGGCCAGAGGAAAGGGGGATGCCTGTGATCCAGAGACAGAGGTGGTCCTGGGGCTGAGTCCTCTCTGCTCTGAAGGGCAGAAGGAGGAGGCTGAGAAGGGTTTTTGAGGCAGGAAAGGGCTTATCTCCCTTCCTAATATCACCAGGTGGTGCTTGGGGCATGGGCTTAGTTGGGAAACCAGGGAGGATTTGGGGCTGGGGAGCCCATGTTCCTAGGGATGAGAGGACGGAGGAGGGAGAAGTGGCACTGGGGGGATGCAAAAAAACCCTGGGGGGTGCAATACCAAAGGGCTAAAAGCAAACACAGCACTAGAGGGTGGGAATGGGGGAGAGCAGGAAAGCCTGGAGAACAAGGGGGGAATGGGAAAAAGAGTGGGATGGGGGGAAAAGAGGGATCACAAGGCTCCAGGACAGGGTACACACACCCACAGCCCCGTGTCAGTGCACCCTGAAGCCTGTGGGTGTTAAACACAACTGGGGAGCTCCACCAATAAATCACCATAACGAGCGGGTCTGTGTGTGTTGTTCTCTTCTGACCGCAGACAGCGCAGCAGGAATAGGAGAATATTGTAATAATTAATAATCATTAGAATAATAATGCATAAAGACAGTAGCAAAGTAATTAGTCAGAGAAGGAGCGCTTGCTAATTGAGGCGGGGAACTGCAGTCCAAACAGCCTGGAGAGGAACAGGGGAGAGAGGGGAGGGGGGACCGAAGGTTGGGGGACGTGAAGGAGGGTTCCCGACATGTCCAAGGGGCAGAGTGGGATGTGTGCACCCCAATCCTGCTTTTGGACAGGCGGGGGGTGCACAGGCAGGGCCCTGACTCCATCCCTGCCTGCAGTGTGAGCCCCGGTCTCATCCACCCCGTGTGCCTCAGTTTCCCCATCCCTATACGGGTGCTGGGGCAGAGGATGCAGGAGGAATCCGGCACTGTTTCTACCAGGTAGTGGGGCTTTAATTTGGTTATTTTGGAAGGAAAGCAAGCAGCGGGTGCCAGCAGCATTCCGTGGTGTCCCCCTCCTCCGGGTGGGGGTCACTCCAGCCCCAGCTGGCTCTTCAGGGCCTGCAGCTGGGCCACCTGGATGCTGCTGCCCCCACAAACCACCACCACCACGGAGCCCAGCGGGGTCCGCAGCCGCCCCTCGCGCTGCAGCCGCTGCAGCCGCCCCGTGTAGAGCAAAGCCAGGGCGGCACCGCACGCCGGCTGCACCAGCATCCGCTCATCATCTGCGGGGGCAAGAGCCGGGAGGACACCCTGAGCCACCCACCCACCGACCTCCAGGCTCCAATTCATCCCAGGACCTGGTGGTGTCCCTGTCGCCCCTGCTCACCCAAGAACTGCTCCACAGCTCGCACAGCTTCCGTGTCCTCCACCACCTGGGAGATGACCTGGCACTCCTGGGCGCACTCCAGCGCCCGTGCAGCCACCGTCTTGGCTCCCAGGCACTTGGCCACACTGGGACACAAGGGGATGGAGGTGGTCAGAGCGGTCGTGGGACCATCCATCCTGTGAGCTGGGCTGCCAACTCATCGCACGCACGGCCGCTCTGACCAAGGCTGCTCACCTGGTGATGTCGGGCAGCGAGACGAGCCGTCCGGCTGCCAGCGCCACGTGGAAGCTGTGAGCTCCCCGGGTCTCGGCGGCGACGATGGGGACGTCCTGCCAGCCCACCTGGTGCAGGCCAGCCACGACGCCCGCCAGCAGCCCCCCGCCCCCCACAGCCAGCAGGATGGCATCTGGTTTTGTGTCCAGCGAGTCCTTCAGCTCCCAGACCAGGCTGGCATGACCCTGCCTGTAGGATGAAGCGGGGCAAGGAGGATGCAGCTCGGTCCTTAGGGATGGGGACCAGGGGCAGGAGCTGAGCCCTGGCAGCACTCACCACACCAAGGGGTGGTCGAAGGGATGGATGCTGACCCAGCCCTCGGTCCGTGCCAGCTCCAGGGCTCTCGTGTTGGCTTCATCCCACACCTGGTGGGGGGCAACAGGGGCTCAGCAGGGTCACATCCAGCCCTTGCAGCCCAGAGATGGGTCCCTTGTCACCGTGGGTCCAGGTGACATCCAAAACCCACCCAGGGCACTGGGCTGAGGTGGGGGTCCCCGGGGTGACCCTGCTGCAACAGTGAGGTGCAGGTGATGCATGAGGACACCTCAGGATGGCGTTTGCCATGTACATCCCTGGCATGGCAGAGCAGGCAGATCCCAGGCTCAGCCCCCTCTGGGTCCCCTCAGACCCCAGTTTTAGGAGGCTCTTACCTGGCCAGAGACCTCCACCTGTGCCCCCAGCTCCTCCAGCTTGCGCACGGTGGTGGGGCCGGTGGTGCTGGGGACCACAACGGTGACCGGCAGCCCCAGCTTCTTGGCTGCGTATGCTGCTGCCAGACCTGCGTTCCCCCCTGCAGAAAGCGGGGGGTCAGGCAGGGCTTGCCTCGCCCTGCGCTCCCCATATTGTTCATGAGATTCCTCCCCATGGATCCCACAGTTCCAACTTGGGGCCCCGTTACCTGAGGAGCACACAAAGTGGCGACAGCCCTTCTTGGCAGCCTAAAAGGGAGGAGAGAAGAAGAGAAGCCTGGTCTCCCCACCATGCCCCTCTGTGAGGGTGTGGGAGCACCCTGCCCACGCTCACCTGCTGGCAGAGGTGGCCAATGCCCCGGATCTTGAAGGAGCCCGTGGGCTGCACGTTTTCTAGCTTCATGTAGACCTTGGTGCCTGCTGCCTTGGACAGGGGCAAGCTCTCCAGGACGGGCGAGATGATGTGGAAGGGCTTCTCGTCCCTGCTAGGCTGGGCTGCCATGGCCCTGGAGATGGATGCTCTGCTAGGGAGAGGTTGTGAAGGCCCCAGCTGCTCCGCACGGGTTCCACCCTGCAGCCCTACTGCCCACCCTGGGCTCGGTATGGGGCACAGGAGCCCTTTGGGAGGGACGAGACTGTCCCCAGCATCCCCTCCCAGCTCTGTGGTGCAGCCACACTGAGTCCTGGTCCCAGGACAAGCCGGTTCACCTGCCCTCCATCCTCCTGGTCCCCAAGCCCCCAGTGTCCCCCTCTGTCACCCCACAGAGATTACCTGGTGTCCCTGGGGCCTCGGAGGGTGTCCCCAGCTCCTTCCCCTCAGCTGCAGCCAAGACTGGGGGACGGAGGAGAGAGAGGCAATGCCAGCGTCCCCTTGTCCCCGTGCCCAGCAGTGCAGCGGGGCAAGGGGCAGGGGTTAAACATTGCCCTGGTCCTGGCTGTTTGCTCAGCACCAGGTGGGTTTTTCCAACTGCAGGGCTGGATTTGTGCCCGAAGCATCCAGCCGTGGCCCGGGCACGGTGCCGGGGTTCGTTCTCAGCAGGCACTGCCACGTGCGGCCACGGCGGCCAAATCCCAGCGGCCCTCGCATGCCCAGGAGATGGGATGTGGGCGCCCAGGACACAGGGAGGAGAGGCAGCTCCCAAATTTCTTCGGGGACCCCAAGGGTTTGCCCCTCATCAAGTGGATACAAGCTTTGCTTTTTCTTGGATCCAGCCAGAAACGCATCCTGGCAGATTTGAGGACTTTGTCTGTTTGACCCGGTGTAGCCTGTGCACCTCAAATTCCTAGCAGACAGCTGAGACACCCCCACCACCTCCAAATGAGCCATTGCATCCCCTAGCGGAGCTCCCCTACCCGCTGGCAGCCCCAGGGTCCCCTCCAAGCCACACGTCCCCACGGGGTCTCAGTCCTGCCAGCTGTTTAAGCCCCCCAGAATGACCCCCCTCCCACCTCCAGCTGGCCAAGCCGGGCACCCCACAGGCAGGGGGGTCTGGGGTCCCCATGAAGCTTGTGCAGGTGCCCCATGAACAACCCCAGCGGAGGGGCTGCCTGGATGGAAGCAACCAGAGATGGCTGAGCCCCGAGGTCCAGCAGCACCCAGGGGACCCCAGACCCACCCCCGGCTTGTCACCCCACCCCGGCGACACCTCCCAGGGTAAAGGGCCCCCCAGTACGCACTGTACCTCTGCCTCGAGGGGCTGGCTCTGTCCCTAAGCAGGGGAGGAGGAGGAGAGTGGGATCTGGAGGAAGGTCTGGTCCTGGCTCCTCGCCCCGCAGCCGCAGAGGATTTCTCTGGAGGCATCTGAAAGCAGAGGCCGCTTTGGCACAAGGTTAGTCCCGTCCTCCTCCTCCGTTGTGGATCCAGAGGGACCCCAAGGGGTGGGGGGGGCACTGCACACAAGCTGGCATGCGCATGACAGCGTAATGGGGTGCACTGGGATCCCCCCCACTGCCCCTGTCAGGTTAGACAGCAGAGAAATAGACCCGGGAATACAAGATTTCATTCCCCTGACTCAAACCGTCCCCCTAAGAGCACCACTGGTGACGGGCACCAAGCAGGAGCTGGAGCCCAGGGCAGCCCTATCCTTGACGGAGCTGCGCTTTGGCAATGAACCAACCCACCCCCTGGTGCTCGTGCCATCGTTAGGCTTCAGAGTGAACGGCGCAGGGTCAGCACAAAGGCACAGTGCAGGCACCTCTGCACTGAGCCCCGCTGCTTTTGGGATGCGGAGGACTGAAAAGGCAGGGGATGAGGAGGATTTCTTCAACGGGGTATCAAGGTAGGGGGAGAAAGGCAAGCTCCAGCGCCGCTGGGGAAGGCGATGCCGGGCTGCCCCTGGGTCCTGTTCTCTGGGCAGCCTCTGAGCTGGCACGATACTTAGCCACTTCTGTTTGTTTTTCCGCTTAAAAAAAAGAAAAGGAACAGCAACACAGCTGCTGTTGGGTTTCCAGCGTGACTGACCTTCAGCATCGATATACCTGTCCTTCCTTGCTGCCCTGTCACTTGGTGGCAGTGACCTTCTCCTACCTGGGGAAACTGAGGCACAGGGCCCCACTAAGAGCAACCCTCGCTCCAGGAGGCCCCAACACCACAGGGACATGGGCACAGCCTCTACCACCCCCACCTTACCTGCAACCACCCCAGCAGCCAGCACAGCGGGTTTTGGACACCTCACATTGTCCAGGGCACCTATCACAGATTTTGGGGTGACAACAGCCCTGACCCTGCTGTAACCCAGCTCCTGCAGCCCCTGGGGAGCCACAGGGCCCCCTATTCCAGTGGGAACCTGGTGCCTTCAAAGTGCTGCCGAGCACCAGCTCATTAATCCCCCAGTAATGACCTCGTTATTCCTAACGAGGCAGAGCAGATCAAGGGAGCTGCAGTAAGAGGATTTTGCAACGGGGTTTTGGGGCTGGGGGAAACACAGGTGGCAGAGGAGGGGAAGACAAAAGGGAAAAGGATGGTCACCCCATCCTAGGGGGTGAGTGGTGGGACCTCCCTGCTCCATCCCACAGCCTGCGCTCCCCCCATTTCAGCAGCTCTGACCCAGACAGGGCACGCAGCCTGATGCAGCAGCAGAGAAACCAAAGCAGCCTGCACCCTCAAAAAAGCAGGGCCTGGCTGGCTGCACACCCTCCCACTGGCATCGGGAGGCAGTGAAGAACCAGGGAGCACCCCGTTAATTTGTGGGGAAAACACTTCGTGAGCCCAACCCTCATACCAAAGAACCCATCCCCACACACCAGAGAACCTCAGCAGAGCGCAAAGCAGAGCCGCCACCACCCCTGCACACACATCACTTTTATTTGTCACAGCCAAACCAGGTCACTCCCCTCCTCTCCGCCCCACGGGCGAGCCCCAGCCTCGCAGGACCCCCCATTTTCTGGGAAGAGGACCCCCCCAAACCAGACTCCAGCCCTGTGCCAGGGAGAGAGCACGGCCCCTTGCGCAGCACAGCTGGCATCACGGGGATGCGGCAGCGAGAGGCAGAAGCAGAAAGAGCCAGGGGGATAAGAGACCCAAAGCCATTCCCCTGGGGACAGGGCAGAGCTGGGAGCGCTGTCCTATGTCCACATAGGACAGATCGCATGGACGGACACACGGACGGGTTCAACCCAGGCTCAGTCCCAGTGGACCTTGATGGGGGGGAAGGTCCAGAGGTCAGGGTGGCCCATGTGGAGCTGGGCGCTGCAGGGGGACGCGCTCCAGCGGAAGGCGGGCACGTCGTCCCAGGTGGGACCGCTGGCAGCCACCAGCCTGAAGGTGGGGGCCATGCCTGACGAGGTGACCTGGGGGGATAAAAAAATAGGGGTGCAAGTCAACACGAGGAAGGACAACGCAGCCCAGGGGGAGCACCCTCAAAGAGGGGACCCTCCAGCTCCCCCACCTTCATGTCGGTGCCACCATGGCAGCGCTGGCGCAGGGCAGGGAAGGGGTAGGTGCCGTTGGCGGGGTTGAGGTCAGAGCGGGCAGAGATGGTGTTCTCTGCATTCGGGGCAGGGTCACAGCTCCCACACCGCGATAGCGGGTCCTTCAGGTAGTTGTTGTATCTGCAAAGTAGTTGAGAGAGTCATGGTTAAGGCAGGGAATCTATAGAATCACCAGGTTAGAAAAGACCCACTGGATCATCGAGTCCAACCATAATAATGAATAATGAAAAGGTCATAATAATGAAAAGGTCAGCCTGAGGGCTGCAGATCCCTAGAGGAGGCATGGGGGACACTGAGGTTTGAGGGCCCCCAGCACACACCTCATCAGGCGGACCATGGAGTCCAAGTCATGGACCAGCGTCTGGTTCCGGCGGAAGATCTGGGCACGTGGGTTCTTGTCATAGGTGAACCAGTCGCCGTACTTCTTCACCAGCTCCAGGTTCCCGCTGGCGTTGAAAATCTCCTCAAAGTACCTGAGTGCAGAGCAACAGGACCCAGCAAGTCAGCACCCAAGGAAAGCAGGAACAAGGCCAGCATCGGCTGCCCTCCTTCATGGGACATGTGGGACAGGGCTGGATGGAGCTCACGGCACATTGTAGCTGGCCCAGTAGCCTTGCTGGTAGAGCAGCTCTGTCTGATCGGCCGTCACCACCAAGCCCCTGTGCCAAGAGGAAGAACATTGGTCAGAGCAGATTATGAAATCCAGCCGGCGGACACACTGGGAAAGGGGGGCAGTCCTGGTGAGAGTCCCTGATGCTGGGATCTCACCCCAGCCAGGGGTGCCAGACAACCACTGCCTGCATACAAGCATCCCCCAAGAGCCTTGAGCTGCAGACTGGGAGCGCAGGTAGCTCCTGCCTGTATTTGCATCCCCACCACCCACCACCCACCACCCACCACCCACCTCCCACCCTTCAAAACAGGGATGGAATGGGACAGGACACTTGGTGCTTTCCCAGATCCATGTGGGTGGGAGAGGAAAGGCTTCTGCTGTGACTCAGCTCAAGAAGGAATAGGGGCACTCACGGGATCTGCTCCAGCACAGTCAGCACACCCTGCTGTGGGCTTGCTTTCCCTGGTGTGAAGGCCTTGTAGTCCACCACCATCCACTGGTTGTTGTACCTGGCATGGAGAAGGGGGAAAGCATCCCTCCAGCAGCTGGACAATCCCCAGGGACACCCCTGCTGCCCAGGGAAGCATCCCTCCATCCAATCCCACCCTGCTCCAGGACAACTTCCCACATCCCATCCTGCCCTGCTCACGTGCCGCTGTTGAACTGTCGGAAGACAGCAGCCCACTCGGGACCGCTGCGAGCCAGGCGGTTGGCCACGATGTTCCTCAGCCACTCCAGGACGCTGCCCCGTGGGTCCAGGTACTTCCACCGTGCCGGGTTGTTATTCCCGATGGTGGTTTCCAGCGTTACCTATGGGAAGGGGGGCGATAGAGAGAGCAGTGGAGCCAGGGAGGGGTCCCCCAGGACCAGAACCCCCCCACTCACCAACCCACTGCTGAGGATGTAGAAGTCATCCCCGGAGAAGATGGTGCCAGGGTAGGAGGAAAACACCTGGACGCTCCCAGGGATCTGCGAACTGCCTAGAGGGGGGCGATGCAAAAGCAGGGAGGTATCAGAAGGGGGGTGTCAGATGCAGCTCCCCCCCCCAGCCCAGCCCACGCACCGCTGGCCGAGGCGCGGAAGGGCAGTGTGTACTTCTTGATGATGCGCAGCATGGACTGGTAGGAGGTCCAGGTGTCGTGGGCCACCAGGAGATCCCGATGGCCCGGCAGCAGCTTGAGCAGGGCAGAGCAGGAGCCCGAGCCCAGGACGCGGTGCGAGGAGGAGCGGTTCAGGGCAGATTCCAGGTCCTCCAAGTCACCCCCCAACTGCAGCAGGCTGGGGGCAAGGGGGTATCAGGTGGGGAACAGGAGCTGAGCTGTCTCAGAGCTCTGTTTGTCTGTCCAGGCCAGAGGGTGTTTCTCCATCCCACCCCAGGGCAGGCGCTAATGCCAGGAGTGCCTTGACAGCCTAAGTAGGGAGGGAAGGGTGAGCACAGCAGTGGGGAAACAGAGGCAGGGGCCAGCAGCAGGCTGGGGGGGCACCCACCACCCACCCCATGGTGTCAGGGAGGAGGAGAACCTGCCTTGGCTCCATCCTGCCCCAGCAGCAGAGGCTGAGTGCCTGGAGAAGGTCAGCAAGGGGGACTAAAAGCAGAACTGGGTATCCTTGGATACCCAGGAATCATCCTCATGGCACCCCCCAGCATCACCCTGACCTTTGGGGTGACCACCCCCCATCACCTCCGAGAAGGAGCTCACAGGAAGCCGAAGGGTGCCAGGGTGAACCTGCCACCAGGGAAGTCCAGGCGCCCGTTGTAGCTGTCCTCCAGCCCCTTCAGCTGCAGCAGAGCCAGGCGCACCTGCAGGGACAGGGACAGAGCTGGCCTTTGGCTCCTGTGGAGAAGAGCAGCTAGGGATTTGAGGGGATGGACTGCCACCTTCCTCCGGGATATGCAGCAGATCCAGTGGATCCCCAGGAGGAGTCGTGGGGGCAGGCATGGGGCCATGACTCAGCACCAGTGGCTGGAGGGGGCCGAGCCACCCCTGTGCACCCCAACAGCGCCACATGAGGGTCCCACGGGGGGACAGTCATGAGTTGCCTCTGCTCGCCCAGGGGACAAGAATCCACAGGAGCGAGCTCCCCGTCATCCTGCCTGGAGCCCAGCCAAGACCCTCAACTCAGTGCCCATCCCCTCTTCTTGCTTAAAGCCCCAATTAGCCCAGGGCTGTTAATTAGTAAGGGGGGTTCACCCTGTGTGGGGGTACCCCATCCTCACCTGGTGCCAGTACTCGGGGTTCTCCTGCTTCTCCATCTGCTCCTCCATCCAGGCCAGGTTGGCTTCGAGGTAGCTCCGCAGCTTCTCGCAGTACTCGCTCTCATACTTGAAGGGGCCGCAGTAGCCCACCATGGTGTTCATCCAGTGCATGTACATCAGCTGAGGGACACGGTGTTGGCATCATCAGCCAGGGAAAGCACAGGGAGAGGGGAAAAGACTGTGCCGTGCCCCTCAGGACCCTGATTTTGGAGGGGTCACCCCATACCTGCTCAGAGACGGCGGCCTCGGCGAGCCCAGCGGCATAGGCTTGCAGGCTGTCATTGTACGAGGCATTGGTGGTCACCTCCAGGAAGGCCCAGCTGGGGGGACAGTGGACACAGGTAGGAAGCAGTCACAGGTGGGAAGGGGTCACGGGAGGGAAGGGGTCATGGGAGGGAAGGGGTCATGGATGGAAATGGTCATGAGAGGGAAGAAGTCACAGGAGGCAAGAGGTCATCGGTGGGAAGAGGTCACAGGAGGGAAGGGGTCATGGATGGAAATGATCACGGGAGGGAAGGGGACACAGGAGGGAAGAAGACATGGGAGGGAAGGGGTCATGGATGGAAATGATCACGGGGGAAGGGGACACGGGTGGGAAGGAGACACGGGAGGGAAGGGGTCATGGATGGAAATGATCACGGGGGAAGGGGACACGGGTGGGAAGGAGACACGGGAGGGAAGGGGTCATGGATGAAAATGATCACAGGGGGAAAGAGATCACGGGAGGGAAGGGGACATGGGAGGGAAGGGGTCATGGGGGGAAAGATATCACAGGAGAGAAGGGGTCATGGATGGAAATGATCACGGGAGGGAAGGGGTCCTGGACAGAAATGGTCATGAGAGGGAAGAAGTCACAGGAGGCAAGAGGTTATGGGTGGGAAGAGGTCACGGGAGGGAAGGGGTCATGGATGGAAATGATCACAGGGGGAAGGGGACACGGGTGGGAAGGAGACACGGGAGGGAAGAGGACACGGGAGGGAAGAGGTCATGGGGGGAAAGATATCACAGGAGGGAAGGGTTCATGGATGGAAATGATCACGGGGGGAAGGGGACACGGGTGGGAAGGGGCCATGGCGGGAAAGAGATCACAGAAGGGAAGGGGTCATGGGGGGAAATGATCACGGGGGGAAGGGGACACGGGAGGGAAGGGGTCACGGGTGGCAAATGGCCAAGGGATGGAAGAGGTGCCGGGCGAGAGGCGGTGAGGGGCGGGCCGGGCGCCCCCCCCCAGCCACCCCGCCCGTACCCGACGGTGGGGATGAGGTCGTCGAGGCTGGCCCAGGCGACGGCGTCGGGGTGGCGGCCGGGCAGGAGGCGCAGCCGGCCCGAGCCGGGCTCCAGCAGCACCGACACGTTGCGGGGCGGCGGGGCGGCGGCTGCCCCGGCCACGGCGGCCACAGCGGCCACGAGCAGGGCCCGCAGCGCCGCCATGGCTGCCCCGCGCCGCGGCGCCAGGGGGCGGGGGCGGGGAGGGGGCGGGGCGGGGGCGGGGCCAGAGGGGGACTGGCCAATGGGAGAGGCGGGATGGCGGCTGTGGGCGGGGCAGGAAGGGGACGGGCCAATGGGAGGTGGCGTGGGCGTGGCTTGAGGGGTGTGGGTGGGGTCAGAGCGGCCCGGGCCAATGAAAGGGGGTGTTGTTTTGGGGGCGTGGCCTGATGTGACCACGCCCCCTGCCGGCTTTGCGGGCGGGGTGGGGGGTGTCGTAGCCTTTGGCCCCCCTCGTCCTCCCCCTTTGCAGCCCCCCGGCTCAGCCCCGCGCTCCCCCACCTCCTCACCCCCCCCAGACATACCCCACCAATGAGAGGCAGACGCGGAGCCCTCGCTGTGGGGACTCCGCGTGTCCCCCGTGGGCTCCAACCCCACCCGTGCACCCCCATCACTGGGTGTCTGACAGTGGAGCGGGCTGTGCCGACCCTCACCTGGGGTTTTGGGCCAGGGGTGACAAGCTAGGCGGTGGTCCCCAACCCACAAGCCCCCACAGGCGCAGCCTTGTGCAATCCTGCACGTTCACTGCCCTCCCCAGCAGGCAAAGTCCCCCGAGGCACAGGGTGTCTTGGTGAGGCAGGGGCAGAGGGCTCGGACAGCCCCCACTCACGGTGGTGAAGACGCCGTGGGATGCAGAACGTCCCCTGGCCCAGCTCCAGCCCCCTCCCAGCCTGCCCTCCCCAGCCACCCTCTTGGTTGTACCCCTGAACGGCTGCCACTGCCTGTCTGAGGCCTGGCGCACTCGTGTCATGCCATAGCAGAGTGGCCAGTAGCACCTATAAGGGACAGAGCTTCACCCCCAAACCGCACAGTGTTGCCCAGTGAGCCCTGAGGCTCGGCCGGGAGCCACTGGGGTGGGGGTGCTGGTGGGCACCATGCCCCAGCAGGGAGGAACCAGTAATTCCCTTTATCGGATCAGCTGCGGGGCAGGGAAAGGTCACATGCGCCTGGGGTTATCCTGGGCAGGCAGCACCCCAAAGGCATCGCTCACACAGGCACGTGGCACGGCGAGCACGCCCCACCAGTTGCTGCTAGTTAATTTTCCAGTACTACCCAGTGCCTGAAACGTCCCGGCAGAATCACTAGGTTGGAAAGAACCCACTGGATCGAGTCCAGCCATTCCTACCCATCACTAAACCATAGAATCATAGAATCACCAGGTTGGAAAAGACCCATCAGATCATCAAGTCCAACCATTCCCATCAATCACTAAACCATGTCCCTCAGCGCCTCGTCCACCCGTGCCTTAACCCCCTCCAGGGAAGGGGACTCAAGCTCCTCCCTGGGCAGCCTCTGCCAGTGTCCAATGACCCTTTCTGTGAAAATTTTTTTTCCTAACGTCCAGCCTGAACCTCCCCTGGTGGAGCTTGAGGCCATTCCCTCTCATCCTGTCCCCTGTCACTTGGGAGAAGAGGCCAGCTCCCTCCTCTCCACAACCTCCTTTCAGGTAGTTGTAGAGAGCAATGAGGTCTCCCCTCAGCCTCCTCTTCTCCAGGCTAAACACCCCCAGATCTCTCAGACGTTCCTCATAAGGCCTGTTCTCCAGCCCCCTCACCAGCTTCGTTGCTCTTCTCTGGACTCGCTCCAGAGCCTCAACATCCTTCTTGTGGTGAGGGGCCCAGAACTGAACACAGGATTCGAGGAGCGGTCTCACCAGTGCCGAGTACAGAGGGAGAAGAACCTCCCTGGACCTGCTGGTCACGCCGTTTCTGATCCAAGCCAAGATGCCATTGGCCTTCTTGGCCACCTGGGCCCCTGCTGGCTCATGTTCAGTCGCTGTCACCCAACACCCCCAGGTCTCCCTCCTCCAGGCAGTTTCCAGCCAGGCTTCTCCCAGTCTGGAGCTGCTCAGGGTTGTTGTGCCCCAAGAGCAGGACCCGGCGCTTGGCCTCGTTGAACCTCCTGCCGCTGGTCTCCCAGCCCGTTCCGCTCCCTCCGGATCCCCCCTGCCCTCCCTCCCACCTCATCCCCCCCCGGGGCCGGCGGCGCCGCTGTCGCTTTAAGCGCGAGGGGGCGGCCCCTGGCCGGGGCGGGGAGCGGCGGGGAGCAGCGCAGGCACCGCGGGGCCCGAGGGCTCCGGGGCGGCCCCAGCACCCTCCCTGCACATCGGGGTCTCCCCGTGACCCCCTGTCCTTGGCTACCCACCGCCCTCCTTCTGCTCTGCAGGAGCCTGGGGGTCCCCGGGGCTGAGACAACCCCCCCCCCCCCAGGCAAGGACGTGGCGTGGCAGCGTGTTTTTCAGCCTGCCTTTTATAATACTCTTTATTTGCAATCAATTATTTTAATTAATTATTTTTAAATTTCTTTTTTTTATTATTTTAATTAATTATTTTAATTAATTATTTTACTTAATCATTTTTAATTAATCATTTTTGATTAATTGTTTTAATTAATTATTTTCAATTAATTATTTTTAATTAATTATTTTTTATTCCCCTCCCCCCCGGGGGGGAGCTGTGGGATGGGGACCCGGGAGCTGCCCCCCCTGCTCCCCCTCCCCAGGCGCTGCTGGCAGCACTAGGTGCCCCCCCAGCATGGGACAGGGCGCTGTGGGGCTCAGCCTGGCCGAGGTGCTGGTGGGGGACAGCGGGGTGAGACCAGCGGGGATCCCACTGCCGCTGGACATGGGACGCACGCTTCCTCCCGGGAGGGATGCTCTGAGCCCCAGCCAGGGCCTGGACGTGAGTTTCGGGGGCTGGAAGTGAGGTTTGAGGGGTGGTGGAAGGGATGTGGGTGCAGCCAGGGTGGTGGGATCCCATCCCCATCCCATCCTCATCCCCATCCCATCCTCATCCCCATCCCATCCTCATCCCCATCCTCATCCCATCCCATCCTCATCCCATCCCATCCTCATCCCATCCCATCCTCATCCCATCCCATCCCATCCCATCCCATCCCATCCCATCCCTGCTTCCCCTGTCCCCGACATCACAGTTGGGATCTCACTAGGGTTTCCTCCCCCAGTGGTTTTCTCCGGTACCTTCCCGTGGCCAGGGTTGGGTGGGGGGTGGTGTGGGGCCATGTGCTGCTGGGGATGGACAGGGACAAGGGCTCCCACCCCTACTGGCCGTGGCACAGCCCTTGTCCCACACACCTGTAGCACAGATGGGGAAACTGAGGCAGGGATGACCATGACCCACTGAAAGCCACGCAGCAGAGGGGCAGCATTGCCTACGGGGTGCCCCATGGCAGCATGGAGGGAAGCAGATGCTTTGGGGGGATAGGACGCAGTGTGCTTGGCTGAGCACCCCACGCTCTGTCCCGCAGTGCTGGGAGGTGCGGAAACACAACAGTTCCGAGTGGTGCCACTTCATCCGGAGCAACCCCGACTGCCGACTGGAGGGTGGCTTCCTTGACTACCTGGAGGGGGTCTTCTGCGTCTTTCCCCCCCGGCTGCTCCCCGTGGCCGTCACCCTCTATGTAAGGATGGGAGCAGGGGCGATGCAGCTGGGAGATGGGGTTGGTGACCCCACTGACCCCTCTGTGCCATCCCTGATCCCGCAGGCTCTCTGGCTCCTGTACCTGTTCATCATCCTCGGTGTGACAGCAGAGAAGTTGTGAGTAGCCCCGTGGAGGAGGAGATGGATCCCTGGGGTGGGTGAGCGGGGAGCTTTGTGCTCCCTAAGCAGCGCTATCACCCGTCTCCTCTGCCTTTCCAGCTTCTGCCCCAACTTATCAGCCATCTCCACCAACCTGAAGCTGTCTCACAACGTGGCAGTATCCTTGGGTCATGGGGGACCTCGACTGGGAGGGCGTGCAGGGATGGGGATGTTTCTGCGAACCCTCGGCACCATGCTGGTGAGAACTGATCTGGAGCGTGAGCTGGAGACAGTGGTGGGGTGCTGGCACCAGGAGTGAGTCCTGTAGTGACCGGGACGGGTAGGTTCCCCGTGTCCCTGTGGAGAGGAGGCCAGCAGGTCTTTCCCTTGACGTCCTCTCTCCATGGTGTCACCTTCCTGGCGTTTGGCAACGGAGCACCGGATGTCTTCAGTGCTGTGGTTGCCTTCTCCAACCCACGGACGGCGGGGCTGGCCATCGGGGCTGTCTTCGGTAGGAGATCCCCACTGGGGGCTGCTGGCTCAGGGGTGGTGACAAGCGGAGGGGACATCGCGGGGCTGCGGGGTGATCCCTGCTGAGATGGACCTGTTGTGTTGGCAGGCGCTGGCGTGTTCGTGACCACGGTGGTGGCTGGGGGCATCGCCCTCGTCAAGCCCTTCACGGCTGCCTCCAGGCCCTTCCTCAGGGATGTCATCTTCTACATGGTGGCCGTCTTCCTCACCTTCATGGTCCTCTACTTTGGCAGGATCACACTGGGAGAGGCTCTGGGTGAGCACCACGAGGGGCTGAGGGTTGGTGGGAGCAGCCGGGGGGTGCTGTAACCCTCCTTGCTCCCCGCTCCCAGGTTACCTGGGGCTGTACGTTTTCTACGTCTTCACCGTGGTGCTCTGCACTTGGATTCATCGGCGGCAGCGAGGCGAAGGGCTGGCCCCCCCCGGATCCTGGGAGCCAGGTAAGGGCCACCCAGCTGTGCTGAGAACCCTGCTGTCCCAGGGTCTCTCTCCAACACCCAGTCCTCTCCGTGCAGAGATGCCGACAGACACTGAAGAGCGGGAGTCCTCGGGCACGAACAGCGCAGACTATGGTACGTCACCCACTGTGTGCTTGGGGCTTGCTCCACTCTGTCCTCAAGGTCTGGATAGGCCAGGGGGGCCTGGGGACACCCCATCCCACTCAGACGCTGCGGCTCCTTGCAGGTGAGGAGTACCGACCCCTGCTCCCCTCCCGGGAGTCCTCCCTGCGCATCCTTGCCACCTCCCTCAGCCCCCTGGACCACCGCAAGTGGAGGAGGAAGCCCTGGTACTGGCGGCTCTTCAAGGTCTTCAGGGTGAGTATGGGGAGACGGGAACCAGGAGGAATCCCCCCTGTGTGGGGCTTCCCCCTCCCTGCCAGCAGCCAGGGCTGCGTCACCCTGGAGACAGGGGGACAAGGGCAGGTGGGTGGGGGACAGGTCATGGGGCATCTATCTCCCTGTTTTGGGGGTGCCCTATCCCTGTTCACAGCTGCTCCTCCCAGGTGCCCGTGGAGCTGGTGCTGCTGCTCACCGTTCCCGTCGTGGACCCCGACAGAGAGGACCTGAACTGGAAGAGACCCCTCAACTGCTTGCACATCCTCACCAGCCCCCTGGTCTGCATCCTCACCCTGAAATCAGGCGCCTGTAAGAGCCTAGGGCACCCCCGGACGCCCAGCCAGGAGGGGACTGGACCGAGATGGCCACCAAAGCCCTGGGGACAGCAGGAGCCCCTTGGAGCTGGTGCTCTGTCTAGGGAGGGGATGATGGGCCAGTGAAGAGCCAAGCCAGGGGCCTGGTTTGCAGCTGGATGGCTCCATCCTCCCTCCAGGGGTGGGTTTTGGGCCCCATCCAGGTCTGGAGGGAAAAACAGAGCAGGGCTTGGGCTGTCTGGGGAAACTGAGGCACAGAGGGGAGCAGTGCGAGGAGAGCTTAGGGTAAAGGTGGATTTTGGGGGCAAGGTTATACCACACACCACAGATCCTGCTCCAGCCCACGTGGTGCCTGGGGGGCCACTCTGATGCCCCCTCTGTCTCCACCGCATGCAGATGGGCTGTACCAGATCCAGGGCGTCTTCCCAGTCTGGGCACTGGTCACAGTGGTTGGCTCTGTGCTGGCCATCATCGTCTTCATCACTACAAGCAATGAGGAGCCACCCAAATATCACTGCGTAAGGCGTCCCTCAGCCCTAAGCACCCACTGGGGACAGAGCAGGAGCCAGGAGCTCCTTCCCGGTCCCCAGGATGGACACAGCTGGCTGGAAGTGTGCAGGGTCCCATGGGATGTACCTAGGGATCATCTTACCTCTCCTCCTGGCAGGTATTTGCCTTCCTCGGGTTTTTGGCCAGTGCCATGTGGATCAATGCTGCGGCCACAGAGCTGGTGAACATCCTCCGGACCCTGGGCATCATTTTCCAGCTGAGCAACACCGTGCTGGGCTTGACGCTGCTGGCCTGGGGCAACAGCATCGGTGGTAAGAGCTCTGCCGCACCTCAGGGCCACCCCAGGTCCTCCTGGCATCCCTCAAGGTCTTCCCTTCTCCCTTTGCAGACACCTTCTCCGACCTCACCATGGCACGGCAGGGCTATCCCCGCATGGCCTTCTCTGCCTGCTTCGGGGGCATCATCTTCAGTATCCTTTGAGTGTTGATGGGAGGTGAGGGTGGTACTTGGGGCAGGGGCTGCCTTAGTTTCCCTGGCTGCAGCCCTGAGAGAGCCCCTGCTCCTGGGGGACCCTGAGCAGTGCAGGATCCATCCCAGAGTCCCTAGGATGTTAGCAACCTCCCTGGTGCCTGTGTAGCACAGGGGGACTGGTGCAATATTTGGGAACTGCAGGAGTTTCAGGGATGGAGCCAGCAGCTTTCCTGCATCCCAACTGCCATCCAAGCCCCAGGGGGATGGGGTTTGGTGCTGAAGTCCCGCAGATTTGGGATCTCCCAAAGGGAAGGAGGGGAAAAAGGCTGTGCCACCCTCCAGGAGGCTTTGCGTGGTCCCCAGCCCAGGCTGAACCCTCTCTTCCTCCAGTGCTTCAGGTTGTGTTTGCCACAAACAGGCACCGCTTGTGCTGGGCATCAGCCCTGGGGTGCAGGGAGGGACAAGGGCTGGTGCTGTCCCCCTCCTTGGGGTGGGAGGGATGTGGCTGGCTCCGTCACTCCTCCGAGGTCCCCTGTGCTGCATCTCCATCCTGAACGTGCCCCAGACATCCTGGTTGGCGTGGGACTGGGCTGCCTGCTGCAGATGAGCAGCAGCCAGCTGGTGGTGAAGGTGAGGCTGCAGTGGCTCGGGGCAGGCTGGCAGCAGGACCCCCCCAGTCACTCCACACCCCTCCCCGTCTCTTTGGCAGCTGGAGCCTGACAGCCTCCTCGTTTGGATCCTCGCCGGGGCCCTGGGGCTGAGCTTGGTCTTCTCCTTCGTGTCGGTGCCGGCACAGTGCTTCCAGCTTGGCAAGGCATACGGCATCTGCCTCATCCTCTACTACCTGGCTTTCCTCTGCGTGGCCCTGCTGACTGAGTTCAGGGTGATCCATCTCTCCGCCGCCTGACCAGCCCGGGGAGGGGTTTGCACATCCATCCCTGACTCCCACTCTGCCTTCCTACTGGACTGTGGCCTCACTCTCCCCTCTCCCTGTCCCTGCCACGGGAATAAGGGCACACCTTGACCCCAACTGTGCTGCTCCGTGCTGGAGGCATCACCTACCAGCCCAGCCCTTGGCCTTGGCTTTCCAGAGATGCATTCAGGAAGGAAAAGGAGCTGTTAGTCATTAGCTACATTCTCTCCCTGCTCTGTTTAATCTTGTTTAACTCAAGGTGGCCCTGAGCAGGAGGTGAGATGAAGATCTCAGCTTCCTCCGGTGCTGGTGGCAGAGGAGAGGGCAGCTCCAGCCCAGGGTCACAATAGGAGAGGTTTTACCTCTTCAACTGCTTTACTCTCCCTCCTGGCTGCTCTGGGACTGGGGCAGTGATGCTACACGGGGTAACTCAGTGGAGGGCTGAGCACACGTTTGTTTGCTGCAAAGGACAGGATGTGTTCACACTGTGGATTTAAACAGCAGCGAGGCAAAGCGAGATGGGGTTAAGGTGAGACAAAGCTCCAGGGCAGTGCTTGCTTTTAGTGCAAGCAAAGCTGGAGGGAAAAAAACCAAAACCAACAAACCAAGGGAGGCTGGTTTCCCCTGCTTTTTTAAGCTGTTTTTCAACCTGAGTTTCAGATCCTACTTTTCTCCTCCTTGGAGGATGGACATGGCTGGGAGGTTTCCACACACAGCATTAGCCTCTGGCAGGTTGGGGTTTGGGCGCTGTAAAAGAGAATTGCAATTAAAAACCCACACACAAACCCAACTTCCACTTGTGTTGTTTGCTGTGTGGGTGTTTTCTCCTGCTCTGGGCTAGTGTAACAGCCTGTCCTCAGCCTTCGGAGGGGAGAGGGAACAGCAGAGCTGAGCCAGCAGCTCAGAGGGACCTTGGGGGCTGACACTAAGCGGACGCCCTCGGTCACACAGGGCGGTTTTCGCCAGCGGCGCAGCCGAGTGGTTTCCTCCAGGTTCAGCAGCAGTGGGTTTCTCAACAGCAGTCACATGCGCCTGACTCGGGCTTTTAGTTGTGTGGTTGGGAACTGCAGCGTCACGGGCGTCCCGGCACGGGGTCAGCACGGGCTGCGAGGGGCATTACTCAGCTCCCGGGGATTGGGACACCAGCGAGGCGGCCTGCGGTCCCTGAGGAGGCGGAGAGGGTGAGCTGGTGCTTCTGTCCCCGCTCAGAGAGTCTGCGTGACACAGGCTAGAAAGCAAATGCTGTTACAGCCAGATAACCACATTGCTGCCCCATGGGGAGCAAAGGGCTGTTTTGCAAGCAGCACAACTGCCAGACCTGGTTCCTGCTCCCTTCTCGGAGTGCCAGCAGCCTCCCAGGCCAGGATCGTTTCTCCTTTTTCTAACCAGATATGGGCTTTCACAAAAAATAACACTCCTTGTGCCTGCAGATATTGGCTCTGCTCTGAACCTGCTCACAAGTTAGAAGATCAGACCCACTTGCTCACACACAGCAGGGCTAAAGGAACCAAAACCACAGCCAATGTGCCAATACAGAGGTATAGGGTCAAAAAAGCCTTCTAACCTGAAATATTGATTGGGGTAGCGTTAAAAAATACCTAAGTTTGAAAGCATTATTGTAAGGTTTAGGAAAAAAAAAAACTGGTAGGTAGGAGGGCAGGAAGGAAGCTGGGCTTTGCAATGTCCAGGAGCAGGAATTCAGAGCAGCTTGGCAAGGTATGCATGCAGAATATGTCCACGCAAGCACTGGAGAGGGAGGGTGGGCACTGCTCCTCTTCAAACAGTGGGGAAAGGCTTCAGCTGTGGCCAAGCCCTGCATTTGGAATAACAAGGGAAGGAGGAAAGGAAGCCGCTGCCTTTACAAAGCTGAGGATGCTTTTTATTAGTGTGCTTCAAAAAATCTAGAGAACATTTTACAGACATGTCCATAAAATCATTTTATAAACAAAACACCAGCATACAAAATCCTGCAGTGCTTCCTCCCTTGCTCCCTACAAAATGATTGTCTCTGTCGTTAGTCTGTGTGTCAGGTGGGGGAGAGGAGGATAAATAAAGGGGATGCCCCGTACTCAAACTTCATTTCCTTCCAGACAAAGTTTCTGGAAGAAGTAAACTTCTACAACGCTCCTTGTTTACAAAAATAATTAATACAGCGTGTACGGGGAGGGGGGGCAGATCGACACCTCAGCACGAAACCACGGAAGCAGTTTCTGAGGGCTGAGCCCCAGTCCAAGCATTCCTGTCTCTGTGACACAAAAGCCCAGTTATTGCATGTTAAGCAGGTTAGTGTCCCTCCCCATACCTTAAAGCTGCAGCTCCTTTCACACCTAGAAAACACCCCCCAAAAAAGTCACAGGCTGTAGGGGAACATGGAATTGAAACACAGCCACATTTTTCCTCCCCTAACCTTCACAATGCTTGTTCATCCTGCCCACAAGTTAAAAGCAGAATAAACAACATCTCCAGCCCCAGGACTAATCAGGATAAATCTCCCAGGCTGCGACTCCATGCAGAGCAACTGCAAGAGCAACAACTGCACTGCTCATTAATTTGTGGTCGAATTTATGGTTTGGAAAACAGCCCTTTAAGGTCCTTCACGGTTCAGCTCAGAAGTAGTTTCATACCTGCAGTACCCAGAAATGAAACAAAGAGTTGCCCTGAGGCACCCAGGGAATTTGGCAAGGGTTGAGAGCAGACGCTGGTGTTTGTGCTGCCTGGAAAGCTGCTCACTAGGTCTTTCCAGCCCACAGCCCAAATGCTCTCACCACGCTACACAGGGAGAGATTTTCAGAGCCAGCTCTGTCCTGCCAACTTTTGAAAGTCTCACCCACCCAGGAAATGCTCCTGAGCTGCCCAGGTAGGGTCAGTCCTCTCAGGCTGTCCTTGTGCCCCATGGTGAGGCTACCAAGAAGAAGCCTCCCCAGCAAGCTCTGCTCTTAATCTGAACCTGAGAAAAGATCAAACAGCAAGAGAGGAGGGGAGCCTCCCAGCTGAGAGGTACTTCCAGCCCTCAGCACTTTCTGTGCTGACAGGGGTAAAACTTACAGAGACAAGTTCTCATCACGTTGTGGGCAATGAAACACAGCGATGATGCAACCTGCCACGATCACAGAATAAATATGGCAGAGCTGGGAAGGAATTCTTTTCCCCCGGCTTCTTTCCCACTCCTCATCTACCAGGTCTGGCAACCTCCTTGCCAGCTGCAGAAAAGCAGGCAGGTGAGAAGAATCATCCTCTTCCACATTCCTCCTGCATCCAAACTTCAGGGGAACAGTAAAGCTCTTCAGTAATCTTCCTAAGATCCGACTCAGCCAGTGTTTGCTGACCTGAGGAACACTTCAGCAAGGGTGAGAGCAAGGGAGGAGCAACACTGCGCTGCGACTCACTCACCTGTGTGAACAAAGCAATGACCTGGCTAAGGACTAACCAGCAGTACTGCTCCATGCCCATAAACTCTCCTCAACCCAGAGCCAGGCAGAAATAAGTCAGCCTTGAAGCTGCAAATCCTTCCACTTCATCTTTCTGTTCTTCTAAGGACCAGCCAGAGATTTGCCATTGACAGAGCAGGCAGCCAAGTGGCAGACAGAGGTCAACAGCCAGAGTTGCCCCACAAAATCCTCCTCTCTCTGAAAGGAGAGGGGAGCTTTAGGGTTCACAGAGGTGATTCCCAGTCCTGGGCAGCGCCATCAGACCCGCAGAGATGCAGATATTGGGTAGCTATAGTGGAGAGAGAGTTTGTCTCCCCAAACTCCTGCCTTATAATCATAATATAGTCATAATCCAATGAGCTGCTGGCCCACAGTTCTGGTTCCAGCTGCCACAGAACTGCTCAGGGACAGCTAAATTCAATAATCGGAGCCAGATCCGCTACAGGGAGTGCTTCTAGGTGTGCCAAAAAGGAGGGGAAAGGTAGACTGCTCTTCTGAAAGTGCTGAAGTTTCACATCACCTTCCCTTTCTTTGGATAAGGAGGGTGGAGAAGAAACAAAAACTCACTCCCTGATCTTTTACTACTAGCTTAATGGTACCCTTTCAGCAAAAGGGATCTTCAAAATAGGGCAAAAGTTTTAATACTGAGCAGGTGGCTTCAGCGCATCTCCTGCTGTTAATGGAGTATAAATCCCTTTCCCCAAGGTCTGTTAGTTCCAAGACAATCAGCAGGGTCGAGCCTGGGAAGCAGCTCAGAGGGAGAAGGTCTCTATTCCATTCGAGACGTTCGCTCTGTGCTGACCACAGGCACTGTGCTCAGTCTGGGTGCAGCAGCCTTGCACAGAGACCCCTGGACCTCTTTCTTCAGTAATTGGCTGCCTAGGGAAAGAGATTTGAACCCTGAAGCTGAACAGTACACTGAACAGATCTATATACATCATCCCAATATATATGCTGGAAAGTAATATTCTAGGTTATTGCATAGAAGGCGGCTTGCATAAGCTAGACCTAACTGACAGTCTGGGAGCGTTGTCTGAGGCTCAGGGGCTTCAGAGAGCTGTTGGAAGCAGATGCAGGCTCTTGCAATGGTGTCTGAGTCTCCTCTTTTCTGGAATGCTCCTCATACCATTCCTGCAAATGGAGATGAAACGCATCAGTATCACGCTCTGCCCCACACCAGCCTCACAGGGCCCCCAGCAGGACCCTGAATGACAGAGCCTGGGCAAGGAAATGCCCCTGCCTCAGGATGTCCCTCCTGAATGTCCAGGACTCTGGTGTTGATGTCACAGGGGTGTTTGAGGTTTACAGAAGAGCTCCCGATCCCAGGCAGCACCCAGGGTATTACAGTGTGTGATATACCTGAATTGGAGTGGGGAGCTTCTCAGCAGATTTTCAGCTTCCCACCCAGCTTCACAGCAAATAACATGTTTATTTTTGTCAGGGGACTGAAGACTCATCCCCACGCTAGCTTGCCAAGGGACAAAGGGCAAGTTCAAATAGTTATGAGATTAATCCTTTCAGTACTAATCATTACATTAGTTCATGATGTTCAACCTAGAGGTTAATGTCTGGCAGGCACGCCAGTAACCAAATCCATGGCATAAGGCTCCTGACCACAAAGGGTAGTAGTGGGAATGCCCTAACAAATGTAGAGAATCAGTTCATTTAAACATTTCCCATCTTTCTTAGTCTGCTGTTTGGAAGGAAAACTAGGCTGCACTGCTCTCAACCAAGCAGCATTCTGCCTGCAAGCACACTTGATTTCAGTGTCAGACAGACACGCCCAAGCTCAAACACAATCACATTCCAATGGCTTAACAAATTAGCATTCAGCAGCCAAGTCCAGGAACACAGTACGCATGTGCTCTTAGCCACCCAGGTAAGCTCAGCGAGCTGGAATACCTACACACAGAGTGGTTACTGCGACCCTGCCAACAAACCTGTGCAGCCAGGCACCTGGACCTACTCAGGAGGCTCTGAGGTATTCTGTGGTTTAAGAAAGTCCCCAAGTGCCAGAATGCATGACCCTAAAGTACACTTCATCACAGAGCACACAGCTGCCTGCCTGAGTCTTGCAGGAAGAAGCTGTCCAGTGTTTAAAAGGATGGTTTGTTATTCCAAGCAATGTTCTGCTCACCACAGACTTGGTGGTATTTCCAACTCAGGCCCACATACCTGTATCTCCTCCTCATACATCTTCATACTCAAATCACTCTTGGTCCTTGATCTGCGTCCCAGAAACAGTGTTGACATTTGCTAAAGAATTGAGGGAGGAAAAGACAAAAAAGACATTTGTTGGTCACCGAGCAGTTCACAGGATCCATCCCTGGGATTTCAGGCAAACTTCATGTGGACACCCATCATCAACTTGAGGAGCTCAGCCTGTCTTGGGCTCCTTCTGTTGTCATGAGAGAAAGGCATTTCAGGGTGCACATCACCTAAACATACAGGCATCTACTGCAGGATGAGACAAGTCACACTGAGCAGATCCCCAAAGGCTACAGAGGGAGCTGCAACTCAGATGGAAGCATGTGTCAGTGATGCTTAGTTTAGTCAGACAAACATAACAACAGCGCCTGGAACAAGGCTCAAACCCAAGCTTCCAAATAACATCTTATCTAAGAAAAAAATCTAGGTTCCACTTGTCCAGACCACACCATGGGCCTGGACTTCTTAAATCGTGTAAGCAGACACTTCAAATCTGCATTTCTGTGTTATATGAACAAGATTGAGAAGTTAAAGAAATCTCATGTCTGGCATCATCATTCTGGACTCCCTTGCAAGGCTGAGGGCAGCATCCTCCTCTGGTTTATTGTCTTGAAAACTGCCTCTGATCAGTATCACCATCTGTGTGAACACAAGCTCAGCCTTTAACGACCAAGCCACCAAAGCAAATAAAAGTCGCCTAATAGACTGTAGCACCTGCACTTTGTAGTGGTGAAACAAGAATATCATGGCTATTATTAAATCAACCACTTAAGCTCTTCCCAGATGCATGAGACAACAGTTCTGAGGCAAGAGCAGTTATCCAGGTTAGCTTGCTTTTCCAATTGTCCATCCTGTTTTGGAATGAAAATGTAAGCACAGCCATGGGGAAAGGAAGCCTAGGGTGGAATCGATACCATTGTATTGCTGTGTAATGATTCAGGACTGTACAAGCTTAAGCATACAATGGCAGTAAGATAGAGAGGCAGGAGAATTACAAGACAGTGGCTTCCTTGGAGAAGAATTGTCTGCTTTTTCCATCCAATGCCAGGACAGAGCAGTTCTAAGAGAAGTTTGGGTTATAGCAATGAGTCTCTGTCAAGCCTATTCCAAGTACCCAGGAAATTCATATGCTGCTTTTCTAGAGCAGCAAAACTTCATGCCAGTGCTGCAGAGTCTTTGCAGCAGCTCAGCTCTCATCACTAAGACACATGCAGCTTCTCTCTTAAGACAACATAAAGACATTTGTGGCCACAAAACGCCTCCCTCTCCTGGAGCTGAGAACTTGCACTCAGCGCTTCCTCTTACCCCATATTTGTCCATCTGCAAAACGATCTTCTGCAGCTGAGCAGTTTCAGCAGCAGCTGAACTCCGCTTGTACAGTTCTATTATGCCAACCACTTCCTCCCTGGAGATCTCCTTCTCCAGCACAATGCCGTTGTCTTCTGGAGAGGCAAGAAAAAGAAAGGGGGGAAAAAAGTCTCCAAGAGGAACATTTCATAGAATCACCAGGTTGGAAGAGACCCACTGGATCATCGAGTCCAACCATTCCCACCAATCTCTAAACCATGCCCCTCAGTACCTCATCCACCCACACCTTAAAAACCTCCAGGGAAGGCGAGTCAACCACCTCCCTGGGCAGACCGTTCCATTGCCTAATGACCCTTTCAGTGAAGAATTTTTTCCTTATGTCCAGCCTGAACCTCTCCTGGTGGAGCTAGAGGCCATTGCCTCTCGTCCTGTCTCCTGTCACTTGGGAGAAGAGGCCAGCTCCCTCCTCTCTACAACCTCCTTTCAGGTAGTTGTAGAGAGCAATAAGGTCTCCCCTCAGCCTCCTCTTCTCCAGGATAAACACCCCCAGCTCTCTCAGCTGTTCCTCCTAAGACTTGTTCTCCAGCCCCCTCACCAGCTTTGTTGCTCTTCTCTGGACTCGCTCCAGAGCCTCAACATCCTTCTTGTGGTGAAGGGCCCAGAACTGAACACAGGATTCGAGGAGCGGTCTCACCAGTGCCGAGTACAGAGGGAGAAGAACCTCCCTGGACCTGCTGGTCACACCATTTCTGATCCAAGCCAAGATGCCATTGGCCTTCTTGGCCACCTGGGCCACTGCTGGCTCATGTTCAGTTGGCTGTCAACCAATACTCCCAGGTCCTCCTCCTGGCACCATCCTCCCCACCATCCACTATGATAATTCTGACAGGCAAAGCTTAAGAGCACACCTGACCAGGTGTCAGGCACAGTCTGTGCAATCTTTTGTGACTAGAATGTGTCTGTCCTTGTCCCATGACAAGGCAGGGAAGAAGTTAACTAGTGTGTAAGGCAAGGAAGCATTTCAGCTTTTAAAAACATGAGGATCCTCAATATCTTTTAAAAAAGAGTCTTGTAGCTTTTGCTTGCCCATAAATTAACCAGCAGAGCAAATAAACACACAGGAATTGCTGCCTTTGACCTTTAACAGCCTAACACAGCTTGGGAGCTCAGTGCTAGCAAATGGCTTTCACTGTACCCTTCAAACTGGGTGCAGGAGGGATGCTGATGAAAAGCGTTTCTGTAACTACCACCACCTGGCTTCTACAGGCTTGCAGCACACATTTGGGACTCCTGGCACCTAAGAAAGACCAGAGACTGATGAAAGCTACTCCTGTGGCTGGGGTCTTCACTTTTCTGAAGGCAAGATTTTCTGGCATTACATGTTGGAGAGTGCAGTAGCTGTACCTCCTTCCCGCAGAAATGAACAATTAATGATTAAGATTACTTTGCAGAGTGAATGAATAAAAAATTCTAGGTGTAGATCACCTGAACGAATAGCAGGAGAAGGACTATAAGAGATTAACGTGTTTATGGCCCCTGAATTAGCAGGTCATGAAGTTACATGCAGCATCACATGCCCAGCCCAGGAGACAAAGGACAGTGAGTAAAACACATGACTCAGAGGGGTGAGGGGACGGACAGGCTTGTTACTGTCACTCCTGAAGGGTACAGAAAGGTTTGTCCAAACCCAGCATGTAGTAGTCATCAGTCTAAGTACAACTGGGAGATGTGGAAAGAACTGGATAGGCAGTGTCTGTTGTCCTCCCTGTCATGGCAAAAAGTGCTGGCAAACCACCTGGATAAAGCATTTTGAACCTGAAAGCTGGGGAAGCCACTTGGAGGCACATTGTGGTGCTAGAGAGTTTATTAGCAAGGAAGGGAAATTTAGTTTAAAAGAAAAATTGTCCTCCCTCCCTGTAAAGTCCCTGTCAAGTTTTACTACATTGTTGCTGTAAAGTTTCCTAGATTTCTTTAGTAAAATGCATGTGGACTTCCTATCTTCAAATAATTTGGTTGAAATGACCCAAGTAGTTAAAGTATTTACGTGCACACACACATATAAAAAAATACACGCACAGAGACACTTTTTGGGGAGTGCTGAGGGAAAGATGAGGGGCAGAGAAGAAAGGCCAGATAGAAACATCACATAAAAGCATACAAATCAGCTTAGGAAGTTAGGTTATTTAAAAAAAAATCTGGTCTTCGCTGGCCAATCCTATTCACTCCTAGAGACATAAGGCACCAGGGAGAGAAGACACAGCATTGTAGGTCAAACAGTGCTCAGTTCTCACCTTCTGAATCTTGGTTCTTCCGAGTGTAGTTCATGCGGAAGACGAAAGCATCCAGAATAAAAGCCACAATGATAGTCATCACCACCTGAGAGAGGATATGAACAGAAGAGATCAGGAGGTTGCTGCTGAGGGATTCTTCTAGCCCAATTCAACAGGAAGCTGAACATCTGGTCTGTGCTTTAGCTCCGTGTTCCCCAGCTCCTCCATGGTAGAGGGGATGCCTGTCATACATATACCTGAGAATAAACTCGAGACTACTCGAGTGTCAGTCAGTCACAAAAGGGACAGAACAAAACTGTGCTGCTACAGTCCTTTACTCCAGGCTTAGATTTATCAGTGCCTTTAGTTTCATCAGTGCCCATAAATTCAACTATCTGCAAGTGATGCGGACTCACATCTGTTTCTGGAAGATGTTTACACAGAATAGCAAAATTGTCCTCACTTAGGGATGGAAGTTCCCTCTAAAACATAGTAAAAGCTGTCTCCCCTCTTCATCCACATTATCTGATGCACAAAGCATGTCCAAAAACCTACCATGGTCACAATATAGAAGATCATGAAGTAAAGACGACTCCAGTGAGTGGTTTGGGATGTCACCCCTTCCTAGAGAGGAGAGAGAAGAAGTCAGTAGTGCACAAAGGAAGGAAGAGTCTGCTGTTAACTGCTTGACATAAAGCAGCAAAAACTCTCTCTTTATCACATCTCCACAGTTAGCCCGAGGGACAGCCTGAAATGCTCTATACCCCAGCTGGTCCTTGCAGCTAATCTGCATCTTAATCTAAAAAGAGAGGTTCCCCTATGCAAACACACAGAACATTTAAAGCCTTGTGGCTGTCTGTACCATTGCTGATATGAGAACACAGCTTGGAATGCAGAGAGACTTCACTTGTCCAGACTGTGAATCCTGGCCTCAGGGCTGGTCAAGATTCACAGGAAAACATGCCCAGCATCATGCCAGAGGTCAAACGATACCCAGCAATCAGGAGCAAAAGATGTCTGGCAACAAGATCATAGAATCATAGAATAACCAGGTTGGAAGAGACCCACCGGATCATAGAGTCCAACCATTCCTATCAAAGACTAAACCATTCCCCTTAGCACCTCGTCCACCCACGGACGACATGTGACGACATTGGGCCCATCTCCAAGCACCAGGGGAAGAAAGTGGTGGCATGGAAGATCCAGCTCAACGAGCAAGAGCCTGCGCTGTCTAAACACACATAGTTGAGGTTCACTTACCATGATGATGTACCAGTCATTGACAACTGTCAGCTCAAACAGCGTAACTGTGGGATAAAAACATAGATAATGGCTTTATCCAACCTGACCTACTTTATAGTGATCCTTAGACAAAGTACTTGACAGGGAAGACTGACTTAGGACACCTAAGTTTCAGTACAACCACCAAATCTCCAGACCCTTGTCACTACAATTACTTCAGACAAAGGGGATTAGACTCACAGAACCAGGAACATGGCTTAATCTATATTTCTTAAAAAGAATCAGAACCAGACCTGACTCTTTTCACCAGAGAGCATGGAGACCTCTGAAATCTCCCAAAAGATAAGCACTTCTGCTCACACATTGAGAAAAATCATGGGAGAGTAATCAACATATTCAAATTATTCTTAATCAGTGGGTGTAAAGAAATGTATTAGCATCACTATTGGTTCTTTAGAAGGGCAGTGGACAGTGACTTAAAGTCCTCCTTAAACATCTCTGGACATCTGGTCTGACCACCAGTCAGAACAGATCTACTGGCTTTTAAGAGATGTTTGCTTACCTTGCAAAACAGTTAAGGCACAATTAGTCAGCTGGAGTTCTCCAGACAGAAAAAGCAGGATGCTGAGCGTTTAAGGTGCATTAGTAGGACTCTCTGGGAGAATCCCAGGCTAATATAAGCATTACAGTCCTGCACTGAGCTCTGCAGAACACAGACACTAAAGAATATTCTTTGCTACAGACAACACTGCCCTTACCAAAGCTGTTCAAAATGTTGTCAAAGTTGTTGAGATAGTAATAACCTTCTTCCACAACTGTTTTATTGCCAACCGTATGATTCACCCAGCGGTAGGAATCTGCAACTGTGCTTGTGCTGGTTGGAGAAACCGAGACAAAGAATGAGAAGAGAAGTGGAAGTGCAAGGAAAATCTCAAGGGTTATAACTACCAAAATCACTTAAATGTGGTGAGCAGGGTGGCAGTTTCTACCTCATGACCAACATTTGCCTTTTTCTCTCAAAGGAAGCCTCTGTCCTTCACAGCTCAGCACAAGCCCAGGGACCACACGGAGTCTTTCTAATCACTCGGCAAATATTACAGCAGAGAAACTGAGTGTTTGAGTTAGACTCACACCCTTAAAGCTTGGCATTTCCCAGTAGTATGCAATCATTTAAGATGAAAAGGGCACAGGACAGCTTAGCTTCCAAGATCAGGAGAATTTACCTTGTTCAAAATGAGGCCCAAGTATGTAACAAATCTAGCAGAGCAACGCTGGTGCTACCAAGATAAAAATCTCAGCTTTGCTCTAGAGCAGCTGTTACAAGAGTTTCCAGCCACCGCACCATGAAGAAGTCCTCTCAGTGCAGCTGTCTGAGGCATGTTAGAGCTCACTAACCCCACCACAGAAGTCTCTCCCTTTCCAGATGCAATGCAAAAGCCATTTTAACCAATCTTACCTAGAAGAGTAAAGTGTCTCCCTAGATTTTCCCAGTGTTTTGTCTTGGATGCAAAACCCTATTCAGACCCATACTCTGGTCCCTTCTCTATGTGGAAACAGAGCTGCCAGAGCTCATTGCTGCTGGCTGTGCACCAAAACCACTGCAGAGGGGGACAGATTTGTGGTACTCACTTGCAGCAGTTCGGGTAGACAACACCAGCAAAGAACTCCATGCCAACAATGGCAAAGCAATAGTAGAAGATCAGCAGGGTTAAACCCAGGCTGGAAGCAAAAAACAGAAGAGAGTACTGTGCTACTGAAGACTTGCTAAGGCAGGGAAACACAGAGCCACACATTGGTTGCTCTGGACAGAATTTCCAATGGATGGGAAGCAGCATTGAAAGCCCCAGACCACCCTTCCTGCCACTGTGGCTCTGCAGTTCTTTGCCTACTCTCATTCAAGAAGTCCTTGGACAAGGAGTTTGCCACCCACTGAAGAGAGAAACTAAAGAGTGGCCTGGATTCTCTCCCAGTCTGTCTTTTTTTCTGGTAAACAAATGTCACTCCAGTTTCTTTAATAAAGAATGACACACACTGTGTCTGCCCTCTTCACGTCCTTGGATGCAGGGACTGTGCCAAGAGCAGGGCTCTCTAGCTAACACGCTTTCTTCAGACCTCCATCAAGGGAATAAAGTGTGAGGATGCCCCACTCAAACCTCAAGCTTCTTCTCCCTACCATTTCACAATTACACTCTTGAGTGGCTGTACTAAGGACCGGGGAACACGTGCAGCTGACTATATTCATGTCAATGTTCCTCCCAAATGGGCCTCCCGTCTCACCAAAGGCTGGAATGGGGGAGAATAATTAAACATGCATCAACTCTTAGTTATCCCCCTAACACAAAAACAGGGTGCTAGAGTGTTGGTTATCACACCCTGCTCCAAGAAACTGGAAATTAACACCCCACCACAGCACATCAAAGAATAAATTGACAGACTGGAGCATAAACACCTTAGGAGGTTTGACAGGTCCCTATCCTGACCCCAGCCCCAGATACTGAACCTTCCCTCTCCTTTCCCTCCCATCCCCCAAAGAGAAGAAGTCAGTACCTGGCCATCCGGGGGAACAACTCAAACATAGTGTCCAGGACATTCCTGTAGCGTTTCTTCAATTTAAACAGCCTGAAAGGAGAAGTCAGCAGTTACCTACACACTGCGGCTTTCCTAGTGGCATCAGGAACAGTTAAACAGAGCACCACAGTTCTCTGTCCCCCCAGGCCAATGCACAGTAAGGTTTTTTGATGGCAAACTCACAGGATCTGCTCTTGCTTGAGCAGTCTCCGCTCACCTAGCAATGTCCCGCTGTCCTGACACATTCAACTGATGTTTACAGGACTGAGGATTCTGAAGGAAAAGCCTATGCCTTCTTACACAGCATGATGCATAAACAGCTATTTTAAAAGAAAAACTGAACCAGTCCTGCGTACAGGGTCAGGATTCATTACTCTTTCCCTCAGACACAAGCTTTACCGTGTTTCCTCTATGACCCAACAAAAATTGATGAAAGAAAACTACATTGTGCCTGCTAATTTAAGGTTTGGCAGCTCCATCAGCCTTTACAGGGAAACACAGCTGCCAAACACAAGCTTTGGCAGGGGAGCAACAGAGAAAGCATTATTGTTTTCCCCCCCTTGAGTGTCATAAAGTGTTCTTTAAATCCTCACCAAAAAGCTAAATTCCATTATCTTGTTTTTAACAAAACATTTTGCCTCAAATGCCATCCCTCTCTGGCTCTCAAAGCATTCTGTGAAGGTGAATGTACCTCCATCACAGCCTCAAAACAAGAGGGTTAATCAGACTCATCTCACTGAGCTGCAGAGAGGTTACAGGCCGTGGTCTTACTTGAAGTGAGAAATAGAGTTTGAGCAGGGTTGTACTTCACCCTAGAAACCAGCATCCTCTGAAAACTGTAATTTCTGGTAATTCAATGGAAATTATTAAACTGCCTCAGCCTGTCTCGCCCTGACAGAAGAGCTTTTCTCTGAATAGCATCAGACAATTTAGAGAAGGTGTAAGAGCCCCGTGAAGGCAGACACAGGATAATCTGCCCCCAGTAAATCCCTTGATCTCTATTAGAGATCAGCTTAAGCTCCAAAGCACAGGGTTTCGTATCCCATCCCAAGTTTTTGTTATCATTCATTTTGATAACTCTGGATAATCTCATTACCCCACGCAATTCCTGTTTGCCATGGTCATGTACCCACAGAGCGATCCTTGCCCTTTCCTAGTAAGGAGCTCGGTCCCCAACTGGATTGATGGAAAACAAGCCTGGCTGTTTTCTTCCCCACCTGCTCTCTCTACCCAGTCTTCCTGTCTCACCTCAGCAGCTGAAGAGGCCGCAAGACCACAATGAAGTAGAACGGCTCCATGTTAAACGCCAGTGCTATGAGTCCCAGAAATGCAAACAGGGTGACTGAGAAGTCAAAGCTGGAAAGAGAAAAAGTAAAATAAAGTATAAGCAATGATTTATCAGTAGCGTTTCAGCAGAGAAGAGGTACTTGGTGCTGCTCCAGCCTAATAAGATGCACAAGGCCAAGGTAGAAGCATTATAATACTCTGCTGCTAGCTCTGTTTACAAGCCTAAAAACTCACTGCAGAAGTCAGTCTTTCTAACCCAATCATTTATACCACCTGTCTCAAAAACATCAGTGTCCACTTACAGATTCCAGCCTGAAGACAAGTACTCAACAGGCCCCAGCCCAGTGGTCTTCAAGAGCAGCTCCACGCCATAGACTGTAAAACAAAAATAATTCCTTACAGATTCCAAGGAGGGTTATGAAAAAGCTGTATGACAACATCCTCATGAAAAGAAGCATTGTTGTAGAGTCCTTCTGTCTTCAAAATTTCATAACAAATATTTTAAAGGCTAATAGCCAGGGAAGTACTAAAGCTACCCAGCAGTAAAATGAGAGGTTAGCAGCCTCTCCTAGATTCTCCAAAGAACCTGCTGCTGCAGTTTTACACAATATTTTGATTCAATAGATCTACAACTTGCTTCTCCTTTAGCAAGAGACACTGGCAGGAGAAGGGAAGTGAGTTCATATCAGTGAAGAGTTTAATGACAGCACAATGAAGATGCAATTACTCAAACTTGGGCTGAAAAAGAAGACTAAGGCACATGTGCACGGAGAGAACGATGTTCAGCTAGAAAACTCAGCTTGTCAACTTGTTCATCTAGTCCTCTCAGACTGCTCCTCAACATGCCCCTATGTTCTGTACTCCACCAGGACTGCTTTGCATTGTGCAGCAAGAGCCAGCTCACAGCTGCAATCAGATCAGAGCTGGCAATGCCTCCTGGAACAGTCAGTGGAGCACAAAGCAATGTGAGCTACTCTACACAGAGTTATTACAGGTTCGGAGGAGTTTATCACTCTGCACACTGTGCCTAACACATCAGGCTATTCTGCTCTCAAGGCTGAAACCAGCTTTAGGAGTAATACAGCAGCTTTTGCAGAGAGCTGTGCCAGAGGCAAGAGGCTCTCCAGTCTGCACTGGTGCAGGGAGGTGTGTAACAGTGCAGCAGCGCTCACATGAGTTTGTGTGGATGCTGACAATCCTTGTCAGACACAGCACTGTTCTAGACAGAGCCTGTACACCTGCCTAAACTCTAACTCCAAACTAAACAGAGAGCTGTCTATTCCCCTCCCACCTCCTTATGAAACATAGCTCCGCTGGGAGGCATCAGCTTACTTGTGAGGAAGACTATGTAGCTCCACGGGACATTTCTGGAGAAGAAATTCCCTCCTGCAAGACACAAGAAGAACTTTTTCTAGCCTTCCCTTTTTTCAGTCCCCTAGAATCATAGTCAAGAAACAAGCTGTGATGTTTCCTACCTTGCAGCATAAAGGTTTCAACAAGAATCCAAATTCCATTCACAGCCACCACAGTATCTGGAAAACAAAGAAAGAACCCATAGCAAAACTACTCATGGACCAGAGGACACTGATTGCCTAAGCTAACAAAAAGAGCACAACACAGGACAAGTGGCAGGGTCATTGTTTCCAATTCAGTGAACAAACTGAACTCGTAGCTTTGAACAGTTTCCTACCTGACTTTCCCCAGGCCTTTAACAAATGCAGTACCTTTATCTTCAGAAGGAAACAAAACTAAAAACAATGGTCTGAATCATGCTCAATCATTTTTACTCATAATTATCTTATATTCTGCCACATTAGTACCTGCATATTTCAGCTTCCTCCTAATTTTGCAACAAGACCTCAAGATCCACTGGGTCCCCAACAGTGCAGGACAAAGCCCCCTTGCCTTGCATCTATTGCTGTTCCCCCACATTCAGATCTGGAGAACTGAAGGTACAAGACTTCTCCTTTTCAGTCAGATCTCCTCACCAGACCCCCTTCTAGTTTAGCATCCCAATTTACAAAAAACTTTTCCCCCAACATTCAAAATCTGAATTACTGAGTAGGAACAGATCGTTCAGAACATAGCAAGTGGCACCAGGAGCAATCGCTCTTTCTCCTCTAAAGAAAAGGAGCACAGAATCATTCTCACAGGCAGTACAGTTGCCAAGCAATCCCTCCAGCAACGAGGATGATTGCAACTTCTCAAATGCAAAAAGAAGGCGGTTGACTGGCAAGGCAGTTCCTTATCCAGCACTCTTCAGCTGCAAGATAAAAACCCCAAGGCTTGTGAAAGCTAACCACCAACCTATCTAAATGCAACAGTTCCTACAGAATCAGACCCACAAGTGCATTATGAAGTAGCAAACCAATGAGCCCCTTGAGAAGACTCGACATAGTGAAAGCTGAGTCCAGGCTGCCGCAGTGGTTGGTGCAAGGATGCAGTTCCCTCCCTCTCTGCCATAACTGCACAATTTGACCACCAGCCGTGGCTCAGACCAAAAGCCAGACCCCACTATGCTCAGCCTTTGCAAATGCTGACAGACACAGTGTACCAGACTCTGCTAGGGGAGCTCAGCAGAAACACCTCACTACTGCTACTTACACATGGTGTATTGGAACACACGGGAGTTCACGAGGATGTTGATGCCTGCATGAAGAAAAGTATGACAAAAACAAATCTTTATCTGACCTTCCATACCTCATAGAGATTTCTCTATCTCCTCAGAAACATTTTTGATACCAATTCCCAGCACAGAAGCTAAACAGATTAGCGGATTATTAACTTTTACTTCTTGGGACCAAGTTCAAATTTCCTCTAAAATGTTAGCAGCAATGAACTCACTATCTTTAACGCCCTAGATGCCCTTTTTTCCACTGTATACTAGTTTTGTGGAGTGGACAGAGCTAAACACAGCTGCTGAAGCACTGTCCGTGTTTAGAACAACGCTCACACTGTCAAGGAGGGTTGAGTGGATCAGCAGAGATAGGTAGGACTTCTATGGCAGCAGCGTGATTGGATTAAGACACTGTTAACTGCTTCCCATTAGCATAGACTACTGAAAAAGAATTGCAGGTACATTCTTATTTCTGAATGGCTACATTCAGTCAGGAAACTTGGGGCATAGGAGATAAATCACATTTGCAAGGCAGATTTGACTGATAGGTATTTCAGACCCCTTTCCCCTTCCTGAGCAGCTGCACTTGGCTTGTATGAGTGCTGCAATCACATCTTGGGACTAAGAAGCCTAGCAGTTTTTGTGAAAACACAAATCCCACTCCACGGCCTGGGATATGGGGAAAACCCATAAACTCTACTAGATTCAGCAATCATAAATCCCCACCTAAACCCCTGTGCTGAAAAAGGAATACAGCCCTCTGTGACCTCAGCGTCTGCTTGCTACAGAGCTTCTGCCAAGAAGGTTCTTATTTTGAGGAAGCCAGGGTTTGGGTCAGAGCACAGGGAATATTTACATGACAGGAATCTTCCTTGGAGACTCTGAATACAAGGCTCTGGCCTTGGATGCTCTGAATACACAGTGTTGGTTAGTAGGCCTTCCCTTGTCTGGTTACCAGGCACATAAAACAAAAAGAGTCCCTTACGAAGGCCCTGTACTTGTAAAGAAATATTCTTCCTCTTAGTTGAACACATGCTGCCATGAAACCACAGCCTGTTACCTTTAAAAATAAGGAATGCTGTCCGTGGAAGGTCATCAAACCAGTGCTCACGATTTCGTTTTGCCTGGAAGCAGAACAGCCATGATCAGAAGCAGTCAATGCTACAGCCATAGAAAAAGTGTGCAGTCATGGAGACCCACCTTATCCCCACCATCTGCTTTTGCCTCTGTTTCTTACCCACCTTCTCTTTAATCACTGGCCTCCTTTGCTCTCCCTCCCACACACACTTATCCCCTTCTCCACCCAACACTTACCTTCCATTTTAAGCCAACAACTTCATAGAAATTGTAAAAATCCTTTAGACTGCAAAACAGAAAGAAGCATCTGATCAAAGCCTTGGAGTTGATTAGATCCTTAATTGTCCTTGTCAGGCTTCATCAGCAGAGAGTCCCTGGAAGTTATTAACTCCTCATTAGAACTGCAGCCACAGTCGATATAACTCCACACTGACCTTTTCCCAGTCTGGCCAAAGGTTACTGACTGACAATCACCAGAACAGGGTGCAAAGCACCTTCTTTCTGTAAGGCTGCAGCCCTTAAAGGGAAGTCTGACTGTACCAAACTCCAGTTTTACCACTGAGAGGAAAGACCTGAGGCTCAGACAGCAAACTCCAAGGGATGGAGATTGTACTGCTCTTTATGAAGAGGTCTTGAACTGTCTTAATTACTCATACAGTCCTTTTCTAACATCTTTTCAAGGTAACAATGAAATTTGAAGCAGGAGATGAAAGCAAAGAAACTCATAAAACATAAGTGCCTGTCTAGGTGCTCAGGGTCAGGCCTGTAAGAGCTTTTAGGTCCCTGAAAGTAAGGATGCTGAACTTCTCAGACTCTTACTGGTGTCACTAGGCGTCTAAATTTAAGAGCTCAGTCTTTCTCCCTGTGTCATTTTCAATACTTCTCTGTGGCACTTGACTTTAAGGAGAAGCATCGGCACCAGCTTCATGGCAGACTCACACCAGGCCTATCTGTGGCCAGAACAAAGGAAAAGGAAGAGAAGGTCTCCTGCTCTAATTCCCTCTACTTCCATGCTGGCTGGAGTAGCTGTACCCACCCCGCCAGAATGGTAATTCTCTGCCTCATAACGCAGAGGATGACAGTCCCGAAACCACCAGCAGAACCAGATTTTAATTAACAAAACCCTGGGGGACACAGCCAACTGCTGGAAAAAAACCCAAACCAACAAAAACTTGATAAGCTGCGAGGCTGCACTGTGTGAAGAAATGCTCCTTGCAGGCTTTAATGCTGTTCCTCAATTTCTCGCTCCTCTGTTCTGGCAGGGGAGGTAGGAAACAGGCTGCCTGGTGACTGCCAGCAGAGCGCTGTATCCACAAGAGGGCACACAGGAACTCCATCACCTCTGCAGAAAATCCTCCACTGGCAGGGTACCCACCCCTCCAAGCTCCCTGCTTCCCAGACTAATCTTCGCAGTCACATAACTCTATTCCCACATCCCAGACAAGCTTCTTTCCACAAACCCAGCCATTCTCTCCAAAGCACAGCCTAGCTTCTGAGAGCTTCTGGGTACAGCAGTAAGACCATCCTACCTGATTAAAGGAGTATGGCTTTGATTCAGTGCTTTGAAAGTGAGATATCGCTCCCTGGCGCACATCCGAGGCTTGTAAAACCGCAACAGCCCCTCGAAGTGCTTGAAGGAAATTCCAGATGGCCTCTAGAAACAAGGGAATGTTGTCATCGGCAGTGACATCAGGCAGAAGCACACAGAAGCTAGCACATTTAATTCTCAGTTTGGATTTATTTTAAGCAAGAGCTCTACGTTATTGTAAGATGCAATTATAGCTAAGCTCCAAAAGTACCCTAAGTTGTTATTTTAACATACTGAGCTTATTCCAGGGCACTGAGATCATAGAATGACGGCTGGGACACCTCCTACTGGATCAAGTTGCTCCAAGCCCCATCCAACCTGGCCTTGAACGCCTCCAAAAATGGGGCTGCCACCACCACTTCTCTGGGCAACCTGTGCTAGTGCCTCCCCATCCTCATCATGATGAATTTCTTCCTAATGTCTAATCTAAACCTTCCCCCTTCCAATTTAAAGCCACCCCCCTCATCCTATCACTACACAATCAGAAAGCTCTCCTGGCAATCAGTCCCTCCAGCAAATGCAGAGCTGTTCCCTGTCGCCCTATCACGTGAAAACTGTCTAACCAGACACTCCAAGAAACAGAGTTCAACTGTTCTTCTCAGGAAATTAGTAGACAGATCCCATAACTAGCACATTTTTAAGACTGGCTATGTGCCCTAAACATGACCTACTAGAAGTGGGTTAGTTATTTTTGAGCCTTATTTCTCTTGTTGCTCCACAAGTTAAGCAAGAAATCAACCCCCTCACCTAAATGTTCTGTCCTGTAAAGGGTTGTTTGTAGGTGAATTACTTCTGTTCCTGCACCTTCTACTCATCTACTAACTGTTCTGTACCTTTACATGTATAACTCACCCCTCCTCTAAGTGTAGGTGCCTGAGAAGCAAGTCCTCAAGCAGCCCACATTGAATCGGAGAGAAATCAATGACTGCATGCACTCCAGAACAACCTTCGCACATTTTATCAAGCTATTTCCGTAACCTCACATGAGGCTGAAATTCAGACTACTTTGGTTTTTCACCAGAAACAGACAAAGAAGGGTCATAAATTGAAAAAACAGTAGCCCTTGGTCAGTAGGATTACAGTCAACTGACATAAATTATCTTTTCTGGAACATGCTCTTTAAACACTCGAGACCACTGGCATTCTTAAAACATTGCTGACCTCCCCTCGTGCCATCCCCAGGCTGTTCTTAGCTGCCTTTCAGAGCCCAGTACCTGTCTGGTGATCAGCAAGCGGTAGGCATGCTGTATGGCTGTGCGCTTGTGCAACAGCAACGACTTAAACTTCTTCTTCTCAATGTCATTGAAAGTGTCGAACACAACAGCGAGAAGCTGCAGAGACAACACAGGAGAGAAAGGCACATTTTAATCCTCATACTCTGCAGTTACCCGGGTCCAGTGACACACACTGATCCATTTTTTGGAAGAGCATCAGATGTTTCTGGCCTCCTAACATTTGCTAGTGGTTTTAAGAGCTAAGGCAAAACTCCACACATGCCAACAGAAAACAGTACCTAAGGGTTTAATTAAATGCCCTGATCTCTCCCTGGAAAGCAGACTTTGAGGGCTCCTCTCCAGCCTTACCCTTTCACAGGAGCTTTGGCAAACACATCTCAAAGCTAACTCTCCATCTGTACTGGCGGCAATGAAATATAAGTCCACCACAAGCACCAAATCACTCACCAGGGGTTGAAGAATTTCTCAACAACTTTGGTAACCCCTTTTCCACTATACCTCTCCTCCTCTGAGCCAACCTTGGCCCTGTCCTAGATGCTGCAAGAAGCCAAGCCAGCATAGCAGCCATGCTCTCATATTGCAGTCACCAGCATTCTTCAAGTCTTGCCACACTTCGTAATTCCATCCCCTTCAAACTGATTTACAAAGTATTTCAGGCAAGCCCAGATAATAAAATGCCATTTTGTGATAAATAATTAAGACAGAAAGGACAATAAATTTCATGCAACTGAGTACGTCACTCCAAGCATGATATTAATGTGAGAGAAGTTGAAAGACACTCACATCATTCTGTTTTCTGTGATTTAGTTCAATTCATTGTGGTTAAACATTAAAAGACTCTATAGCAAAGCTGCTTTTTCTAGAAGCATTCTGACAAAGGGTCTCAGATCATTACAAGAAGAATCTGCCAGGCAATAAGCTCCAAAGTCAGACAGAGAGAAGTCAAGGGCTTCATCAGGGGACTCACCAAGTTCATAATGAAGTACAGCTCAATAGAAAGATACACGATGAAGAAGACACAGGACCAGGGGTTCCGGGCATAAGATGGCATCATCACATCAGGGAAACTGCATCCAAAAGAGACACAATTTTAAGCACCAAATAGCTCACACTGCACTTTCCGCTACAAAGGTGAGAGGCACAGGATACGGGTATGTGTAAAAACACATCCAAAGATCTGCATGTATCTGCAAAGCACGTGGTCACTCGTGCCACAGGTGTTTGTGCCCAGCAACGAGCAGCCAGAACGTGACATGACAGAAAAAATAAATAGGAAAAGCACATTCTTTGCACTTCCTGAAAACCAAATGGACAAAGGAGATTTGTAAGGTGGCTATGGGTTGTGCTTTAGTAATTAGCAACAACAGCAATGCAGCCTTGGTGCAAGGGTGTTACAACCTAAGATTTATTCCATCCTTTGCTAATTTCCTAATCCTCAGATCTCTCCCTGACAGCAGATCAGTATTTACCCACTGCTGTTATTCTTCTTTGCTAGTACAGAGGTGAAATAAAGCAGAGAAATAGGAAGTTACTTCACAACAACAAACTGTCAGCTAACAAAGGAGAACAAACAGAAGCTTTCCCTTCTTGGACCCAGCCCTAATAAAGCCATTTCTCCCCTAATTGCCCTCACAGTGATGTAGTAGTCCAAGTCACTCAGAGATAATTCTACATCTGAGCTCATGGTGTCCTAAACCAAAATGAAGCACCAGTTCTTGCCACTCAGGTTGGCCCAGGAAATATCTCTCTCATGCAGAAGAAAAGGGTCACATTTGGAGAGAGAGCATTTCTGCAAATAAACTCTTGGCTCTGCTAGACTTCTTTGGGTACAAAAGGTTTGACTGAGCTAGGAATGCATGAACTTACTTTGAAGTGGTCAAAAGCACGAAGAGATTCACGAGGCTGTTCTCTAAGGTATTGAAGTACTGAAAGAAAAAACTCCCATGACAACATGCAAGCAGAATTTCACAGTGACATTTCATTCAAAGAACCAACCAACCCACCCATCCGCTTGACTACAGGCACTCCTACAATTCCCTGGTACCTCCTAAGGAAAGGATACTTTAGCACTGGTCCTTTCTAAAGGTTCCAGAGAGTTAGATCGTAACAGATGGAAAGCTAAAGCAATTTAAAGCTCATCTATACATTTTTGTAGTAGTTACTCCCTGTAAGCTACAGACTTGGCAGAAGCAGGAACTTGTGGCTGCTGGACTCCAGGAACCACAGCCCAAGGTGGCTGAGCTTTCACCCAGCTTCCTCCCCTTGGGACAGTGGCAGGTGGCTCATTTGACTGAATTAAAACACCAAGAACAAGGAACAACTACAGGAATGCTCCCTTTGGGACATCCTGTCTTTGAGGAAGTTCTCTGAACCATCTTCCTTCCCAGCACGGGTAAATCAGGGTAACACTGCCAAGCAGCTTCTCACCAGCTCTAAGAGTATTTGGCCTCCCAGGCCACCACCCAGGAACAAGCTACATCTACATAGTAACGTTTGATTCTTAAGCTGGGACGCAAGCTTCGGTTCAAAGAATCAGCGATACTCACCGGATCGGAGTGGTTAGGAGAAAACAAGTAAAAACCTAGAGAAGCAGCAGAGGAGGTGGAGGAGAGAAAGGGAGAAAGAGCAAACAAAAATAAACTGTTTATTGTCAAGCAGCAGAGTGGTGAGACTCTGTCCCTAAAGAGAAGGCCACACTAAGAGTAAGCCCCCTGCGACACCACGAAGAGGGATTATCTGGAAGGCCTTCTCCATCCCCATTTGCCAATTCACATCACTGGTATTTCACCAGTCCTTTCAGAAAGTAAACATTCTGAAGATAGTCTGAGGTACATTGCAGACACATGCATTTGTGGGAGCTTAGACTGGGAAACCACAAACACCCCCCACAGACTATCCTCTGAAAGAGGTCAAAAGGACCTCTTTGTCTCAAACACCCAGCTCCTAGATTTTTTTCATCTTGCATTCTGCCTTCCAGATGACTGAATATGAAATGGGATAAATGGAAGATCCTGGCAGGACTCCAGATCTGATCAGCTTTATATTCATGTAGGTTGTGTTGCTTTTGGACAATAACAGGTTAAGAGCATCATTTTGTTTTTCTTAAATACAACTCACCTAGGATGGCAAAAATCACCATGAAGAAAAGCAGGAGGAGAAGAATGTCAATAAATGGTGGGAGTGACTGGAAGATCTGTCGCAGATTTCTGAAAAATGAGAAAACATTCATGAACTAGAACGTGCATGTTTTCTCCTCCAGATTGGCAGAGAAAGCTAAAAAAATACCACACTATACTCAACAACCTTGTTCTCACTCCCACCAAGGATTACAAGTAGAAAACTCAGTAAATTAAGATCGTTTCCAAGTTACCTAATCTCTCCTTTGCAGTTGGCTCTCAGATACCGCTAACAATACTAAGGTCATCCTGCTAACTTTCCTTCTCTAGACCTAAGCCTCACTCTATGATTCATTGTGCAGCTAAAAGGCAAGCCTAGGAGCCAGAAACAAGACAGCCACACTCACATGTTGTGCTCTCTGAGGCAGCTTATGCAGCTGAGGATAAGACACACAAACACTACGTACTATGAACACATCCAAAGCTGCTACCTATGAGATTTCCCTTTGTTGGCAGGACACTGGGTACACCTCAGCTGGAATCAGAAAAGACCTCCGAAATTGGAAATGCCCACACAAGACACCGATTTTCATGAGATGCCTGCATGACCAGAGCATTTTTCCACAACAGCAGAAAACCCACTCACCTTCTGACGGCACCGCAGTAACGGCAGTCCACCAGGAAGATACAACGCAGAGCTCTCGTTATCCGGACATGTGAGGTTTGGCGCACCAACACCACGATTGCTTCTATGAACTGTACAAAGAGCACGCAAGTCTGCAAAAAAAGGAGTTTAATGAGACGCACAGCTGCAGTCTCCTTTTGGGAAAGGCAAAGCTCTCACTGACCACCCATTTATTTGGACACTTTAAGGATGGGAGGTGTCACTGAGAGCTTAGAGATCTCACATGAATCATTTGGCAGCGGGGACACATGGCTATGTCATCCCTGCTACAGTGCAGACCAATATTCATCCAGTTCTTTGGTTCCTGAAGACACTGAAGGAGAAATAGTGACAGCCAGACTGAAAACTTACCTTCACCATAGTCCTTTTGTGCCTGATAAAGGTTTGGAAGCCCAGCCATCTCATCTTCATCGAGAGTTCAAAGACTACCACAATTAATGCAAACAGCTCCAGGGTTGCATGGACCTGTTACAACACAACAAAGCTCAACACAGCACTTCTGATTATAAACAGCAACACATTGGAGGCTGCATTTCTGCCATTCCTTTTTCAAGAAGCATGTGGGTTTTACAACAGTCCAAACGAAGCACTGTGACCTGCAGGCAAACCTAAGGCCACTCTTAAAGCTAGAATAACACTCCGGTTTTAAAAGTTTCTATTTTTATTGTTTTGTGCTTTTATTAAAGCCTGTAGAATTCTCCTATAGTCAGTACCAGCCCACAATGCCCTTGAAATCCATATCCCTTTTGGACTTGAATAAAACATCAATAAAACATATTAATACTTTCGAAACAAAAGGGTAAGACACCAGCAACTCAAGCAAAAACCTCTCAAAAATGTTTGAGACTGCATTTTTTTAGCGAAATGCAGGAAGAGCTGCTGGGCAGAGAGAATTTAACACAGAGCAGTTTTTTCTCTTAAAGCAGATGTTCTGGACAACTACAGACAGGGTTCTGATCAACCTCTGGAGCAGAACACAGCTTTTGGCAGTGCTGAAGGACACCTTCTCCATCAGAAGATGCAAAATGCACCTCATAGACAATGACAGTGTTTTCTTACAGCCTCAGCTTTAGCCACAGCTCAAAACCCAGGGCTGAGTTCCACAGCCCTGACTCATTTTGAGCAACACTTTGACTTAAAGGTTGTCACACCTGACTCTGCACCCCAGCATGGTCCTAGGGTGCCATTAACAGTCATCACAATACTGGGAGGAGAGGACAGGAGGAGGTTTAGCAGCCTGTCCCAAGCTGAGATCTGTTTGCTTTCTGGTACCAGTGGTGGTGCTGGGGTCAATGACTTTAAAACCAACCCATCAAAGCACACAGGTTCTTGAGTTGTCTCAAGAAAAAGTAAAGCCCATACACTTCTCATACAGTTACAAAATTCAAGAACTCGAGAAATTTCTAATATGAAAGAAGTGTCACTTTCCTCATGGTCAGTACACACCAGATGAAAAAAGGATGCTTTGCTGGCTGGTGTATCTGCTGTCAACCCATTTGACAACAGAACAAGCTAGGTGGATTTTTGCCTACTACCGCTACCTTCTTGTCAGTGTTTAGCCTTCTTTTTCCTCTTACCCATCCCTGCAAAACAGGCCAACTTCTTCATTTTGCCCCAAAGTACTTACAAAGATGCCAAGACGGAGCATAGGAACAGCAGGTGCCTCGCAGAGAGACAGCAACAGGAGAAGCAGTGCTGTGCTCAGCTCCATTAGGTAGAAAAGGTGATTGTGTGCAAAGAGGTAGGCAGCAAGTGCTTTGGCATTTTTGGGGTGAGTGAAGAACTTATCATTGTTTTCTCCTTCCTAAGGCAGCAGGAATAAAGAAGACAGCGGCATTAGTAACTCTTGGTACTATAACAGAGCTTTCCACATGAAGAACACAGGTTTTTATAAGGATTAGATACAATTCCCAACAGACTATTCCCACTTTACAGCCTGACATTGATCCGTTTATTGAGGAATGAACTCCACACACAGAGGACATCTCCTTCTGTTCATAAGCATATTTCAGTAATGAAACTCATTAATATCTACAAAACTCCTGCTTCAAAAACCCTTGAGCCTTTTCAAAATGAGGAAGAGCGCTGAAAAAGTTCATAAAGGTAGGCAGAGAAACTTTAGTCAACATCCCAACATAAACACAGCACTTATTTACTTGCAACCACTTCCACACGTGTACAGACTTATTTGATTAAACTTCTCCAGGACAGAACACGAAAACACACAGATAAGCTCCAGGGCCTGGCTGACAGTTGCTCCTCCTTATCTTGGCCTTAAAAAATGCCTGCAAGAAAACACTGGAGCACACGCAGTGTTTTCTGCTTCAGGAATGTGAGAAGATAGACTCCACAAAAAATTAACAAGTGCCTATGCTGATTTGTCATTCCCTCTTAAGTAGAAAGCTTAATTAAGATGAAAAGGTCAGATACTCCATCTTAACAGTTTGCCTACAACTGATTTTTAAACAGCTACATCATTGCTATTTTTACCTCTAGGACAAAACTTAGTTTGGGAAGAATTTGGAGGGTTTTCATGCAGAACCACCCAAAAGCTTCTTCTCTTTCTTGAGTCAATGGTGTAAGCAAGCGAGCTTTAGTCACTCACAGGCAACTCGCTGCCTCTTGGCAACTGTCATAAGAGATCATTTTTTACCCAGCTGGGACACACAGATGCACAGGAAGTTGTTTCTTTTTAAATTAGCATCTTTTCAGGTAAGCGATTGCTGTAAGGACAGTAAGCTATTACTATCCAAGCAGAATAACTGTGATTGCAAATTGATAACAAAGTCATGGATCTCCTTTAAGGAGTGAAGCATTCTTGAGACTAATTCAGAAGAGGGTTTCAAATATTTCTCGTTTACCCATCTCACAGGCAAACTCAAATTCTGTTTAAGAACAAACGCTGCCGGGTCAGTGAGCCAGACTGCAAGCAGGACAAAACCCAGCAGCAAGCTCCATAAAACGCAGCCCCCTCCCCTCAAAGACAGCACTAGCTGAGATCAGCAGGGCATTCTTATTCACGCCTGACAAAACACACTTGTGGAATGAAAAATAGTCTAAATCCTGCCTCTTGGTAGCCAAGCAATTCAGAACATTGCTGGACAGCAAAGTCTTGTTCAGATAAGAAATTCTTGCCTGCAGCTACTGATTCAAATAAACAATCTGCATGCTCTTTCAGTTACGCCTACTTCATTTCAAGGACATTGTCATTATAGTCATTGGTCAAGGCAGCAGCAAGAATAATCCGCGTCGGAAGGGCGAAGCCTGCTGCGTACATCACCATCAGACACTGCGGCAGCTCAATGACCCTTTGCAGAGCATCTCCAATAATCACGAGTTTAAACAAAAGCCCATGAGGGGCTCAGGCTACCATTGTATTGTTGTGCTGCTCTAGCATACAACAAAACTGAAGATTACCAAGGTCCCAGCCTAGTCCATTTTAAAGTGCCAGAGAAGCAATACTTCTCAGTCCTGTGGTCTAGGAGCAGGGAGGAACAAATGGTTTCACTCACCTTGCAGTGGCTTAAGCAGTAAACCTAACCAGGTCCAAAGCACCTCAAGGTGCAATGCAGACCCTTTGAAAGGGAACGAGGAGAAGGAGGAAGGAAGGACAATAAGGGAACCAGCATGATTTCAGACTGGCCAGCTCTGGGAGGAGACCAGTTTTGGTAGCTAATTCACCACACCAGCCTGTACCTTAAAAATACTGTAACTTCATTGGTTTAACAACGGTGTTTCCTGTAACTGGAGTATGGAGGGGATTGTTAGTTTGTTTACTGTTTTTTCTTTTTAAATTTCGTGCCTGGGCTGACCCTAATATTAGCTTTCTTCCTCTAGAAATCAAGATCTCTACCTTCTCTCATGTCTTACATGATGTGCAGGGCTTGACTTATGCTGAACAAACAAGCCAGAGCCACCTGCCAATATGTGTCTAAGGCTGGATTAGGACCTGCACTTCCAGAACACCAGATGTCTCCAGGACAGCGCAGACCATTCACCCTGGAGCAAAGAAGAACGACCAGCAGGTCAAAAGAGGGGATTCTCCCCCTCTAAAGTGGTCTGGTGAGACCCCACCTGGAGCCTTGTGTTCAGTTCTGGAGTCCTCAACACAGGAAGGACATGGATCTGTTGGACTGAGTCCAAAGGAGGCCATGAAGATGATCAGGGGGCAGAAGCACCTCCCATATGAGGACAGGCTGAGAGCAGGGCTTGTTCAGCCTAGAGAAGAGAAAACTCTGGGGAGACCTTAGAGCAGCTTCCAGTACTGAAAGGGGCTACAGGAAAGCTGGGGAGGGACTCTTGATCAAGGAGTGCAGGGACAGGACAAAAGGGAATGATTTTCATCTGAAACAGGGGAGATTGAGATGAGATCTTAGGAAGAAATGTTTTGCTGTGAGGGTGGGGAGGCCCTGGCTGAGGCTGCCCAGAGAGGTGGTGGCTGCCCCATCCCTGGAGGTGTTCAAGGTCAGGTTGGATGGGGCTTGGAGGACCCTGATCCAGTGGGAGGTGTCCCTGCCTATGGAACCCCCATTAATGTCCCTTCCAACCCAAACCATTCTATGAACTAAAGAGATAGAATGACAATCCATGACACATTACACAAATCTCCACAGCAAGGTGGCAGAACTGAATCTGTGTTTAATCCCTTGGCTACTCCAGTCCTTGACACTGGGAGAAATGAGAGAGGATGGGTGGCTTGTTCAGTTGCTCCCAAATGACTTGCCAGAGCCTACCATCTCCCCACTTTTTTGAGTAGATTCCTTTGCAAAGCACCAACTTTTTAAATCTCAAAACGGAAGGTCTTTGTTTCTCATAATCGGGAGCTACCACAGGTTCAGCAGTCCATTTTTCACACCACACAGCAAAGAGCAGGGCTCACCTGGAGGTAGATCGCTGCCTCTTGGTAGTTCATTTCCCAGTTGTGTCGGGCAGAGCTTTGCTGTGCACAGCAGTCCCCTGCAGCAGGGCTGGATGCGTCATTAATAACGTCATAGCTACCTCCATCTGTATCGGTACAAGAAGAGAGTAATTGATTTACAATTAAACAAGCTGAGATTGATCAGGAGGCATGCAAACAAGCCAGGCACTGGGACCAGAGACAAGCATCCAGAGGTGGCAGAGTATCTGGGAAACCCACAGCTTGTACACAGACAAATTGAGTTTTCCCATATAGAAGCTTTTAGGAGTCACACTCAAAAATCTGCATTTCAACACAGGAATGCTCCTAGAAGATCATCAAAGAGACAGCAGCCAATTTGATACAAGAAGCAGGTCTCCTGGCTCAGGAGATCCATGCTGTCATGTTCATAGCGTACTATCAGCAGTCATAAACCATAAACAGGCAGCTAGGAGTCTCCAAGGATGTCCAACCCCCAAAATCAAAGCAGGCTTGCTAAAGGAACACTGCCTGGTCACATTCAGGGGCAGGAGAGACTGTGGAAAACAGTGTTACAAGAAGTTATCTGAGAGTGGGAAAGAATTACAATGAAGTTCTTTTCCTCTACAACAGCATGCTGAAGATTTGCTGCACCTCTTTGCTATGATGAAATAATCCTCATTCAATTACTGAATCAATCTTTCAGGAGTGAGGGGAGTCAACATCATAAACTGCACCCATTAAGAGAAATGGCACTGGGGGCTCCTGAAAGATCAGAAACTCCTTCACCAATGCAGAGCCACAGCTGCTTTTTCCACCCTCAAATCAATCAAGACAACGTTTATCTGGGATTTGTGAAGATTCTCCTGACTGCATACTCATATTGCTGAGAATCCTGCACTATCAAGCCTATTTCTCTTCCCCGCTTCCCCTGTACCCTGAAATATCATTCAAAATCTGGATGTCTGTTTGAATGAGGCAGATTCCTCCCCCATGTCCCTTTCTACACCTTGAATGAGCACAGTTCGTGAAAAAAACTGAGTGATGGAGCTTTTTATTTATCCAGAGACCCAGAATGGCAGTCTTCTGTATTTGTTTGCTTTTTAACTAAAAGATGCCAACAATACACCAAAATCATAAGTGTTATATTGTGAGCTCTAAAAAGTTCTTAAATGCTATTATTTACAAAGCTTTTAATGTCTTTGTGTTTCAAAGAGACAGACTCCCTTATAGCAAGAGCCTTTCTGCATTTACTGCTTAACAGAGCTGCAGAAGGAGCACCTCTTCATCAGAACCTGGACTCACTGCTGAAGCTCTTTATTGCCCACGAGACAAACATTTTCCAGTCTTCATTCCCATCCTCACAGATCATTTGCTGTCCAATGAAGCACAGTGCAGCCCTGTCCTACCTGCCCTCCCCTCCGTGGGGCATTTAACTGAGACAGAGTAGATGTAGAGCATAAAGTGGCCTCCAGCCCCCAGCCAGAAACCCAGGACCTCTTTCTGCATTTCTCAGGTTGCACTGAGCAACCAGACCTAGTTGAAGATGTCCCTGCTCATTGCAAGAGGGTTGGATTAGATGACTTTTAAAGGTCCCTTCCAACCCAAACCATTCCATGATTTCACACAGAGGACTCACAGCTGTAATAGAAGAGATGTCCCATTGAGATCAAGGTGGTGAATGCAAACCAGTGCTCAAATACGCAAATTAGATACAAAGAAGAGACTCTAGAAACCAAGATGTTTTCCTCCTGTCTAAACCAGCCAACATCTTTCTAGGCACAGACAACAGAAAATGTACTGGTGAAGTGTTCCGGTGCGGAGCTGCATTTTGTGGACCAGCTCCTTCCCCATCAGGTACCAGAAGGTTGATCTAGCATCCCTAAGGCAACAGCATCATCTGGGTAATAAATAATAATAAAAATAATAATAAATTTGAAAAGCAACCCTCTGACTGTTTGTTTGGCAGCCCTCCAGCTAGCTAATTTCCTCAGCTGCTCCCATGATAACAATGACACAGACTAATGCAACCTCCGCTCCGCTCGTGCTGCAGAACATCCCCGACGGCGTTTACCATTAGTATCGAGCTCAATGAGATAGGAGGATCTCTCCACAGGACTCCCGTAATCCTCAAAGTAGATGGCAGGCAGCTCTCTCCACCGCATGGTAGTCGCCGTGTCGGGAAGCGGGCACGCTTGTGTTTGGAGTTGGGGAGAGGGAGACAAGTATGATCTGAAGTTCCTCCCACCCTCCCTTCCGAAAGCCGATCCTCAATTTCACAGCTTCCTCAAGGGAAAGCTACGCAGAAAAGATTTTCTTCTGCTCTCTGCAGAACTAAACGTGTTCTCCCCTCCCCTCTGAGGAAGGTGGCTCAGACTTCAGTTAAATCGTTTCCCGATTGCTGTCTTAGAGGCAGGATGTTTCTAAGAGCAAGTTGTCGGGAGGCTTAGCTGTGAGACAAAGAGCTTTTAAGCATGTAAAGCAAAGCTTCATGTGCCATGCTCTCTTATTTTGGCACAGAGCAGAATCCGCTCACCAGTGAACAGGAATGACTAATGGGAACAGAGTCAAAGTGCTGACTCTTCACAGCAAGGAGTCTTCCCCCCTCCCCGCAAAAAAAAGAAAACAGATATTTGTGAAGTTCACAGTACAAGGGCCATGACAAAGTAAACGAACTGAGCTGTTCACAGATGGCAAAGCTTCCTTCCACACTTGTGTAACTTATCCCAGACGTTCCCTGAAAAGGGAGAGAGGGAGGGGATAAAAAAAAAGAAAAGAGAAAAAAAGAAAAAGCAAAACCAGCTGGCTGCTTACACAAGGCATCCGGAACGATACTGCCGGGACTCCAGCATTTCCATTCAGTGCAGCAGAGCATGCTCCTGTGTAAATAGTTTCCATATGTCATCATTACAATAAAAACAAGAAAAAAAAAAAAAAAAAGAAAGAAAGAAAGAGAAGGAGTATAAACTTTCCAGAGCCCAAACCCCTCCCCTAGCAAAACAAATTCCCTGCTTAGGGGAAGGAAAAACTCTCTGTTGGCTGAGAGTGCAAACTCACTCCTCTCATTCGGAGGAGCTCATGTGGCTACGAGGGATCTCAACGGCAGGGCAAGAGGGGAATAAGGGACAGAAAACATTCACAGGAACCAGAGATAACTCCCCATTCCCAGCCAGGCTATTTTATGTCAAACTGAAGTCAGTTCGGACTTTCATCGTTTGATATTTGGTGTCAGCATTTGGTTTAATAAATAATAATGTAAAAAAAATCCAACAAACTAGTGATCTCCTACGAATTCCAAGAGTTACAAACAAACCCTACAGGGTGGCTCTCAGATCTCTCATTAGCCTGTGCGCCAGATGTTCAGCTTTCTAGATAGCACACACTTCTTATTGTGCTACGCTGAAACAGCTCAAGATGCCTGTTATTAGCTCCTTGGCTGATTCCAAAGCCATCCACCTTTACTGCATTTACCAGGGCTTTCTCCGAAAAGACTGAGGAACATCCTGATGAAGCTGCTAGTCTCCATGCTGCCCAAATAATGCTGTTTTAGCAAATATTCCTGTGATAGGAAAGGTAGGATAAGTTCATAATTCAGCAATAATACCCTTACAGCCAAATCCATCATTCACGCTGTTTACGTACCACACGCGCAGTCAATGTAAGGCAGCAATATTTAAGTTATTTGTCTAACGAGTTGCATGTGCAAGTGACATTTCTCTTGATAAGGGAAAAAAGAAATGCCAAGGATGCGTGACATCAGAGATAGGACATATCTTCATTTACATTGCCCTGCAAGGTTCCTGCAAGTAGATGCACCAAACAGAGCAGCAAGAGAGAAAAGTAAGCAAGGCGTTACCTCCCGCAGTAAGGAAAGGCAAAGCTGTGTTGGGCAGCTCCAGTAACAACCTCAGACAATTAGAGATGTGCCAGCTGATAAACCACTCAGCAGTGCACCAGCCACTGGGTCACAGAGGAAGAAGACAGGGAAAAAGAAGGCCAAATTGTCTACTAACCATCAGATTCCTTCTTAATTCAATTTAATCTGGTAACAGCTTTGTCCTTTCCTTCCTTCTTGCAATCTTGTGTGTAAGAACTGCTGTCCTGCATTCACCTCTACCTCAAAAGTCATTATTTCTTCTTTGGGAAGAGGCATGAACCCTGGTAGGGAACACATCTGCCTGCTAGTTTTTTTTTCACAGGAGCAGCATCTTTTCCTATTGGAGCTGGACACACTTGCAGGCTCTCCAGGCCAACATGACTTCATGGAGCTGAACAAACATTTCACAAGTTTGCTGCTAGAGTCCCCAGAGACGTGCAACCTGACTTAAGCAGCACGAGGGCCTCGCTGGCAGGCTCCGATCCCTTTGCCAGCAGTGAAAAGGGTACAAAGCTGCCTGCGATTCACTCAGTTGTAGTCCCTCATCACAATGACTGCTGCACCATCTAACTGAAGTTGTTTCTTTTCAGGCTTTGCTTCATTCCTTAGCACCACACTACCTCTGTTTTGTACACCACCCACCTTGACGGTACTTGTAACTAATTGCCCAAACTCAACTAGTCACAAACCTCAAGCTTTCAGTTTATATGACACACAACCAGACATCTAGCAACACTGAACACGTGCCCGTGGAAGAAAGGAGATCCCAGAAGCATCAGAGCTGCCCATGGGGTTCCTGTACCTCCTGACCTTGTATCAGGGTAGGATCCCCATGCTGGCTAAAGCTGCCAGCTCCCTGAGTGGCTCCACTCCCTGAGGCTGCAGTGAGGATGAACAAAGCTGCAGGAGGACAGCATTTATCTTTTGAAGACAACCAGAAGTGCCTCTCTCTTCCAGAAAGCCCTCATCAGCTGAGCCACATGGAGCACCCACCACAGAAGATGCAATTCCATGAAAAGACATAGAATCATAGAATCATAGAATAACCAGGTTGGAAGAGACCCACCGGATCATCGAGTCCAACCATTCCTATACATGAAACAAAGTAGATGGCAACCCTTCTCCAGCACAAGCTATACAGACACCTCTGGTCCCAAAGACAAGAGTTTAGCAGTACAATGCAATCCAGGCAAAACCCAGAAGTAGCTTTGGCCAGGAAACAGCAGGATCCTGAAGTGTCAAGTATGTTGGAGTTGCACCAGCACCGCTGGCATTTTCTCTTCCGAGTGCTTACACGCCATGTAACTTCACCTCCAGAGGATTTATTTTCTCTCCCTGCTCCAATGCAGATGATAAGAAATTGCTCCTTTTTTTTTTTCAACTGCTGAGGCATGAACATGTGTGCATTTGTCTCTTCAAGGCCAGACTCACCTACCCGGGAGAAGAAAAGCCGCCTGGAAAGCACAGCTGGTTTGGCAGTTGGCCACACATCTCAGAGGTGAGAGAAACAGAGAGTGAAATCACTGCTGTTAGCGCCTGACTGCCAGTGCAGTGCTGAGCCAACGGGAGCATCGCAGGGCTGCTCTTTGCAGTCCAAAATATCCTAGCACCCATCCTGTTTTCAGGGACATTATGGGAAGGAATTTCACAGCCGTGAGGAAGTCTAAACAATTTACTATCCGTTTGTTGCCTAGGAAAACCAGGGCATCTCCAACAGAGTGCAGTGCCAGGCCCTTCTGCTGCAAGAGAAATAACATAGTGCTGAATATTTCAAGCCAGTGTAACTGAGTCATGCTCTTCCCTAGAGATGATAGCATAGCTGAAACATATGCAAAGGCCTCAGGGCTCTTTGTCTTACCACACGTGCTTGCTGTGAGGCTCAACAAATAAAAGTCACTTCAACTTTCCATTTAACACAGATAAGTTTTTTAAAAACACGGATGTTGCCACTTCCCATTAGAGGCTTGAGGCGCCTCAAGTCTGCCATCCTCCTCTTCCTTTGAGGATGCGGTTAGTTCCTACAGCATCAACACGAGCTCACTTCAAGCTATCATCCACCACACTACAGGGAACGGAATCCACATGAACTATGAGCAGATGTCCCTCAGCATGGTAGGCCACTTTTTATATATTATCACCTCTTATCAGTTGTGCTGCCTGTCTTCTTATATTGAAAACAATGTAAGCCTTGCACTGTTTAATTAGAGGACCACTGCATCCTTGCTAACATCTGCACTGCACACATGTAAAAACCCTGATGCACAAGCTAAACACAACAGCAGAAGAGCTAACCCTTGGAAGGAAATTGTTTTGGCTCAGCAGAAGCCATGTCTCCAGCTAGCTCTTGCTCCAAGTGGGTCAGAGCCAGTATTTAGTCAATCATTTGCTTTGCGGCTCGTTAACCATTTGAAATCGGGGATGAGCTGTGACTCGGACATTTACTTCCTGCACCACCCTGCTGGGGACAAAGAGAGACACTAGTAAGGAAGAAGGGGGTAAAAAAAAAAGCTTCAGAGTAAACAGGGATGAGGATAATTTTACCTATCTACACCAGCCAAGACCAGCTGGTTGGAGATCCCCATCTGTGCAGTTCACTGCCTTGTCTCTCAGACACCTGCTATCATGTCATCTCAACCCTGAGACACTCTGGGACTTGATTGATTTTTCCTCTTGCAATCCTATGCGGGAAGTTTTGACCAGAAAATGTTTGATTGCTGGACAATTTTCAGAGCTCTCTCCCTTTCGGGATGTTTGTGACTCACAATTTGGACAGTGAGAAGCTTCAGTGGCTGAAGATGAACTGATGGATGTTTTGTCACCTTCAGAGAGGCCACTTTGCCCTAACCTCTAGAAGCCTCGCTCGTCCATCAGACCACGCAGCTCAAAAGCTGCTGCAGCAGTCAGCAAAGAAGCAGAGGAGGACTGCTCCTCGACTCACAGCGCTGCATCCTGCGAGAATAACGTTACCTGCCCCACTGGCTCCAGCTCCTCAGCTGCATCATCTTCCCGCAGCTTGTGCAAACCACCACATGCCAAAGCCCTCTTCCACAAAGCTGCTTTCTGACAGTTGTGTGACTGAATCCTCCTGCATGAGAAAGTCCATGAAATGCCATAAGGAGAGACGACACCAGGCACTCCTGCAACCACGTAACACAGGAGTCCCAGCTTCTTAACACAGCTGAAAGTCACAAAGCATTTTTAATCAGTAAAACTTGCATAAAAGGAAAGGTTGTGTTAGGAAAATATAATTAAGAATCTTATTTGTGTGTGAAGCCAAATTGCTGCCGGTCACATATACTTTATTTCTGAAATAGCAAATGAAACTTGATACCACAAATGGGAGAAGTCAAAACCACAACAGAAGGATCATCCACAGCCTTACACCACCCATCTTTTTAGCAAGTAACACATTCTATAATCTTGTCAGTCCGATCGCATCACAGCAACAAAAGCTTTACAGACACAGAGATAAAATTATTCTGTAACTGGAATTAAATATCCGAGCCATTGAGGTGCTCTATGAAACAACTCATTTTGAATGGAAAAACCAATTGGAAATAATAAAGTTTTTGCTGAACCCAACCAAAAAAAGGAAAAAAGAGACAAGCTCTGCCTAAGGCTACAGCTCATGAGAGGCCAGACATGAAACACACACACACACATTTCTAATTCATGATATTTGAGGAAGTAACAGAAAGGGAAAGACACAATATCAAAATCCTTCATATACAGCATTTCTTTAACACATCCTGTTACATGAAGGAATTTCCTCTTTTTGTTCCAAAAAGGGAAACCAGCGCCTCATGGTTTTAACATGTTAAAGATCTGCTTCAGTCAGCATTTTAAGAGCACATTCCTCGTTTCAATTCTCTAAAGCAGAGCCTTTGGATTTTCCTGCTGCAATTTGGAAAGATGTTTGATTAAGCTGCAATCTGGCCTTTTTAAGGAAAGCAGAGTGCTGCCAGGTCCGACTGCCAGTTCCAGCTGCCAGCGGCTCTCCAGGGAAGTCGCAAAGCTAGCAGTGGGAAGCAGAGAGGAAGCACTTCTCTTCTGTGAGATATCAGTATTACTTTGGGCAGTAAATCTCCATGGCCACCCAGCACTGAGGCAGGACTAGAATGGGCTAGAAAGTAATAAAGTATGTGCCATATTGACCCTTCTGCCCTAAAGAGAAAGGGATAGCAAGAAAATGAGATAAATTAAGTTAAATAACAATATCATGGCAAATCTCTAATGCCTTAGCATGACTGACTGAGACTAAGAAAAGCTGCTTATAGTTGTACCATAGTAAGAGGTACGTAATTGCGTTTTGTGGTGTTAGAACAAGATCAAGAACACACAGATTCTTTTGAAATCCAACACTGCCACATCTCCTCTGCCTCATCACTGCATCTCAGCCAGGAAAGCGAAGATGCCAGCTTCAGAGGAAGATGCGTGTAAGTGAACCAGGACAAGCTCAACCTCCAGCGCTGCATAACTGCTCTCTGTTGAGAAAAAAACAAAAAGACTTCTGCACATTGGTGGAAACTGCTACTGGTAGAAACCGCATTAATGGCTGGGAAGAAAGGAAGGAAGGACTTAAACCATTAGACTGACACCTGCAAACCACCTGCCAGAGGGCTTTCCCTCAACTGGTTCTTATTTCAGGTCCTACATTCCTCATACAGATCCCTATCTTTAGAGAATGGATAATTTTGACTTCAAAAGTGTTCCAGCACTGCAGAATCCTCTCTGACTCTTACAGTGGTTCCAAATGTTGTTCCTTGTTGTCAAACACGTGCTCCAACCAATGGTAGTTCCACTGTTACCATTACCAAAGGCACCTTCAGGCCTCTTGGATCTTGGATGAGCTGGAGCAAGGGCTCTACAAACACACTGAACATGAACACACTGATGACTCTTGAGCAGGCATGGATGGCAACATCATCTACCTACCTAATCATTACTGTTATTGGAAGGACTGAGGAATGCACCCACCATCTCACTGAGCAAGCGTCCCACGTTCAGTTCGGGTGCCCATGAAGCCAGGCTCAGCCTCTCTGCTCACCATGCAGCCATCTCCACCCTTGTCAATGCACATCACTATGGCAAGTCTTAATAACACACACACGGCTTGCCCACACCCACCCTACCCAGCAGTCCTAATGGTTTTGCTCCCCTCCTCACCTCCACTACGCCCTCAATCCATGACATCTCCTAACTTGATCAGAAATCACATTTTTCCCTCTTCTAGATTGGAGAGGAAGCTTGCACCTGGCACAGGGATATAATCTAACCCCTGTGATAGTCTCTGCTAATAAGGCACCTCTTCACTAACCACTCTCAATATCCAGTTGGATTTTGAGACCCCTCCACCAGCCAGTCTGCAGAGCCATTAGCTACACAGTGTTGATTCATATTGTTCATTTCCTCAATCAAAATGCTGCATGAGTGCCAAAACAAATACCTTCTCAAAACACTGCCACTCTGTCTTGTAATCTCACAAAATACGTCCACGCGTGACTTCAGGTTCATATGGCCCTTGATTTTTCATAAATCTGCACTGACTGACATGAAAAAAGTCCTTAAAATCCAGATTTTAGAGCTACTGTCGGTTTCCCATTATTTTACCTGGAACCTTCGTTTGGCTGGCTGGCCCTACAATCTCCCGCCTGGTGCAAAACATATTTTGGGGCTGGAAGGAAGTCACTATCCCAGCAATATTCAGACTGCCTTGGTTGCAGCTTTAAGGAAAAATAAAATGTCCTCTGATGATTTTTTAAATGCCTACCTTCAGAATGAACTGTTTAATCTCTCCTTTATTTACTGTGGGAATGGAAGAATAGATCATATGATGACCAGGTCATCTGGCTTTTCACAAATACAGAATACATACCATATTTCTTGAGCTTCCCTATGGCATTACTGGCCAGTGTTCAACCTTGAATTCCTAACAGTTTGGTATCTCTTAATGCATCTTTTTATTCTCCAATCCTTTAGAGCACCTTTAACTCTGCTGACCACATTTCTCTTCGTTATTTCCCTCCGCTCCCAGTCTCTATTTCTTCGTTTCCTATCTCGCAGTGCAGCTGCTTTCACGTGAGCCAGCGCAGACCTCTTGTACTGTGACTTCTTGCTGCCTCTCCAAGAAGTCTAAAGCTTCCATTAGCTTCTTGTTTGCACACATTTGTGCTCTCTCAAAGCATATGAATAATTTCCAATGTTTTGAAGTCTTCCCCTTTGCAGCCACTACAGATAAGGTCCTGGCATCAGCCTCGTATTCGAAAGGAAGGGGCTTTTCCTTGGCCACTTCCACTGCCTATCCCAATGCCAAAATTCTCCTTACTAAGTCGCTTGCAAGCATTTACTTAATTCAGGCAGGAGCAAAGAGGCTGCTTGTTTTCACCTGCCAGCGGTTTAGGGAAAGCAGAGCATTTAGTACTGCTTGCAGGTTTCAAGGAAGAGCCAAAGAGCAAAGCAGTCTCAGCGAACATTCCTCCCTTCAGCTGCATCTCCAGCACTTCTGGTCTGCTCAGCACCCTGCAGAAACAGTGATCTTTCCTCAACCTGAAAAACAAGTGATTGGGCAACAAACAGCAGCTTTATCCTATTCCTGCAGTGACTCACCACTCCCCCACTGGACATCTCTGGTTTGTGCTGTAGAACACTGTACTTGCAAGGATTACACCACAGGCCTTGCTCCTCTCACTGGATGTGGATCTGCTCCATCCAGAGTGACCATGACACAGGAAAAAGGGGACAGACCATGGAAATACCATACTAGTGAAAACTTCTGCTCGTATCCTCTTTCTTTGGAGCTCCACAGCCACAGCTAGTGGCTGGGAAAGCACTAGCTGGAGAGGATGGCATCCCTTCTCTCCTCCTGCAGCTGATGACACTGTAAATGACACAGCCCACTCACCAGCACAATTTGACCCTGGGGAGCTTCTAGTGCTCCCACTTGCAGAATCGATCACATACTCTTAATTCTACAGGCATTTCTTCATTTAGTTAACTAAGGGCAGGAATATATTTGTGCATTCTAGTGAAATCCTTTACCAGGCTACATTACTTCTGTGCAATAAACTTTCCTAAATCCATTGAGGGCAGTGAAAGAGTTCTCAGAAAAACAGTTACAGTTGGAATAAATACAGACAATCAAGCATTCCCAGGTGACGATATATACACACATGCATGAGCTAGGCAGTCAAATAGGAAATGCAAGAGACGAGCTAGTGTCTGGCCCCATAGAATCAACAGCTTTAACTTCGTTGTGCACAGAAATACATCCTGAATTTTATTCCCCCAAGTAAGAAGAAAAACCTTTTGTTCCAAACAGACCCCACCAGATCATGATTATAAAAGCAGCATTGGATACAAGCTTCAAACCCCCACGCTATGATTCAAATCACAGCAGCCTCCTCTTGTCACCCTCAGGATCTTTCATCAGCGACACAACACGGTGGAGGATCAGCACAAACACCTTTCCTGCCTCCCTCTCCCCCAGATGAGAAAAGCAGCGGTACAGGTGCACAAGCTTGCTGCTGAGCCGCTCACTAGAAGCAGATGGATGAACTCCTAAAGCTGCTCCTACAGCTCTCCATAAAGAGAGCAGTTGTGTAAAAATCAGGCATCTTCTCAACATGCAAAAAGCAATTACGCTAAAGACACAGGGAGAGCCCTGCGAGGTCCAGATCAAAAGCCAGAGACATTGGAGGCAAGCGAAAGACCTATCAAATTCACTGCACTTTTCCCAGCTTAAGGATCAGAAATGGAGCGTTCTGGCTCATAAATTCTACTTCCAGCAAATTCAAGCTTAAATCCCCTGAAGGCAATAAGGAAAAGGCAATCAACAACAACTCTAACCACTTCACAGATGCTCCTGTTTAGTTTATACAGCACTTCTTACAGCATTCAAATGGGTAAAATGGGATTTCAACGCAGGGGGGCTGACGGCAGCAGGCAGGATTCCTCGGTGAAGATACCAAGGGCAAAGGAAGTTCTGAGAAGCATCATATTGGTTATGATGAGTGAACTCAGCGTGCTCAGCCTTTGCTCATTTTAATCTGCCAGTAAGCAAGCTTGGCTAAACTGAACATCCTGCATCTACAGTGCCTTAAAAATCCACAGGAATCACAAAAATGAGGGGGAAAACGAACAAACTGATGCGTTCCCTGGGAAGCCATGAAAAACTAATCGCTATTTGTTTCCAACTGTTGTTCCGCTTCCTGAGCCAAATGTTCCCAAGTCAGCTGCGGTGGCTGAGGAGTGACCGGTTAGAGCTGGAAAGCTGTCAATTTAAAATTGCAGCTTGAACACTTTCAAACTCCTTAACATCTTTTATAGTTCCAGGACCACCTGTTCAAAAAGCAGAGCCCTCCGAAGCCATAGCATGGGCTCTACCCCTGCATCTCCCAACTACAGCAATCAGCTGGGCGAGAGAACACTCAGCCTAGCCTGCTCTTCTGCTTTCACACCAAGAAGATGCGATCTGCGTTCTAAAGAAGAGCTGCACAAAGAGAACAGGCTCCCTCCCACAAAGCAGCAAGTTCATTACTCCCATCTTCATGAAAGGAGTGAGAAGAATCTTCCAGACTCCTCAACCCCCTCTGCAGCATCCTCCCTAATTTACAGTGAGCATGCATGAAAGACGATACCCACCCCTAGTGCTCCAGGAGATGACAAAGGAGAAAGAACCATTTGACCCCAGGATAATGGAACACTAACCCAAGTCTTCTTTACCTTGTATACGCTTTGACTCGCTCAGATTTGAACAGCGTGAGGCATTCAAGACAAAATCACTAGGATTTTTTTCTTTTACTGAGCGAAAGAGTCAACAGTGCAGGGATTCTGTTTGACAAAGCATCCTACTGTGAAACACACAATGCGTGCATTGTGCAAACCGATCTCCTGCAGGGCTAAGAAAACAAGGCAGGCTTGGAAAAAAATACACACCATAACTGCAGCCCGCAATACCGCCTGGTACTTCACTCTGCTCGTGGTTTTCATTCTATAGGTGCCACATTTACAGAGTCACGTTGAGAATGTCTTGATACAAATGCTTTTGTGAGTTCTGGGCAACACAGTGCTGTTTCTTTGGAATCAAAGGTACTGGCTCTACTCTCTCATTATGGCAAGTATTTAAGCACAGCTGAGACGGTTGGTCCTGCCTTCAAACCTGAATTCTCAGGATAAATGAGATTCCAGCAGATGATGTGTTTGGAACTTAAAAGCAGAAACACATTTTCCACTATTTCTAATACCATAAAGATACCCAACATCTCCTAAAAAGCAGTATTTACTTCCTTTCTCTGAGTCTACAGAGCTTATTACCCAGGGAAACCAATTGTACTGAAGGAGAAAACAATAATCTCCTTATGTTTTAGGTACATATTCCCCTTTCCAAAGTTTTCACCCCTCACTCATCTCAGAGGCAGTTTTGCTTCGCTTTGCTTGCTTAAAACATTCATTATAAGTCATCTAGGCCAGGAAAGGATTAGAGAAGCACTGGCAGAAGTCGCTTGCAAAATGCAAGGCTGTTAGGTCAGAGAAATGAGACTTTCAGAGGCATAAACAACAACCCAGCACTCAGCTACCACTTGTGCTCCAGAAAAAAAACCCTCTCTCTATAAATTACATAGGAAGAAAAACATATCATGCACAGCAATGCAAACCAGCACCTCTTCATAACAAAGCAATGAAGCCTACCTGTCCATTTCCAGGAAAGGAGTAATCTGCGCTCTGCAGACGAGCGACGTTAACCACAGTGACGTTAACTGACTTACCCCAGGTACAAGGAGGAGCAGCAGAACCAGATTGCTTCCAAAAATGAGATCCCAGTCCTGTGCTCTGGCCATGCTTCACCTCTAAAGGCAGCAGTGGAAGCACTGCTACTGGAACTAATTAAAAGCAAATCAGTAGAACTAGCAGCCATGACGTGAGAAAATATCCTGCATAGCATCCAAGAAAGCCACCAGATTATCCAAAAGGCTGGTTAAGAGCCTGGCTTGCAGAGATCTTGGGATCTGCCAGGTCTACTGCAAGTGTTTGCTTGTACTCTCGTCCCCTGTTTCTTTACACCAAGCAGCTACAGCATTTCATAATTAGTGCCCAAGTCCAAACAACCACCTTCAAAATCTTTACTTTCATACAAGGATCAAAAACTACAGATCCTGAAGAATTTATTAAATCTACTAGGTTGCTGGCACTTAAAACACCTACTTGCCTTCAAAGGTAGCAAAGCTAGAATGCTTTCAGAGCAAATGAAAGAGCTCCTCAAGGAGCACAGCCAAGAGACTGTGGTTACAGTGTTTCCCCAAAGGTCAGTGTTTATTCTCCAGTTGCTCCCTTGGCTCACCAGAACACTCACATTTGTTTTACACCTGGAAATCTCTTTCATCCACAGATGACGCTAAAGCAAGCATCAGTACGAATAAGGCAACAGCGATGTTTGAAGAGTGGGGACTCGTTGACCAGAGGAGCTGAAGCTGTGGACTATGGGGACAGGCGCACGTGTTCTCCCTGCTGATACAAACACATTCTGGAACCAGACCCAACACAGGAGAGAGTTACGCTGCTTCAGGTTTCACTGATTACTAAACACTTTAAAATTCAGGCAGCTCATATGTCTCAAAAGAACCCAATTCTGGGCCGTCCCCAAAACCACATGTCTACCTGTGGATTAGTAAATGAGTTCTTTTTCAAAAAGACATGTTTGTTGTATACAACATCCACTGGCGCTGTAATTAAACCCTGTGTTCAGAAACACCACATGAGTTTCCATCAGCCAATAACAAAAAGAATGGCTTTGCCAAAAGCCATTTCATCAGGGAACCAGGCTGATGTGCAGAAGCAAGGCCAGGGAAGCAGCCCTCCCTTCCGCAGCCCCGGGAAGTGGAGTAGACACCACACACAGCTCTAGCAGCCCAACCAGTGCTCTACTTGGCCACAGCCACATTCCTCATCAAGCACACCCTGGGTAGCCCCTTCACCAACAGAAACATCATTTTCTTTACACACCTTGGGCCACCTTCTCCTGCACAGCACGGAGCTGCTCCCCCCAGAAAAAATCATTTTTATCTCAACATCAGATGCAGTTGATTTCTTGTAAAAAAAAACCCCAGAGTTTAAAGATTACTTCTTCCACTTGCCATAACCCACTGCCCATTGTGTGGGAGAAATAGACACATAAAATCATATTGTTTCCTGTACAATACTTTGCACTGTACTTTCTGCTCTTAACACACTGGAATCCCACTTGAGGCTACAGCAATTTCCATGCAGGAGGCAAAGGAGAACTTTTATCTGATCTAATACAGGACAAACCCATGTGAACTCATTTATTGCTTCTAGCTCCCATCAGCTCAAGGAGAGACACTGTCCTAGAGTTTCAAGGCTATCCACGCTGCCTTTGTAGGTGAAAAACATACCTCGCACTTTGAGATACTTCAAGAACCCAGTTCAAATGCTTCCCAGGAGTTCAGGTGAGGGATGGGAAATCACTAAACCCTGGCTGCTTCTCGCTGTTTTCAGTACATGATTTGGGGGAAAGTCACGCAAGGATTGCATCATCATTTTTTCCTTCTACAGGAATTCCATTAGTATTAGTCATTCACCTCAGACAGGTGCTGGAAAACTTAATTACAGGGTGCACAGCTCTCGGAGATTTTCAGATAAGATGTGCTAGGGAAGGGCAGCATCATATTAATTAGCATGGATTGCAGTGACAAAAGTGCTTCTCTCGCATCTCCTTCAGCTGTTGTAGCCTGAAAGAAAAATCCCCCTGCACCACAGCCCTTCACATCATAGTCAGAAAACCACAACACCACAGTGACCACGTTTTTCCTGGATGTTCCCCTCAACTGTGCAGGATCCTGACCTTTCACTGTGGCTGTAAGCAGGAGCTCCCTGGGAGCCGTGCATCCGAGCACAAGCCAAGGAAGGCAGTGTTTTAATATTCCTCCTCGCGCAAGTATTGTCTCCCATTAAGTGCTTAAGAGATGTACGATTAGGGAGATTAATTTTTGCAGCCAGACATTTTCTTTAAGAATGTAATTTTCCACACAGCTTTCTCATTTAGCTGTCTTTTATGCTAATCCGAAGGCATTTGCTTACCCAGAAGAGGACTCGTCTGTAAGACTCAGGAAGCAATATACTCTTGCACTCGAGTCCTTTCTTTTCACATCTGCAACAGACCTGATTTCAGAAAACCCAGTAACTGCTCATTTCAACCCAGTAACTTGTCTGCATTCCAGGGAATCAACACCAGGAGTGCAAAACTACAAATTCATTTACCCAAGGAACCAATTTGTAACAAAGCTACACCATAGATCAAGGTTTCTTTAAAAAAAGCACAAGTTCCTTAACAAACATGAGCATTGATATGCTGAAACCACGCAGACACACAGCACTTGCTGAAAGATGGTTGCAAAACTGGAATACAGATTGCAATTTAGAGAGGTTCATGGCACAGCAACAAAGAACCAGAACACAATTTAATTCTCATCAACCATTGACGCAAGATTTAGCATTAAGGGCAGTGACACCCACTTTGTCCTTCCCTCAGTGTCACCTGGGAAGAGGATGAAGAGTCCTTCACTGCGAATGGTCCCAAGCGGAGTCTTGGTACACACATCAATAAAAGCATTGTGTTTTAGCTGCCATCAAATCCCTCTGAGTCGATGGTCAGGCACAGTAACAAGCGAGCTATAACTCAAATTCTGGCTGAATATTCTGAAATTTTAGGTGTGAGTAAGGCAAAACCAGAAAGAAACAGCCTCCTGACTTTCCCTGGCCCCACGTCCTCATCATCACCCTGGCAGCCTTTCCCTCTCCTGAAAGGACTTTTCACATACTACTTTTCCCTGAAAAAGACAAACCTTTAAATAAACATGTGAAATTCTACAGTCTGTTAAAGTCATTTCAGTTCTCAGCAAAGAAGTGGAGGCAGAGCAAGGAGGAACCATTTGAATTCCTCACAGCCTCTGTGAGACACAACTTTTCTGCATTTCACAGTGGACTTCCTTCGCAGGCTCAGAGGGAAGCTGGACTATACATTCTGTTTTTTAAACAAGCTTACTTTTGCAAGCGATGGCATTAGTCTGCTCACCCACTAGTTTAAGCTTCCCGCTTCTCAGAGATAAACATGCCTTTCAAGTTGTTTATGCCAGCCTTCCTCTTCTAATCTTTCCTCCCGCTCTCGCAGTGCCCACTGACTTCAGAAGGCTCCATATCATTCAGTAACGCTTGCAGAGAATAAGGTTTATATTTTTACAGCAAATTCAACTTAAACACATGGCAAAATAATGGTTCTGTAATACCAAGAGACGCTTCATTTGAAGAATTCCCGGCAATGAATTCTCAAATACCACACAGCGATCTTTTAAGAAGCATAAAATTGGTCCCTAAACAATTTCCCTGTATTTCATGGGAAGCAGATTGTGGAATATTTTTATTTATTAATACATTTATTCTCACACTTCTGCTTTAACACAATCGTCTTGGCTTTACTAAGTGATAAACCCCATATGACTTATTCTTTAAAGGGATGGGAAGAGAGTGGAAGAAAAAGATGAAAGAAGAGTGATTAAAATTAGTCACAAGAAAGCCAATAAATACAGCACCGGACAAAGGAAGTATTCTATTTAACTTAAAAGTAGAGAGCTAAACTTTAAAAGACAAACAGATGCAACAGAACAGATGTGACAAAGCAACGATGCAGCAGAGCTGAGAGAAAATCAACTGGGCAATTTAGTCTGGGATGTGTTGCAGGGGTGGGAGAGGAGGACAAGGAGGAACCTTGATTGCAGAAACTACCTGCTGGGCCAGGAAGTCACAGAAGAAGAAAATTAAGGGAAGCCATAGATTGCAAGAGAGAAATCAAATTGGGGCAGCATGGGGTAGAGGAATAATGTAGACGAAAGGGATGCCAGGCCAGAAAATGATTTATCTGTAACAAACACTAAGTTTGGGGCAGCAAGGGCCTGAACAGGATCACACTGCCTCTGTGTACACCTGCAATGTCAGCTGGAAGGCAGAGAGATGCATTGAACAAAACTGCCCAAGTACATTGAGTGAGGAATAACGTAACACAAAACCCCACTGACCATGCTCAAACACATCTACTGTTCCCACCCCACCTACTGCGGGTCAATGACTTTAACGAAGATGTACCAAGGAGAAAGCACGGCTTCTAAATGATGGCAGCTTTTGTTTTCCCCTCTCTCAGTGCTCACAGGCTCGCTCTGTCCCACTTAGCTGGGGTTGAGAGGAGAATGAATATAAAGTACACCAGGTTCTTCAATAAGAATACAATAAAGATATTAAAAGGATTTATCAAAGTGTATTACTTACTGCAAAAATCAGAATGTAAACTAGAAATAGGCAAAACAAAACACCACTTGCAAAGGACAAGATGCTTTGTGGTGCCAGGACAACACTGCATGAGATAATTGCAGCTGCTGCACCCGACAGCTTGGGCCAGCAGTACGGCACGGCAGACACTGCCAAGGAAAAGAGACACTCGGGCCAAGGTGCAGAGGAGAGTAGGGCTTAAGGACAACGAGGTCACAGATTATAACATGGGAACTACACAAAATGTGTGTTGGAAACAGCATTGGCAGGACCCATTCATCCAGTGTCTGTCACATGGGTGCTGTGAGTAAACAAGGAACATGATAAGCAACTTCCTGATCTGATTTTCTCAGGCAGACACCAAGACACCGAATGCCTGCTCTGAGAGTTTTGGATCCTGGCAAGCACAACAAAGAGCGGTGACTGCAAAGGGAAAAACAAGTGAGGCCATTGCAGCGGGCAGGAAACAACGACAACGCAATCTTACTTTCATTAGGCAGCTCCTCCCGATCCAGGTCATCTAGAGGGGCTGAGGTGCTGCTTCCACCATCATCCAGGGTGAGGATGAGGGGAACATCATCATCCATGCTCACAGCCATGCCGTCCCTGTAGAGGCTTTGACTCCAAGAACTTTAAATAACGCCTCTTTCAGTTCCACTTGTAGAATGCTTCTGTCAAAAACTCTCCTCAGAAAGTCTTCCATCAGGGGTGCCTTCTAGAGATATGAGTATAAAGGAGTGTGCACCCATCTCCAGAGACCACAGTTCAGAAAAAGAGCTAGGTATTTACTTTCAAAAGCAGTGCAGGGCGCTAGATTCAATGGCAGCGCTTATGCCCAAGCCAAATTCAAACAGTCAGGTCTGGGCTGCCTCTTCCAGTCAGCGCTCGGCTTGCAGGACAGCGGGGAAGCAAAGGAAAGTGCTTCTTGAGCAACTCCTGACCTCTCCGAACAAGAAGCAGCAGGCAGGCGCAAGGCATCCAGAGCCAGCATGATGCTAAGTGTCACCAGCACACATGGCTCTGTCCCCTCTCACGCCAAGACGCCTCGATTTCAGGTGGGGAGGGGAAAGAGGGAGACGGAGAGGCCGGTTTGGGTCTGCACACATGAAGTCCCCGCAGGGTTTTGCACTGGGTGATGTCACTGCCACCGAGCCATGGATTTCTTTGAAGGGTGGTGGAAAAGGAAAACCAGGCGGGCTCTGGGCAGCGGTACAGGACGCTCTGCAACCGGTTTCCCTCTCCGCAGGCCGGTGGCGGATTCTCAGCGGGCAACACGGCCGAGCCCGGGCTGCTCCTGCGGCCTAGAGGGAGAGAGGGACCGCGACACGGGGCTGTCACTGCTCTGCGCGGGCCCCGCCGCCCCCGGCCCGCACTCCCCGGCCTCACCACCCCCTTCCCGAGCCCAGCACACCCCCTCGAGCCCCCTCGACTCCCTCCGCCCCGCCTAGGCCCGCGGTGCCCTCGGTGCCCCCGCACCGGCTCCCGCGGCGACTGCGACTCCGCTCCCCGGCGCGCGCGGCCCCGCCCCGCCTCGCCTCATGGGCCAATCCCCGCGCGCGGCCCCGCCCTCCGCCCGAGGAGCCGGATTATTCCCGCCCCCTCCCGCTCTCCCCGTTTCTCATTGGGCAGCGGCGCTGCCCATCAAGGGAAGCGAGGATGCTGATTGGTCGAGGGTTGGACAGGCTCGGGAAGGAAGGGGCGGGGCTTGAGGGGGCAGAGCGCGCTGCCATTGGCTGCGCTGAGGCCCCGCCCCCGGCGCAGTCTCCTAGCAACGAGGACGCGGGCGGACCCGGCCCCGCGGGCCCCTGCGGTGAAACACAGCGCAGGCGGGACCCCAGAGAGATGTATGAATTCCCAACCTGGAAGGGAGCAGCCCGGTCTATAATTAATAAATCTGTTCCACCGGGCCAGGCCGAGCGTTTCTCTCCCAGGCAACCCAGAATCAGGTTCCCAGGCCGCTCCCTCTGAGCCCAACCCGGCCTGACAGGTCGGTTTCACCACCGCCACGACTCCTGTCAGCATCAAAAACTGGTGGGTAAGGCCTCTGTCCAGCTGGAGCATCCCCCTTGCTGCCAGAGCAGAGGCGTCCAGCCTTAAATTACTGACATCTTTGCAAACAAGATTTTCTGCTGCCCACCTGACGCCCTCCGCTCCTCACTGGTATTTCTTTCTTTGGGTCATCCTCCAGGACTGGATTTACAAGGAGCACCATGTGATAAGAGGTCTCAAAAACAGCTTGCAAGAGCTGGACAAAACACTTCAAGATCTGCAGACCAAGCGGGAAGGAGAAATGGAAGCTGTGGGCTTCCTGGAACAAGCACGCTGAGCTACAGCAGGACACTGGGCACACAAGGACACAACTCATACATTTGTATTGGAGCACTGAGAATCATCACTGGCTCTCAGAGAGGTGCTGCAGGAGGAGATTAAACCTGTCGTAGAGCAGTCAGGTCAGGCTGCTACCTGCTTCAGGCAACTGCATGCCTCCTGCTAGCAGGTACACTGTTTTTGAGAGTGTACCTGCTCCATCACAAAGCTCCACTAATTTCAGTGGAAAGCAGCCCTATAGCAACACAACCGCAACACCAAGCAATCAGCTTACTCACAGGACTGCCTGTTCTACCCAGCCACTGACTCAGCTCCGAAACCTCCTCTGCAAAGCTCTGTGCCTATTTGGAGAGGTGGCAGCACTAGCCAGAACGCAGAGTAGCAGCTACTGCAGATTGGGCAAGGCATTTGTTGAGAATCAAAGGAGCTGGGATGGGCTAAGCAGGGCAAAAATTAACACTGCCAAACATAAAACCATCTTTTATATTTGTTTGTAGCACCAAGGACTGGGCGCAGCTGATTTTGGAAGCTAAGCAGTTCCCACATTGGCTGGTAGTTTGCTGAGAGACACATGGTGAGGAGTCAGAGTTGAGTCAAAGGTGGAGTGTGATTTATTGCAGTGCTGAGCAGACAGAAAAAAGAGAAACAAGAGCAGCAGAAGGCAGGGGTCCCAGCTGTGATTCAGGCCTCTCGCCTGAGCAGAGCATCAGCGACATCAGATGGGTTGAATCTGGAGCTAGGGAACAACTGGACATTTCCCTTGCCTCACTTTATTCAGACTTGGTGTTTGCTCCACGCACGGGTCAGCCTGCTACAGAAAGAACAGAGCATCTTTTGCTCTCACTTACTGAACTGCCCAGCTCTGGTATAACAAGAGGGCAGAGCAGTAGCAAAGCATCTAATGAAAGCAAGAACCATGGTATGAAATCCAAGCAACCCATTTATATTTTAATTACCATTGTCCTTGTGTAAATAGCAAGGAAGTGCCAGCTCTCACCTCTTGGATGCCCTCAGTGACACCCTGGGCCACTGTGGGACAGGCTGATGCAATGGGCTCTGGTTTTCCCCACCAATTTCTTGGAGCCTGAACACAGCAGTGGGGGTGAAGTGGCCTCCCCTGGCCACACAAGCTACTGTCAACTTGTTTTTCAGATAAAATCCCTCTCCATTTCAAAAGGCTTTATCTTTCAAGCACTTGAGTCTTGTACTTTGTGTCCTGCTTTTGGGTTCAGCAGTTCCCTGCCGCTTAGATTCCAGGCCAGTTACCCCAGTTTGCTGATGACTCAACTCACTGGATCTGACTCATCCACCTGCTGCTAGGGAACAGGGTTCTCTTTCCTGTCATCCTCAACCCTCTTGTCTCCATCTAGTGTCCAAATCACACTTCAGTTTCCCTCCCAGGCCTAACAGCTCCCACGTCACTGTGCCAACATCCAAATTAAGCTGAACAGGCTCTGATTCATGTCAGCACCCCACAAGACCTCCTCCAAGAAGGACCTAACTGTTTTCATGTCCTTATATTTGTTACTCCGGTGAAGAGCGGCGGGACTGCTGCAATCCAGAGTGTAGGGAGCAACCCGAAAGCCTGGTACTAGCCATAAGAATCCTACCTTCTCAGGTTTTTAATAACGTCAAGTTAATCTTACTCCCATGACACTGACCCCAGAACTGCTGGCTCTCCTAACCCTCTTCTTTCTCTGCATGCTCACAAGTGCCGTGAGCAAGGAATAAGTCATCGTCAAATGCAATCAGAACTACCTGTCCCCGGCTTTCTGCAGGCAGACACGTCCTCGCTCTTCCCAGTCTCCCAACAGCTTGCAGTCTTGTTAGCTGGGATGCAGCACCACAATACAATCTGCTTCTCAGCAAAGCCCTCGGCTCAGCCCCATCCAAACCACAGAGCGGTGGCCCAGGAGGTGCAGAGAAGCAGGTGTCTGCCTCAGTCAGGGTCCACAGCAGTGGACAGAGGCTGTATCTGGACCTGGCGCCTCTATTTCCTTTTTGGTCCCTTTGGGAAGGCTCAGTTCAGCAGCCAGAGGCAATTCTACCTGGATTGGGAAAGGGAAAAGGATCCCTCTGTGGGGATATGCAGGGAAAACCTGCTGAAGGCCCTCACGCTTGCAGCAATTGGTGGCTGCTGTCTTGCCAGGCTGAGTGAGAGGCACTTCACGCTGTCTGCACCAAAGTTTGGCTCTAAAGGAGAAACACGCTGTGCTTACCTACTGTCCCCAGACGGAGAGGAAGCGCTGAACACGGCAGGTGAAGAGTGAGTAGAACGTGAAGCAGACAGCAACGACCGGTGCTGCCACCCACATCCAGAAAAGCTGCTTGTTCCAGACACTCTTCACATCCAAGACAAAGAAAAAGGGAGAAGGCAAGAAGGCCAAGAAATAAGCACAAAATCCACCCTCTGTCCTCCATTCTGCCCTCCCATTAAGGCTGCCTGCTCCCCTGGGGCTCAGCTCTCCCTGGTTACAAGCATTAACTGAGACAGCAGTGGCCCACAGCTGCCAGAGCCAGCTGTCACAGAGAACATCACAGCAGTGGCATGACAACACGTCTCACCACTTTAGATTGAGCTCTGTTGCCTTTCAAAAGCAAGAATAACCTTTGTTGCCAGCAGGATTGGACCAGGAGTGTCCCTCCTGGCTGGCCTTCCTAGTTTCAGAGCCCGTCACGTGCTGGAGTAGGTCGAGGCCCAATCCTGCCACTGCTCAAGGTGGCAATCAAATAATTTCAGGGGGCAGGATGATGCCCTTAACCTGATTCCATTTGCCCTTGAGTGAGCCTGATAGAATGTTTCTGTTTGCATGGGAGGGAATTGCCAGACTCCCAGTGATTCCATGACCTCAGTGGCTCCTCACTGCACCCTCCCTTCCCAGGGAAGCAGCGACGCTGGCTGAAAACCCAGCCCATGCCCTTTATCTGCCTCCCTGCCTGTATTCCTCAAGTCCAAATCACTTTCTCCCACCTCAGAAATGGAAATCGAAGAGGAGTTGTTTGGGTCAGACAGTTTTGGGAGACACTATCTGTACCCGGATCCCACAGCATCATCCCACAGAACAAACATGAGGCCCAGATTTGCCTTGGATTGTTTATTTGGCAATGAGTGTGGTGTTGCTGCAATAGCACCTGAGTACAAACCATGGGATAAGGTGGCTACTCACACATCCTCATCACCAGAACCTGCTAAAATTCCTGTGGCAGTTCCTTCTCAGTCATAAACCCCATCCAGCTCAGGGACATCCGACTGCCCGCAGGACACAGGATGATGCCATTCCTCACCTCTCTGCTCATCCTCCCTTCTCTTTCCTTGCCAAAGGAAGCATGGATGAACTGGAGCAAGGTCAGGAGAAAGTCACCAAGATGGTCAGGGCTGGAGCACATGTCCCATGTGGAGAGGCTGAGGGAATGGGGCTAGTTCAGCCTGGAGGTTTCGGAAGGACTTGGAGAAGCTTCCCAGTACCTATGGAGAGGAGGTGACTGTGAAGTTTGAGCCAAGCTTTGTGCTCAGGTGCACAGCAGGATGGGAGAACAGACAGAAACCAAAACATGAAAGGATCTGGCTGGAAGGGAAATTTTTCCCCCTCAAGGACAGCTGAGCAGTGGGTGCCAGAGAGGTGTTGCGGCCTTTGGCCTTGACGGTTTCCACAACTCAACTGGATAAAGCCCAGAGCAACCTTCCCTGAGCCCACAGCTCGCCTGCCTCAAGCAGCAGGTTGGGATGGAGAGCTCTTGCAGCCCTGTCAAGCCAGAGTGATCTCGTAATCATATGTGACAGGCAGGACAAAGAACTCCTCCTCCCTCCCCAGAAATGGTCAGCAGAGTGCTCAGCCCTGTCTGTCCCCATGAGTTCTGCCATGGGTGTACCTGTGCCTTTCTCCTGGATGGGCCCTGGACCTATATTGTAGGTGGATCCATTTCCTGCTGTTCTGACTTCCTGGCTGGACTTCCAGGACAGACAGAACCTGCCTTATTACTGTTTCTCATCTGAAAACCACTGGACAGTCAATGACAGCTGCTGTTGCCACCAAGGCTGTCCCTCTGCAGTGTTCCAGTCACCCTTGGATCCCAGCTCATCCTCGCAAGTGGAGTAGCCCGATCCTTCGTTTGTGGCTGCCGAAGCCCCAGGGTCCTCACAGATTCACTCACCAGGTCAGGCCTCACCTTGCGGAGGTCAAGGCTGTATTTACGTCCCGAGGAACATTTGGCTTCACTTCCAGGGAGGCCTGGTCTTGCAGCCACCCACTGCCTTGGCGTTCATGGCCAGAGGAGGTCTGGACACTATTTGTGACCGACCCCTCGTCAGAGGGGCTGCTGGAGAGCTCTGCTTTCTACACCTTTCTGCCTCAAAGTTGGCTGGAGCACTGCAGAGCCGGCTGGAAGGGGTGTTCAGCCGGCTGAGAGACTGGGAACGTCCTCTGTAAGGAGCACCCCAGCTTTCGCAACCCAAATTGCTCCCTAGATGCTTCCAAACATAGGACTTGTCCTCACAGCCTGCCTCAAAGCCGGCTGTTGCTGGAGACAAGAGGATGGCTCTCAGGGGCCGCTCCTTGGAGCTGGGGGAGCAGCTGGGCTGGTTCTGGGGGGAACAGTTGGGCTGGTTTTGTGGGGAGGGGGCAAGTTGATTTCGGGGATAATGGCTGGGCTGGTTGGACTGGGTTTGGGGGAAGCAGGTGGGCTGGTTGGATTTGGTTTGAGAGGAATGGGTGGGCTGGTATTGGGGGGAGCAACTGAGCTGGTTTTGGGAGCAGCGGGTGAGCTGGGGTTGGGAGAAATGGCTGGGCTGATTCTGGGGGGAGTGAGTGGGCTGGCTGGACTGGGTTTTGGGGGAGCGGGTGGGCTGGTTAGACTGGGTTTGGGAGAAACAGCTGGGATGGTATTTGGGGGAGCAGCTGGTATGGGTTTTGGGGGAGCTGGTGGGCTGGGTTTGGGAGCAGTGGCTGGGCTGGTTGGACTGGGTTTTGGGGGAGCGAGTGAGCTGGTTGGACTGCGTTTGCGGGGAGCGGGTGGACTGGTATTGGGGGGAACAGCTGGTATGGGACTGGGGGGAGCGGGTGGGCTGGTTGGACTGGGTTTGGGGAGAGCGGGTGGACTGGCTGGACTGGGTTTGGGGGGAGCGGGTGGACTGGCTGGACTGGGTTTGGGGGGAGCGGGTGGGCTGGTTGGACTGGGTTTGGGGGCAGCGGGTGGGCTGGTTCTGGGGGGCAGGCGGCGGGCTCCAGAGCAGGCAATGGAGCCTGACCACCTCTCCCCTGCTCAGGTACGGGGCTCCGTCGCGCTTGGCTCCGAAGAGGCTCTCGTCGCAGAAGGACGGGGCGGCCCTCCTCCGCCTGCGCGGGGCAGCGGGGACAGAGGAACGGGTCGGTTACGCGGGAGGGAAGGAAGGGAGCGGGGGGGCGGGTCCCGGTGCCGCCGCTCACCTGCGCCCGGTGCCCGGCCGGGCCCCGGCAGCCGCCGCCCTCATGGCCCCGCGCGGCCCCGCCCCCTTCTAGTTCCCGCCCCCACCGCCGCCTTCCGCTTCCGGTGCCGCTTCCGCTTCCGGCCGTCATGGCGCCGCGCGCCCGCCGCCCGCCCCGAGCCGCGCCGGTACCGGGGGTGAGAGAGGGGGAGCGGGGCCCAGCGCCGTGTCCGGGTGCCCAGTGTCCCCGCTGCCCGGTCCCCAGGGCCCCGGTCCTCGGTAGCAGTGCGCCCGGTGCCCACCACGTGCCCGTGTCCTCGGTACCGCTGTGCACGGTTCCCACATGCCCGTGTCCACAGTACCAGTGTCCCCAGTGCCCGCTGTCCCCACGTGCCCCAGTCCTCGATACCAGTACTCCCAGGGCCCGTGTCCCATGTCCTCGGTACGGCTGCCCGCAGTCCCTGTGCCCCCGGTACCTGGTGTTCTCGGGACCCGTGTGCCCCGTCCCCATGCTCCCCATGGGCCTGTGTCCTCGGTGCTGAGGCCACGTCCCCATGTCTTTGGTTACTGGTGTCACCAGTACCCAGTGCTGGTGTCTCCACTGCACTCAGTGCTGGCATCCTTAGGACCACTCCCCGTGAGCCGCTGGCCACAAAACCAGCATCCCCAGTTCCCATGATCCCCATGTGCTTCTGTCCCCAGGGCCAGCGTCCCTCCCAGGCTGGCTGTGCGGAGTCACAGTTCCCCAGCACTGCTGGGATGCCCGTCGCCATAGCCGTGTCCCCATTGCTGTCCCCAGGTTCGTGCGCCCTCGCT